>NC_141711.1:5538397-5910903 GCF_971803275.1 Cyanistes caeruleus | reverse complement strand
GCAGAGTCACATCTGTGCTCACCATGTTGCTGTGTTATCTGTCATTGCTGGGTTGTCTGTTGCAACTTCTTTGTCTTTGGGTAGCGTCAGTGATAAACCTGTAAAAACTGTGTTTCATTTATCTCTGCCTCTCTCCTGAGCAACCAGGTAAAGAAATGAGGGTGCTTTGAGACCATTCAGTTTATATTAGTCATTTCACATGAACTAGGTCACACATGGAATTTAAGTATCTCCAGTCCTGCTGTTTGTCCTCTATTTTGCACTCAAGATAATTTTCACATGCAATACACTACTCAGGGTTCGTGTTTTTTTGGTTTTTTTCTTTTAAATCTAAAGAAGCAGCAAAATCACTTGGTGCTTTGAGAGTGGGTTTTTATTAAGGTCTTACAGTATCAGCTGGTAGATGTAGAGCTGAAGGGACTGGGTGCCCAGTTCTGAACTAACCAGCTCTGTGACCTTGATTGTTTTGTTCTTCTGTGCCTCTGTTTCACTTTCCAACCTTTTTTTCATTCCTGGAGACGAGAAGCTTGTGCTTGGGGTAAGGAGATCATTAGGATATCTGTAATTCCTGTCATGTAGTGCTAACCAGGGACAGGAGCTCAGTAAATAACTAAACCTCTGCCAACACTTTCCAATCTCTTTCTCTGTGGTGCAGGCTGGTTCCAGCAACGCCAGCGGGAACGTGCTGGCTGCCCTCGGTGGCATCTGGAGGACACAAGGCCTGTCAGGGTAAGGACGCGCTGCACCTCAGGGGTTGTGTTCTCTGTGTGTTTTAGGGGGTGTGAGAGGATGGGATCTGTTTACATTTAAATACTGGCACACAGAAAAGCCTTTTGATTGCTGCACACCTGGGCAGGGAGCAACAAGTCCCTCAGGGAGGTTGAGTGTCCTCACCTTGGTCCTGGCTGAGGGCAATGTCCAGGGAACAGCACAGAAAAGGGCATTGTTGGGAGTATATCCCTTGGCCTTGAGTATGTGCCCCTGGATTTTTGCAGTGTGGTACCCATTGCAAAAGTGCAAGTTTTCTGAGCCTGGCTTGAGTACAAAGAGTAGGTCTGAGCAGCCACAGAGCAGCTCTCCGGGGCTTTCCTGCTGTAGCCAGGGTGTGGAAATGTTCTGGGCTTTCCTCTGACCAGCTGTGGAAGTCTGAGGTGATGTCCATCTAGTTTCTTAGGTGTCTCACTTTGTCCAGTTCTGAGACAGAGAATTGCTCTCCTGGCCTTGGAGCAGTGTGGGAACATGGAGTTTTCTGCTAGTGTTTCTAGAATTTTTTGAGGTGTCAAAATTATTATTGATTTTTACTGACACTGCTTCGTTTACACCACCTTGTCCTCTTTGGGTGCATGTCTTATACCAGTAGTTGACCTCTGAAAGTGAATATATGTCTTAACTTCTCCAGTCCATGAAGTTCAGCCTGTGCTTCCTTCAGTAGGGCCTGGAAGAGAAGTGGAGGGATTTTTGGAAGCTTGGGGCTTTTTCTTGTAATTTTCTCTATGTTTTTAACCCTCCCACTCTTTCAGGACACTGTTCTAACCTTTGTTGCCCAAAGCACTGTGCACAACACAGCTTTGCAGGGGACAGCTTTCTCTGAACATCTGATCTCTGCTTGCCCAGATAATAAAAGTTCAACCCTCTTTCTACACATGTGGGAAATAATTCAAAACAAATTGCAGGAAGTTCCTGAACACTGATTCCAGGAAGGCATCCAGCTGTGCCCCCCAGCAGCACTCAGGGATGGGCTGTCTCAGGTTTGCCTGAGACAAGGTGATGTGGCAGCAGATGAATTTTGGGTCCTGCATGGCTTTGTGGACCCTTAAGGCATGTTTTGAAAGGGACTGGAAGAAGTGAGGCCATGTCTGGTGTTAGTAGAAGTTGAGCTCTGAAGGGTGTGAAGAGGCATGGATTTGACTGAGGAAACTTCCCCCATCCCCCAGCTAACAGCAGAAAGTAAAAATGTATGTTTGTCTTCTTTTCAGGGTGTTTCAGCAATGCCCTTTTCTAAACAACCCAGAATTAATCTCTGCCCAAAGATAGCACCAATGGACTAGGACCAAAGGGAACACAATTTAGTTGAAATCAAAACAATAAGAGATCTGGAGAAAAAGTAACATGTAAAGGAGGCCAAGCTGCGTCAGCTGCGAGGAAAAGGAAGAAAGTCTTGGGAAAAATAAACTCAGAGGCTGCCATGCCTGCTGCCAATTATAAATCTATTAATCAAAACCAATAAAAATGTCGGGCTTTTTTGGCCAGTTACAACATGACATGATTTATGGCTCCTCTAATAAATCTCGTACTTGAAGAGGAGGAATTCTGAGGGCAGAAAGACGCATTGCTTATTGCCACCTTATTAAAACCAGAGCACAGGGCTCAGCTTCCTGGTCTGCACCTAGTAAATCCCTCTGCTTCATGCCAAGGAATTCCACATCCCTTTCTGTCCAGGGAGAGCCAGGACTGTGGCAGGGGTTGGGATAGGCATGGGGTGAGAGGATCTGTGAACCTCTTTGCTCTTGCCAGCAGGGTAGAGGAATCATTCACAGGAGAGAGAGTTTGCATCTTGTCTGACAGCTTTTCACATAAGGAGACAGTGGTGTTTGAAAGCCATGGCTGAAGCTTCTTGTTGAGGAATACGAGGGCTATTGGAGTGGAAATGCTCTTGGTGAGGTGGCCTGTGTGGAGCTGGGGATGGAGCTGGTAGTATTGCACCAGGTGTCCTGTTCCTCCCATGAGCTTCCTGGTCAGAGTGGAACTGGCACGTGTGAGGTACCGATTTAATTTTGAAATAATACTCCCTCGACATAGTTTAGTTTTATTTGTTGAAGTATGGATTATGAATCTCGATTCCAGTGGAAAAATACCAGAAGGGCACATGCCTCAGCAGTAATGGCACATGCACAGAGAAAGCCTCTGTTGCTGGGCACCCCCCTCGGAGAGAATTCTCTTTGGGAAGTAGAGAAGGGTCCTGTCTTTGGGGGAATTTCACCTGGCAGCCAAGCAGAGGGAGAAAGCTTCCAGCACCGAGCTGCAGGTTGAGCTGTGGGGTAACCCTGCTGCAGGGGGAGACTCGTGAGCCCATCAAAGAGCAAACCATGGGAGGAGCTATGGGGTATAAAAGCCACTATAAACTGCCTCACTGAAGCTCGTTGTGTGCCATTTATCAGCTGCCCAAGGCCTCCCCTGAGCACTGGACAGGCCTTGTGGCTGGGCCTAGGCCCTGTCTTTCCTCTCCTGTCCAGCCTGTGCTCATCCTGCTCGGTGTCCTCTCCTTGCAGTCCTGCTTGGTGTCCTCTCCTTGCAGTCCTGCTCGGTGTCCTCTCCTTGCAGTCCTGCTCAGTGTCCTCTCCTTGCAGTCCTGCTCACCCCCTGTGCCCCTGCTGGTCCCAGCCATGCTGTTCCCCACAGCCAGGCCCTGCTGGCTGCTGTGCAGAGCACAAGCTGCCCACACAGAGAGCTCAGTGCAGAGCTGTAGCCAGAGGAAAGCAGTGGTTTGTCTCAGTGTGGTCACCTCCTTGGTCCAGAGGGTACTTCTTAGGTTTTGTGGCCAAGCACACAGTGGCTTTTTTGGCACTGGCCCCTCTGAGCTGCATTGCCTTACCCTCTTTCCCAGGGAAGTGGTAGGATCAGCACCCCTGGAAGTGTTCAAAACATGTGTAACTGGTGCTTGGGGACATGGGTTAGTGGTGGGCTGGGTAGTGCTCGGTTGTTTTGGAAGGTTGTCCTTTTTCAACCTAGATGATTCAATGATATGAAGGGTAACTGCAAGGGTCCTGTTATTCTCCTGTTAGGAGCTGAGGAGTGGCAGAGTGCCAGGTGAAATCTCCAGACAAACCAAATCCAACTAGACAGCAGACCTCTGCCCACCAGAGCGGTTTCTGATGGGGCCAGCAGAAATAAACCCAATTTGTCTCATCTGCTGATGGAGGCAGGCGTGGCCCAGCAGAGACCAGTTTGGATCAGACCTGCCACAGAGCTCTGCTCTTTGGATTTGGGACCTTCCTGCAGCTGTTCAGCTCTGCCCTCACACAGAAAGGGAGCCCATGGGGGAAGCATGGATTGGAGAGGCCACAGGTGGCAGGTGGGAGCAGGAAACGGGGAGAAGCAGGGCCAGGATTCTTGGAAGTGATGGTTAGTAATAGGGGTTGCCAGGGATGCAGCTTCTGGGTAACTCAGTTATGGGCCCCTGTTTGTGTAATAGCTGTGTCTCGAGTGGGCTGTTCTGGAAGCGAATGTCTGCCCCTGCTCCCGTAATGAGGCTCCCTAATTCCGCAGGAGAGGGATGCTGTGTGCTGCTCCCTAGGATTTGCCCTATCAGTGCTCTGTCCATACATGCCTTGTACAAATTACTCTGTTTTAAAGCTGTCATTATGGTAATAGGCCAAATTGCTGTCTAGTAAAGCCATAAAATGTTTCCATCTGCCTGTGTGCTCCAGGCTCCTTAGCAGAGCTCATTACTGCCAGAGGTTTCCCTGTGCAGCAGGAGCAGGGAGCTCCTGAGCAGCCAGGTTCCGGAGGAATTAGAGTGTCCCACTGTGGACACGATCCTCACAGGGACCAGAAAGTGTTTTGGAAAGCCAAGGACAGGATCCCTGTGGAGCTCAGCCAGGCTGAGTGCCATAGATCTGGAAGGGGGTTTCTCCACAAAGGAAGCCTGTAATCCTCTGGGAGGATACATTGGCCTGTCCTGAAGCTGTTAAACCGTCTGCGAGTTTAGATGTGTCAAACAATTGGCTTTGCATAAGTTCCCTGTTAATTTCAAAGGACGATGAAGATCCTGAAATGGGTGGCAGCTGAAGGCACCACAAATGGAGTATTTCTGCTCCCTCAGGGCTGTTGTGTGTTCCTGGGAACGAGCCACTGCAGTGAGCAGGGCTGTCTCTGCCAGGGGGAGCCCCTGGCCCAGAGAGGCTGGTGGGGGATGTTCCCACCTGTCTGCAGCTCTTGGTGGGCATGGATCTGAGCTCCCCTTTGCATTGGCCCATAATGGTCTCCTGCCTTTTCCTTCTGCCTCAGCCCTTTCCTGAGGAGTGTGGAGAGGGGTTAAAAACAGCAAGCCTTGGGAGTGCTGTGTTGGGGAAGTCCAGACAGATTCCTTCAGTGAGCAGCAGAGTGGGATTTAAGAAACCAGCAAGAGAGAGTTTTTCTTGGCTTTGTTTTCCGAAGCCCCTGCCTCCACTCCCCGCTCATCCTCTCCAACTGCCTTTCCTTTGCCTTCAGCTTGTTCGCAGGTGTTGTCCCACGGATGGCAGCCATCAGCCTGGGAGGCTTCATCTTCCTGGGGACATACGAGAAGACCCGGCAGCTGCTGCTGTGAGCCAGCCCGGCCGCTCCTGCTGGGGAGAAGCCACCGAGCCGCAGGAGGAATCGGGCTGGGAGCAGCGCCTTCCTCCCGCAGCCCTCACAGCAGCTGTCCCGCAGCCTGAGAGCCACTCTCCCTGCTAGAGAAAAGTAAATCCTCCAATAATCCAGTTTCCCAAACATGAAATTTTCCTCCGTGGAAAGTGGGTGAAGTCATTGTGAAGAGTTGTGCCAAAAAAGCAATGTTTGGGGGGTAAACAGCTAATTACGATGGCTGCAAAAGGCATTATTAGAACTCCTGCAGGGGAAGTGTTTTGGAAAGCTCTGGCTTGGGGGCTGAGTGGGAAGGCTGAAATAAAGCAAGTTTTCATCATTCAGTGGCACCTGCTCCATAACAGGGGAGGGGAAGGGGCTGATAGAGTTACAGCCTGCTGCCCTCCAACAGCACCGAAAGGATTCCGGCTTGGGAGAGCTCTTTGTAAAAGACAATAATCCATTTGTTTCTGATTCGAGCTGTATTTGTGGAAGTTTATATTCCTGTTTATACCTACAGGTGCTCAGCAAGCATTCCTGTGTGGGAGCCAGTGCAGCTTTATTAATCACACTCATATTTCTCCAGTAAAAGCACAGGCTTGTATTATTTTACAGCTGTGCTTGTGCAAAGACATGGAGCTCTGCCTTCTTTTGGTCTTCATCTCTCAGCTGCTGAAGCAGCAGGAGGATGGAAGTGCTGAAGCCTGGGAGGGAAGCTGGGAGGGCAAGGCAGGGAGAACATCAGAATTCTGCTGATGTAGGGGTGGATCCTGAGGGCTTGCGGGGGGCTGCTGGCAGTCAGAGCAAAATTCTGGTGCTGTTCTCATGTAGGAAACAGAAGCTGCAGCAGCCAAAATGGTGTGGGCATGAGTGTGATGAAAAGACCTTATTGGAATTACTCAAAATTATCACCAGAGTCGGTGCTGGGGCCAGGTTTACAGCACCAGCTTGTCTGAGTGGTGGTTGAGGAGGTGTTTCTGTGGAGGGTGTTTGTGTGGGCAGGCAAAGCCTGTGGTGGGTGATGGTTTCCTGCAGTGGGAAGCTCCTCACATAGGGGGAGAGGAGTGGGTGCCACAGGGCCCTGTGACTGAGCTGTGCCATGTCACTCGTCCTGGTGGCACCGTGTGCGCTCCGGCTGCTTCCTGCACGCTCCGTCCCTGTCATCCCAACACTGCGATGTGCCAGGGCTGCTGTGCTGCCCTAGGGTGCTGTAATTTACCTGTGAGGCTGTTCCCCTCATCAGGACAATGTCCAGGTGTTTGGAGTCTGGGGAAAGGCAGAACAAATGTCAGAGCAGGTCAGGGGCCTGACCAGGGGACACGAGTGACACCAGAGCCCCTGCCCAGAGCGCCAACAGCACAGGCTGGATGTTTTATTACACTGCCGTCCATGACAGAGCAGGAAGACTTTTTAGAGGCCAAAACTTAGAAAATAATTGGCAGACAAGTAAAACATACAGAACAAAGGACATAATTCTTTAAAATAATCTTCAATTAAAATGCATAATTCAGCCAAGTCCTGTATTGGCTGGTGGGTAATGCTACTCGTTACCATGGCTTGGTGTAGCTGTGCTTCCTGCCACTTGGAGGCTGTTTTATGACATTCTATATATATATATGTATCACATCCAATTTTAGGGGCTGGGGGGGGAGGGAGATTTATTACTCAGTCTAAAAATCTATCACATTTTCTCTTGAAGCTCTTTAAACATGGTGAGGGGGTTAGTAGTGCAGTTGATGCATTTAATTACTTGAGCTGTAAATAATCATCTTTATGTCATTGGGTCCAAATGGTGCATTTTTTGTTTTTTTTATTTAATATTGCAGAATCAGTTTTAGTCATCACTTTTTTTCTTTTTTTTTTTTTTTTAAATTAAAATAAAAAACCCCAACCAAAACCAACAAAACCCAACCAAGCAGACAAATTGTTTTAACCAACCAAATGGTGGGAGTGGACAGAACTCAAGTGATTCCCTTTCCTCTGTGCCAGTGGAGCAGCTCTGCACCACAAGAAGGCCAAAGGTACCTGGGAATGGCAGCAGGCAAGGGAGAGCAGCAGGTGGCTGGTTTCTATAATCAGGGTGTAAAGGACATTTTTAATTTGGGGAGTAAAATAGACCAAAAAATGCCTGGGTTCCCCTATGACTGTTTGCTTTAAGCTTCAGCAATGTTTTATTTCAAGTTTACCAAAATGAAATAAAAAACCTAATTGTAGCCCATTACTGGGATGAAGTGGGGTAACAAATTTCAGGCCAGGCACCAGCCTGTTATAAGTGACCTTTTTATTAAGCCTGGGAGGTTAATTAAAGTTGCTATTACTGAAGTGTTAATTAATGTTGTGGGTTACAAAGTTACAAGAGGTAAATGTTAATTATGTCTGATTATGATATAAAGTTGTCAAGATGATGGTTGGTATTACTGTTAATGACTTGGGATTGAGACTGGGCTGGGGTCTGGTGATTGGAATATGGTGGATTAGTAAGAAATATCGAGGCTTTTAAGGGCCTGGACTGGTAGAAGAAAAGAACATTCCAGCACATGAGGTAATGAAGGGCTTGTCAATACCTTAAGTGATGATTGGAAGAAGCATCCACCAATCACACGATGCCTTGAGAAAACAATTGGAGCAGGATGAACACTGTTATAGACCAATCATGGCCTGGGAAAGCGGCCAATCCCAAAGAGGATCCAAAACGGACCAATCCAGGACTTGGGGAAGGGAATAAATCAGGGTGTTGGCTGCTATCTGAGGTTATTTCATTGGAGAAGGATGTTTGTGCTGTTTATTGTTATCCTGGTTTGAAGGGTGGGGTACACAAGCTTAGCTTGGTCTCTCTTCGGCCATTGTTCACATTTAATAAATGAGCCAGACTTTTCTCCTCCATCAGAAAGTCTCGTTTATAACAAGCCTCTTAAAACCTCTCCCAATTTTGAAAAATGTTAACTCCTAGATGTGTTAAGAAACTTTAAGCATTCTCAGACAACGTGCTTTATACCAAAAATGAAAACTTCAATGAGGACATAATTCTTAATTTTTAAAAAATGTACAAAAACTGAATTGAGATTTTTAGTTAAAGCAGGAATTCAAGCTTATCTCCAAAGCTACCTCTGGAATTTCCATCTAGGGTGGGGTTGGGGTTTGGGAACACCAGAGGTGTTCAATATTGCAGCTGGGCCTGGTGTTGTCCTGGCCCTGTTTTTACTTGCACACGTGCACACACCCCTCATCTCTTGTGTTCTTACTGCCAAGATAGGGGGGACTTGCCAGATTGTAATGCAAACTGAACATACATATATATATATATGAAGTGTATTTCTTAGAAGTCCTGTATTGTATTTTTCAATCCAGCCCCAAATTCCACCCCATCCACATGTCAGGCTGTCAGAACCTCATGCTGTTCCCCAGGATCTCGTGGCCCAGTTTTAAGAGCAGGTACTTTGGCAGTTAATCTCCATTTTCATGAAAGACAAAAAAGAGATGTAGCAATGGATTAGAATTTTATTTAATTTTCAACTGAAACTCCCAAAAGCTCACTCTCAACCAATCAGCCGTAATATTATAAATGAACCTTTATTAAAGACACTTCAATGCCGTTTGTTAGACACTTCAATATCTTACATGTTTTTCAATGTACAACATTGTACCAAATTTTCTAATAAATAAATAAATTTGTACACAAAAGTAATACTTCCTCTTTCACATTGCCTCTTAGAAGCAGCAAATTCACATATTTAGTGGAAGTCATTAGGCAGTTAATTTTATTCAGAAACATTACTTTCAATGTTAACATGGCAAATATGCTTTGTATCTGCACTGGTGATGACATTTCTGCCAGCAAAACGAGCCCATTGGATCATTCCCATCTTCCCCGTGTCCCTGGTTCCATGAGTTGGTTCTGGAGCACTTTTCCTTTCAGTGAAAGGAAAACTTCTGCTCAGTTTATAATTTTATAACACCCTTTTCCTTTGCTTTCAATAAACTTGGCACTCAACATAATTCACCACCTGTCTCAAAGTGCAAATGTGTCAATAGTCAGGGACTGGGACAGACAGGTACTGGCTGAATTATGCCTGGCTTCATCCAGGGGCAGCTGCTGCTCTCCCTGACCCTGTGGTCCTTCCCTTAGAGGAGGAGCTGATGGCTCCTCAAGCTAAGGCTGGGTAGGACCAGCTTGTGATAAAGCCAAGGGGCAGCTTGCAGCCACTCCCTGAAACCCCACAGGTGCAGCAGTGCTGGGGCAGCTCCCTCAGTGATGGATCTCAGGTGAACATGAAGCGTTTCTGCCCTTATCTCTGCTGCTTGTTCTAAACCACAGTCCTGGCAAAGGTGGATTCCCAGACTCAGCATCAGTGGAACTGGTATTAGAGTTGCTCCTAAGGAAAAAAGTAACAACCCCACCCTCCCCCCGTGATAAACCTGCCTCAAAGCAGTCATCACCAGGGTTAGCAACCTCATCTTAGCAGAACTTAAATCACAAAGAACTGGGAGTCCTCCATCCACAGGTACCAGCAAACACCAACAGAAAGCAACCTTTCTGTAAATAAAAAGTGTCATTGTAAAGTCAGAAGTGACAAAGATCTGTTTGACTGAGGTGGGCATTTCTTTATACCCCCCCATTAATAGAGGAACTTAAAAGACCACATAAAAACATTTGGGGCATTTCCATTTAAAAGTCTATTCAGCCATGAATCCACAGTTTTCCTTATAAAACAAGTTTTTCTAACTAGCCCAGAATTGCTACACAAGGCAGCATAACTCTCTTGGAGGTGATATTTTCATATAGAGAGTCTGGCTGTTCAACTACAAAGTGTAATATTGTGTTGCAAGGGGGGAAAAAAAAAAGTATTGGATGAATTAGTGATACAGCTGTCCCCTTAGGAGTGCAGTTTAGTTTTGTTGTCAAAACAGCTCTATGGTTTCAGCCCCCACTGGAGCAGATGTGTTTTTTGGGTGTGAAGATGCATTATACTGGCAGAGATTATTTATTCTAAGCAGGGCAAGGCTGGATTTGCTGCACACACCTCAGACAGGTAGAGCTGGGTCCCTTTGGGAGGGGAAGGGCCTGTGGTGCTCAGTGCTGTGCCAGCACACATGGCAGGTAACACCTCCTGCGATGATGTGTTTGAGAGGTGCGCTCTTACGAGACCACCCCTGGTTTACTGCACAAGTTATTTATTTTGGTAACAACTTCTTCCCAGTCAAAACAGCCTTTTCCTCTGGTTGTCTTGGGGCTCTGCACTGTTGAAGAGTTATTTAGTGCCTCCTGTGTGGTCCATGCTAAAGTCTCACACAGTCACAGTTCAAATGCAAATTGTATAAAGTTTTGAAAAATAATGGAATTTAAGTTCTTCCACCAACAGGAAAATATCAGGTTGCTATGTAATTGCTCACTGCTTTTTTTCTTCATAAATTTGACACAGTTGAAGATCTCTGTTATTGAATGTGTTAAGTACAGTAAATTTTCAAGGGGAAGGAAATTTGTGCTAAGAAACCCAGTCAAATCACGATGTCTTGGTTTGGAAGGGACAGAATCACAGGATTAACTAGGTTGGAAGAGACCTTTGAGACGATCAAGTCCAATCTATGACCTAACACCACTGTATCATCTAAACCATGGCTAAGTGCCAGATCCAGTCTTTTTTTAAACAGCTCCAGGGACAGTGACTCCACCACCTCCCCAGGCAGCCCATTCCAATGCCCAGTCATTTTTTGTGAAGAATTTTTTCCTAATGTCCAGCCTAAATTTCCCTTGGCACAGCTTAAGGCCGTGTCCTCTTGCCCTGTCACTGGTTGCCTGGGAGAAGAGCCCGACCCCCATCTGACCACAAACACCTTTCAGGAGGTTGAAGAGTGATAAGGTCACCTCTGAGTCTCCTTTTCTCCAGGCTAAACAACCCCAGCTCCCTCAGCCGTTCCTCACAGGGTTTGTGTTCCCAGCCCCTCACCAGCCTCGTTGCCTCCTCTGGATGTGCTCAAGCGTCTCAAGGTCCTTCCCAAACCGAGGGCCTAGGACTGGACACAGCACTCGAGGTGTGGCCTCAGCAGTGCTGAGTGCAGGGGAGGAATGACCTCCCTGCTCCTGCTGGCCACACCATTCCTCATCCAGGCCAGGGGCCATTGGCCTTCTTGGCCACCTGGGCACACTGCTGGCTCATGTCCAGCTGCTGTCACCAGTACCCCCAGGGCCCTTTCTCTCTGGCCACTGTCCCCAGACACTGTCCCCAGCCTGTAGCGCTGCTGGGGTTGTTGTGACCAAAGTGCAGGACCCAGCACTTGGACTTGTTAAACTTCAAGTGGTTGGACTAAGCCCATCTATCCACCCTGCCCTGACCTTAAAGGTGATGCTCCAACCCCCTTTCAGTGGTCCAGGTTGCTCAGAGGTCCATCCAGCCTGAACACCTACAGGGATGGGACATCTGCAGTTCCTCTGGCAACCTGTACCAGTGCCTCACCACCCTCACAGGGAAAAATGTCAGTTTCTTCTGTATCTAATGTAAATTTTCCCTTTTTCAGTTTGAACTCATTACTCTTGTCACTACAGTCCTCCTTATACTGAGGGCACCAGAACTGTGTGCAGAAGCCTGGGTGAGGTCTCACCTGAGTGGAGCAGAGGAGGAGAATCTGCTGCCCACAATGCTCTGGATGCAGGCCAGGACACGGTTGGATTTCTGGGCTGTGAGCACACATGGCCAGGGCATGTCCAGCCTCTGATCCACCAACACCCCCAAGTTCCTCTCCACAGATGAGGCTGCTCCTGGTCACTTCTCCAGCCAGCCAGTACCTGGGATTGCCCCAGCCCTGGTGTACATGGTGTAAAGGAACTTCCACTGAAAATAGGACAATCCCTTTGGAACAGTCTGGCTTTTAAAAGTTCTGTTTATGCATTTAAGGCACCAGAATTTCTCTCACAAAGTTTAACAGCAACCTGATACTGAAAACAATATTGCCAAAATTGTAAAATTTCACTCAGTTTTCCATGCACTAAAGATTAAAATAGCCTCTGTAAAAGATATATATATATATTTATATATATATATTTATATATGAAAACTCTTATGTACAATTGTATCAAATACTTTTCTCTTTACACAATAATCCCTTGCATTTATGTGCTTCATATGCAAGTTGACTTTTGAACACTTCATACTTCTCAGGGAAGTTTTAAACTATGTACAATCAGATGACGCTCGAACAGGAGGTTGTTCCCCATACAAGCTTGTTTCTCATACCTCAGTTGGTTGCCTTTGCCAGGCCATCAGTTCAAAATTCGAGGTAGAAGTAAGTAGCCTATATACTCTGTGCAAAAAAAAAAAAAAAAATTTAAAAAAAGTAATAGTGTGTTTGTTAATTTGCACGTGGCAGTCAGTCTGTGCTCTCAGTCCAGAGATCTGTTGGGTAGCTTGGGCTCGTGAGTGGAGTCGTGGCGTTGGGCTGTGGTGCTGTTGGGCAGGAGAGCCTGCTCCACCTCTGCTTCCCTCTGCAGATCCAGTAGTGCTGGGGTTATTTCGGGAAGCACGTTCAGTTGTTTTAATGACCCTCCTGCAGGTGAAGCTCTCACCAAATTAAGGTTGTTAAGCTCTGAAGGCTTTGCTGCTGCTTGTGAAGAGCCTGCAAAACCCCAAAGGAGCAGCGTGGTTAGGTGATGCTCAGCCTGCCAAGCACTCCCACCCTCCATGACCCTGGAGATCTTTCCCAAGCTTCATAATTCTGTTCTGTGCTCAAACCAACCCCACCGCTGCCATCCATGCCTGTCAGCTAATTGAAAAGGCTGAGGGGAGAACATGGGGCTGTGTTCCAGCCCCAGTGGTGCCCCTGGGGATCAGAGGTGACCCTGAGGAAGGACGTACCGTGCGTGTCTGCGAGCAGCGCGCCAGCCGTGCCCTCCAGCCTTATCCTGTCGTGGTTACTGGGGTACAGGGTCCCGTCTGTTTCCACCCTCTTGCCACTGGCAATCCCGTTGCAGGGCTGAGCATGAAGAAGGCTGGTGCCTGCACCCCTTTTCCTATGGCGCTCCTTGCTGCTCAGTGCACTGGGGTGGGTGTTTTCCACAGTCTTTAGGCTCTCGGGGTAGCACTCGGAGTCCCTGGGGTAGATGTGGACGTTCATGCTGTCCGTGCTGCTGCTGCACTCCGTGCACACCACGGGCAGCCCGAAGCCTTTGGGGGAAGAAAGGAAAATCAACAAGGGAAGATGAGCAGCTGCAAGTGCTCACCACTGGAGCACACAAATCATGGAAGGAAAGGGCAGTTCTGTGTAGTTCGGTGGGGGAATCTCTCACTAAATAAAGTGGACACTTCATGGTCTTACACAGGGCTATTACACACCCAGTTTTTAGAACTCTGTAGTCTCCATCACTAAAGGTAGTTCCAATTAACAGCTTTAGTTAGTCAGGGATTTTTTTTCACTCCAAAGAACTTGTAGCTTTCGGTTTTTTAAATAAACTATGTATTTCCTTTTCCAGACCTTCTAATCAGGGTAGAAATGCAAAGTGAAACTTTCCTGTAGCTGTTTTAGCTGCCTTTCTTATTTTTGTGCTGCTGCTTTACAGGGATCACCATCAGCCCACACTCTTATTTCATGATACGTTATTACTGTAGGGAACTACAGATGACCAGAATTCAAAGCAGCAAGGAATTCCTAAATGTTGAAAGTTAATTTCCTTAGTGCACTCAACAACTTTCCATTATTAAACTTTACATTAGTTTCTCCTAGAGAGAAAATGTTTCATTGGCTGATTTTCTTTGTCAATGTTTCATTGGCTTGTACAATACAGGTGTGAGAACAGAATGCACATCCTAAAAATAGAAAACTATGAGTGTAACACCCAAGAAATTGGCAAAAAGCAAAGGCAGGTGTAGTGCCCAAAACAACCTTTAAATTTTGAAAAGAAATTAAAAAGCTGAGCTTTGAAGTCAACAGCCCTTTTCAAAGAGCATGAAAAAATTTAACACTTTCAGTTTTGAAAGTGCTCTCATATCTTCTCATACAAAAATCATAATATTAGGAATATTCCTAAAATATTCAATATATATCACAAAATTCCCATCAGCCAGCTGATTTGCACAGGGTGGCAACTGGGAACTTTACTCTTCCTCTTTCTGACAGTTCCTCAAATTCCAGCTACCCAAGCTTGAGAGAGGATCAAAGCAAGCAGAAGAAAGTAAATTCTCTGTGCTTGCACCTGAGAATCATTCTGAACTATCTTTTCTCTGAAGGTAACAATTTCTTGTGTTAATGCTGTCTGACTTGAAGGGTTTTGTGATCTGTACAAACACGAAATACCTTCCCAGATTAATGGGGTTTGTACCTGTCTTATCTGGAACAAGCATTCCATTGGCCATGTCCTCAGTTTTCCAAGTGTCTTTATTATAGCTGATACACAGCTTAGGCTGTCTACAACCTACAGCAGGAGCTTCAACATCTGGACACCTTCCAGCATCAGCCTGACATATCCCTGTAACAAACAAACCATCTGGGTAAAGATCACAGCCATCTGCTCACAGTTAATGACTTGCTTGTCTTACACTAGAAAAGGGAGAAAAAATAGATAATTTTGAGCTAACATTTAACAGAATAAATGCTGCACAATCTCAGGAGGATCTTAGTTCAGAACTCTTCTCCTTCTTAATGTGCTGTGTTTAAATAGTATAAAACCCCAACATTTAATTTCAAAGCCTGAAGGCAGGGACAGGCAATGCTAATGCATTTTCTAGTATGACTATGGGTAACACTGCTGCCAAAAAAAAGAATCCAAAATTAGCAAAAAAACAGTCCTTAGGGCCTGACTGAGCAGTTTCTGGGGCAGTCAGCTTGTAGGAACACTTACTCCTGGGAGAGGAGAGCTCTGTGAAGTCAAACACACATCCCTGCTCTGCATAAATGCAGGAATTACATTATGAAGATCTCTCAGATAACTCAGAACAAACACAAACACAGAAGCACTCTGGGCTGAGATTTCTACCTCCCATATCAAGTTCAGATCCAGCATTACAGAATAATTAAACCATTTCTCACCGTTGCTGTCGATGTGCCCATTGGGCTGCTGGGTGTCCACTCCAATGGCCACTTCCTGGCGCTCCGAGAGAGTCCCTTGGGAGGACAAGTAGCTTGGCACATCAGGAGGCACAATAGTCTCATCTAGAGCAATGGGAACAGGGAAAAGTCAGTTCCCAGCAGGAGTTTCAAAGTAAATTTGCATTTTCAAGGGGTATTTGGGACCAGATCTAGAACCGGTTATTTTCTATAGATGCACTGGAAACTGAACTGCCTAAATACTCCTTTCCCCTCGGAAGCCCCATTCCTGATTTTTCAAAGCTTAAAGCTGTGAGACAGAGTGCTGATAAAGGCACTTTGAGTATTTGCATGTGGCATGGTCAGTACATAGTAGGTGGAGTAGAACTATTTATTCAGAATAAGTAAATCCTTCTCCTTCCCCTGAAATTCAGTCCCTCCTTCGACTCAAGTCTTCTGCCCCCTGAAGTCAGGAGTAAAAGCATTCTGCAGAACAGGGTCTTTGATTCTCTTAAGCAGGAAATAAGTGTTAAGCCTGTTAGCTGTCCTTAGCTTTCTCCATTTTCTATCAGGCAATTTCAGTTTCCTTCGCCACACGAAACCAAGTGAAACTCAATTATATCAGGCACGAAGCCCTGGATTTTCAGGACTATAAAAAGGAGTTATGAAAGAATCCCACTAGTACATCACACTGCTAATACTCTATCCAAGACTTCCTACCTAGCCTGTGTCTTTAAAAATCCTTTTGTTCTCTATGTAAAGCTAAACATAATGTAGGAAGGCTGGAAATTCCAAGCAGGCTGGGAAATTCTTAGGCTGGTTCTTTCATACTTCTGTTTTGTTCAGAGGCTGCATAAGGAGGGCAGAAGACTATTCTTACTGCAACAAATTTCAGCACCAAATTATCCCCTCTGAATATCAGGAGAAAGCAATAAACACTAATTTTTCCTCTAAAAAGTAATAGATATCCCCACCCCCCCCATCAGCAGGGCAGGCTCTTATAGCCAACTCTTATAGCCAAAAAATTTTTCAAGTTTTGACTTCAAAGTCTTTAAAAATACAGATATCCAAAAAGTAAGACAGGTTCCCAGCATCATGGACATCATCCAGACTGTCTCAAAAGTTATCATTTTATGGTCATGGAAAACCAAAGTAGCAAAGCAATGGCTGGAACTACTGCCAAGTGGAAAAGACCTTCCTGAAGAGCAAGCCAAGGGGAGAAATGCAGCTCTGAACATGCTTCAGCAGCAAGTGAAAGCTGGTTCCAGCCCTGTGAGCCAAGAGAACCAGGGAGATAAGCCAGCTGCAGTTCCAGTGGATTGTGAGGCTCCCTGACGAGCCGGCTCAGCCTCGGTGGGATGTCTGCAGCACGAAAGGTTAGAGGGGGCCTCAGGACACCGGAGCTACCTGTGTTGGTGACACTGTACTCTTCACTCTTCTTCCTGGTCTGGTAAATGATGCAGACCCAGACCAGGGAGGTGAGCACGATGCTGCAGACCACGGCGATGGTGATGATGCCCACGGTGGTGCGGTCCTTGCGGCAGCCCAGCGACTGCAGGATGCTGACGTGGCTGTGCGCGCGCTCCGTGCCCAGCGTGTTGGACATCTCGCACGTGTACTTCCCCGCGTCCTCCAGGACCACGTTCCTGACGATCAGCAGCTGGTTGCCCGAAGTGAAGTGGTGCCTTTCTGTCACCACCAGGGGCTGGTCACCTTTCAGCCAGGTGATGCGGGGCGGGGGGCTCCCCGTGGCTTTGCACTGGAGAGCCACGGTCTCACCCACGGACACCACATGATCTTCCAGTGGATGGACCAAAGATGGAGTCTCTGCAGGAGAACAAACACAGAAATTAATTCATAGGGACGGTGTAACAACAGATCTAACAGCACTGAATATTCCTCATGTTCCTGCAGACAGCAATGCATGAAGCAGGCACATGCTCACGAGTATGTCAGCTGCCCACCACAACTGATCTAACAAGCACAGTCAAGGTCTCACTTCTCACAACCAATTAGTGTTAAGTTTTCCCAACAAGAAACTTCTGAGGACATGGGCCAACAGCTGACACATGAATTATTTCATAGGGCAAAAGAGATGAAGTACAATTTCCTTCTGAAGTAATTTTCCCAGACAAAGAGGCTGGTTGGAGGGACTTCCTTGGCACAAGAGAAGACGTGACTTACAGCTCCTTCTCTTACTTAACAGGTATTTTTCATTAGTGAACTACGGTGTAAAACAATGAAACAAGATTAAGACCATTTGACTGTCTCTCTTTTATCTGCAACTGGTAAAGAGCTTGAATGGCCATCCCTCCCAGTTTCCACTTGCACTCGGCCTCCTGGGGCACTGGTGATGCCTTTTGGCACTACCTAAAAACAGAGACCAGAAAAAATAAGGGACTAAAATCAGTTATATTTATTGAAGGGCCTTCAGGTACATTTAGGGCAGACAAACCCTGCCCAGGGGCTACACACAAAAATGGATGATGGATTTTCATACTTTTATAAGTTCGGTCCATTTCCATATTGAGGTAAGTAATTTACTTGAAGTTTGCTTCCCCACCACTTTTGTTTTCTTGGGGCCTGAGACAGTGAGGTATCCTTGATTCCCAGGCCTAGAGAGGAATTGTTTTGTCTGACCAAAATGGGAGAACAGTAGCTAACACTCTATATTGAGTTTGGAGTTGCACACTGAAGAACTGCAGGATTACAAATACATGAAGAAGCACAAAAGCTAAGATCCTAAGGCATCTTACCCAGCACGGTGAGGGTGGCATTGGCGAGCACGGAGCCCGCGGAGTTCTGGGCTGTGCAGCTGTAGACGCCCATGTCCTCGATCTTCACGTCGGTGATGAAGAAGACGTCGTCGTCGGGCATGACGTGCATGCGGCGCTCGCGGGCCGCGGGGAAGTCGGTGCCGCCGTCCTTCTGCCAGGCGATCTGCGGCGTGGGGTGGCCCTCGGCCGCGCACTCCAAGCGCGCCGTCGTCCCCGTCCGGCTCGTGATGTCGTGGGGGGTTTTGATAAAGGATGGCAGCACTGGTAAAGGAGAAATGAGAAAAGGGTGTGAGCGATTCCGTGGGGAAACACCATCTTCTGGGCAGGTCTGTTTGCCTTCCCACAGAGGGGATTGAAGTGACAATTACCCACTGGCAGGAGGATGCCCACATGCCTTGGCAGGGTGTCTCTGAACAGCTGGGGACTGACCTTGTGTTTCTACAGAAAAACACCTGTCTGCAGAGTCCATGACACCCCAAACTATAGACATGGGATCAAAGCTAATTTTTTCTGTGAAACCTGGGGAAAAATCTATCTCTCCTACAGAGATCTTCCAACAGTTAAATCCCTTTTCTTTGCATCCCTTTGTATTTTCATTATCATTGGGCTAAGAATCTAACTGAGCAGCCAAAGAGCAGCAGCTCAAGCCGTTAAGAACATTCATGCTGAAGTGCTTGGCTGGATGGCAACCAACACAAAATGGTGTGTGCTTCTCCCAGGGCATTTCCCAGCATCCACCCAGACACAAACAGCTGCTGTGCAGAGGTTAAGAGCTCACCATCAGGAACGGACCCTTGGGAGAAACTAAGTGGATCCCAAGGAATTGTACCATGTAGGAGCTCAGGCTGAGGAAGAGGAAGCAGTTCCCACTCACCATTAACGGTGAGTCTGGCCTTGTTGGAGTAGGTGGAGCCGAAGTGGTTGGTGATGACGCACTGGTAGCGGCCCTCGTGCGCGAAGGTGACGTGCCGCAGGTGCAGGATGGTGGTGCACTCCATCACCTCCCCGTCCTTGGCCCGCACGTGAGCAAAGTTCTCGATCTCGGCGTTGTGCAGCATCTCGTTGTCCTTCTTCCAGGCAAACATCATGGGGGAGCTGCTGCTGCTGGCAGCCAGGCAGGTGAAGCGGATGTCCTTGCCGAGGACAGCCACCGTCGTCTCGGGCTGGATGATGATCTGTGGCTTGGGGAAATCGTCTGGGAGGAAACAGCAATAGTCAGTGCTGGACTCTGAGGGCAGACTGGAGCAAAGCAAGAGGTGAAATGAGAAATAAGTGGTGCTCTGTAGAGCAGGTGTGCCACACACAGCTCCACTGAGTCATGGGATTGTTGTTCCTCTGGTTCCTTCAGTGGGCTGAGATGGTCACCGAGTGACCTCAGACACCTAAAAGACAGCCAGCTCCTTCACCAACTGAATCTAAGATACTGTGGTCTGAAGAAGATATTCAGGCCATATTCAGGTTGTCCTTGCTTGTACAAACCATGCATGAAGAGCACAGCTAAAATTAGAACCTCAGCTCCAGACCTGTATTGGCATGAAATAGGAGGGGAGAGGGCACAAAGGGCTGCAAGTGTCACCTCCAGGGAAAATCACCCACAGGAGGTTTTACTGAGGTGGAGATTGGTCTCTTCTCCCAGGCAATAGGACAAGAGGCAATGGCCTCAAGTTGTGCCAGGAGAGGTTTAGATCAGCTAATAAGAAACATTTCTTCCCCAAAAGAGCTGTCAAGCACCAGAATGGGCTGCCCAGGGACATGGTGGAGTCACCATCCCTGGAAGTATTTCAGAGATGTGGCACTCAGGGCCGTGGTTTAGTGGTGCATCTGGCTGTAGTAAGTTAATGGTTGGATTCAAAGGTCTTAGAGGTCTTTTTCAACCTAAAGGACTCTACGCAGCCCATGCTGCCAAAGCAGAAGCAGCTGTATTTGCCTGTCACCCGACCAGGCTGGAAAGCTTTGCACACTCTGTCTCTGCCCTGAAGACTGTTGGTTTTAGCAAGGTTCCAAGCAGATTCATTTATTAGGTTTCTACAAATGGTGTAATTTAATATTTGACTAAGGTTTAATTAAACAGCCAGGCCTCTGGAACCAGGACTACTAGTGCCTGGAGGACTTGGCAGGCAGCAGGAAGCAAAGCTGCTTTTGCTTTGTGATGTTGCTGTGGGGATGGAGCCTTCAGGATCTCTTCTTCCAGATGAGCACAGCAAGCCTCCCTCCCAGCCTGCTCAGACAGAGGCCACCTAGGCAGAGCATGTCACTGGGGGATCAGGAGGGACACGGGAACAAAGCTTCTGCTCTGTGTTCAGTGCAAGTCATGCATTCAGCTCAGTTAAATAGTGTTTGCAAAAGCTCATTTTTCCTTCAAACAGCCATGTGCAGCTCCACCCAGGATCCTCACTGCTTGGCTCCACTGCACAGGGTTTGGCTCCCAAACCAAGCCTTTCTTTTCCCCAAAACCTGAATGCCTCAACAGCATTGATTTGGCCTGCTCTGATGATTTGAATTTCTTTTTCTTTATGAGAAAGGCAGTAGATGTTTATGTGTGCTGGGTATTAAGTAAAGCTGCTTTGAAACTATGGCTCAGGTGCAGTCAACTGCAGTATTTGGGTGGGCCTTACTGCCCCCAAAGAACCAGCTGTGATGGAGGGATTCTCCTCTGGGTTTTGTTTTTAACTCATTGTTGTCTCCAAGGGGGAGAAAAGATGAGTGAAGAACACAAATCCACAGAAGAGCTCAGAACTCTGCAGAAGGGAAAAAATTACAGCTGCAGTCTTGATACTATCAAACTGAGAGGACTGGGGAAGTGTCTGTGCAGCCCCATCTGGAAGTGGAACAGGCCTTAGTCCCTTTTGATTTAATAGTCAGGGAACCCTGTAAGGAATACTCTGGATGCAAGCTATGCGCTGTGTGGTTTTAGTGGGAAATAAATTGTAGCCAATGACAAATTTTTTAAATGCAGGCTTGGGCTTCCTTTGATCCCACTGAATAACAAAACAAAACAGAAACCCTCTCATAATAACATGCTGGTACTCAAAGAAAATGTTTCCCAAGTGACTCCTACCCTTCATACAACCTCAAAACACGCAGGCGAGACTTACCACACACAAAACTCTCTGGCTGGATGGCAAAAATGCTCTTGCTTTTCAGTGACTCAGGATGGGCACAGGTGGCCACCACAAAGGACTGCAGCTGCTTCTCCACCAACCACTGGGGCAGCCACTTGAGCTGGCAGTCGCAGAGGAAGCTGTCGCTGTTAATGTGGCTGCAGGGAAACACAACCAACACGAGCCTGCTGTGAGTCCTGCATGAAGGGAAGGCTGGGAGGCTCCCAGTCCTTTCATGTTAAACACTTTCCTCCTGCCCCCCCAGCATGGGTGGAAGGAAGAAAAAGGACTGCAGGGATGTCCTCGAGGCACTAAAGATGTTACAGACGTGACACATTCAAATAGCATTTCATCTCCACGTAGAGAAACTCCCTTCTGTACTGCAGTGACATTGCAGCACCTTGTAATTATGAACCTGCTCCCAGAGAGATCCCCAGGAACAGACAAGAAATGTCAATGAGTTCCTGCTCTGCCCCTGTGGTTTGAGCATCTTTGGTGGGGACCAAATTCAGCACTTAACTACTGACCAGAGAGAGACCCTGCCTTCCCTGGCGACCCTGGAGTTGTGTTTACTGCTTAACAGAAGCAGTTAGAGGAGAAATGACCAAAGATATTTGTGTAAACCCTACAGAAACAGTTACTATTCTGGAAAACAAAACACATAAATGTTTCTCAGCATCCTCAGTTCCAACCCCACCACTGTAGTATTCTGATCCAATACTAGCTTAGCACCTTCTGTTAGCAAAAGAGTGTGAAAAAGGGGTAAAGAACAAGGGGATTTATGTGGGATTTTTCTAATATTCTGGGCCAAATTCTGGCTCAGCATAGCTCTAAGGCCAGTGAAGAACTGTAAATTTACATAAACAGGGCATTCATACTTTGGTCTGGTTTGAAAAACTCAGTCTGATCCTTGGAATTGAATGTGAGGATGCCTCAGAGACTGGGAAAATGCCCCAGAGAGAACTTCTGTCCTGTAATACTACAAGCTATGAAAGAGCAGGCTATCAAGAACACAGCAGAATTCCAACTCCAGCACTGCACTGTAAGATGTGAATCTCCTGCTATTTTTCTACCTCGGGAAATCCTGAAGTTTGAAATGAGCAGGAAAGGGAAAAAGAAAGAAATTGACTGGAGAGGGAGGGAATACAGGGATTTGATTTTTCAAAGCTGTCCACTTTGCTGTTCTAGAAAGATGTGTAGCCTCTAACACATATGATGGCATAAATCCCTCCTGGCTACTTGGGACAGGTCACAAGATCCTTCAGCATAAGGCATTCTGCATCTAAATGTCCTCTATCTGAACTTCTCAATTTTATAAACATTCATTCACAATATCTGGGATCTCACTGTCTCTTCCTAATAAAATCAATCTTTCAACTCAATTTTGTTTCAAGTGCCAGTGCAGAAGTCAAAGTTTGTAATCACACAAGAGATGCATGGTGTTTATCTTCTTCATTCCCAGCCACTGGTATCAGGTGTCACTGCCAACAGTGACGATCTGATTCCCATTTCCAATGTCAGGAGCAAGAACCTGCACCTGCCCAAATACCAAATAAATGATTTTGTGTTCCACAGACACTGCACTACTCTGGGGCATAGCAATGCACTGACAGTAGATTAAATATTTATGGGGAAGAAGAAAAAAGGAAACCAGGCAAGAGTAGAAACAGTGTCTGATAACAGTGCAGAGCCCCATCCCGGAGCACAAGCAGCAGTTCTGATAACACATCTGTATTTTTACACCAGAAGGCTGAATGACAAGCAGATGCAGTTCAAATGGTGCTTATCACTGCAGTATCAGTCCTGTGTGTGAACCCTAAACACAGGTGTACAGCGAGGGAGCAGATGGGCCACTGGGAATTAAATCCATGGTGGTGTGAGCAGGAGAAGCTAACAGGACCAGAGCTGGACTTCCTGAACAGAGATGAATAATTGCACAGGCAGAAAGCTGCTGGAAGAACCTGTGCCAGTGATCTAATTTCACTCACTATTACTATGCAAGACATTCCCGTGACAGCTTCTCATGTGTAAAAATACCCCACAGAGGAGGATGCAGGGGAGGGGGAAATAAGTGAGTGGTAATGTGGGTAACACCCGTGCTGCTGCTCACATCTAGGGCCAGGAGAAGCCCTCCTGCCTGAGGGTGTGAGCAGGACAATCACTTACAGCTGCCGCAGGCTCTTCATCCTGGCAAAGGCATCGGCTTGGATGGAGCGGATGGCGTTGTCCCCGAGGTTCCTGCAGGCACAACCACAGGCAGTGTGAACAAAGGGGATGCCATGGCTGGGACAGAGCCTCTCCACATTGATTTCAGCACTGACTCCAGTAGCAGGAATCAACATCAGCCAGCCAACAAAAATTACATTTAATTAAATCACTAGGTCATTCCCTACCCAGTCTTCTCACTACACTTTCTCAGTCTGA
Source organism: Cyanistes caeruleus (assembly GCF_971803275.1). Lineage (NCBI taxonomy): Eukaryota > Metazoa > Chordata > Aves > Passeriformes > Paridae > Cyanistes > Cyanistes caeruleus. The sequence goes on along the minus strand of NC_141711.1, from coordinate 5,887,265 downwards.
GCTACATCCATCATCCGTAGCTCAGAAATTCCTCAGCTCCCTTGATAACTAAAGATAGTCAGGAATGTGGTACCCCACATAAAAGAAGGCAAATATTTGCACTAAGCAGCATCTGAGGAATTATTTGAAAATGACTTGGAGAGGATACTGTTGGGTTCAAAAACTCCCAGTATTTCCAAAGGAAGGGGTTAAAGGCTTCCCTCACAAATATCACTAATTAAAAAAATAATTTGTTCTCTGAAAAAGCACAGGGTCAGATTTAGGGCTGAAGTTTACTAAGTGACATGTAGGGCAGACAAGCACTGCTTAAAGAGGACAATCTAAGTAGAGAATTAAGGGCACCTTTATTTGGGAATGTTCTCCCAGTCAGGCAGCCCAGATCTTTCAGCATGTTCTCGATGGCCATAACATTTCATACAATCAACAGCCAATAAAACATGTAGAGCACAGTCACATATACTTTAACTTGTCTTAATCCAAGAAAGGAGGTTATTCATGAATCACTGCTGGAGTCATCAGCCTTGGGACACAGAAAAAAATTACACAGAGCCAAAATTGACTTCTTGCAAATGGCTCTGAGGGGGTTGTGCTGAATGGAGATGTTCAGTGGGGATGCAATGATGAAATCAGTCATCTGCAGCACATGTCACTGCCAGAGCCCGGGTTTAGGGGGAGGTTGGGGCAAAAGAGGAGAGAGTGTTCTGTCTGAACCAGCCTATTTTCATTGCTAACAGCCTGCAAAGCAGTAATGTGCAAGTCAAGGTGATACTCTCAAAAATTAAGAGCATGCAAATTTCCCATATGTTCTATGACTTTGTTCCTGGCACAAAAAAAGGCCAAAGTTGAGGCGGACTTATAATGAGAAGGAAGCAGGTGGCCCCCACAAATGGACTGGCTTCTCAGTTTACAAAGACACTATTAAATTGCTAGCAGATTTCTCAAGCAGCTACTTTTGGCAGACCCTCCCCTTCCCAACCTCTGAGGCATGGTGGGTTACTCACAGGTGCTCCAGAGCCTCCAACCCTGAGAACGCTTTCTTGGCCACTGACTTGATCTTGTTTCCAAACAGAGTTCTGCAGTTTCCAAACATCCAGTGCCAGATAAACAGAAAGAAAATGGGGAGGGGGGGGCAAAAAAAAAAAGGAACACAATTAGTGTGGCTTTATCTGATATATACACTCAGTGTAAGTCGCAGGAAATCTGAACTGCACAGAGATTAAGAGGGCTGAAGCACACTCGCTTTCCTGCTCCTGAAATTAAATCCTTTTATCTGTATTTGAATTTAATAGTGATGACAGCGCAGAAGGGAATGTGCCATATCACGTAAACAGGCAGGTTTGCTCCCATGCTTGGGAACCAGCTTGCTGAGTAACAGAAGGTCCCCTCTGTTCTTCACAGGCAGGCTGTAGACAGGATTAAGTGCAGTGACAGTTTAACAAGATATTGGTCTCTCCCCACAGCACTTTTCATTTCTGACTTCTTCTCAGACAGGAAAAAGAGTGGTGATTTATCCCCTGGTGCTTGGCCTGAGCTATCAGCACACAGAGCTGAGGGCTGCCCCTGGGCTGCACATTCACACGGCAGCTGACTGCAGGCACTGCTCATTCCTTCCTTGTAAATACAACAGCAAAGCAGCATCATGCAACAGATCATAGCCAAGGATAATTTAAGGAGCAAAAGGCAGAACAGGTAACGTTCAGAGCTGAGGAGGGGGCTTGCTTGCATCTGTGATCAGAGAGCATTCCTCTGAATCAGCAGTGGCATGAGAGGACTATCAGCAGAAAACAGCCACCTGGAGAATCCCAGCCCAGCTGCCATCTCCAGAGCAACAGTTCTCCATAAATATTGACCAGTGCTAATGGCCAGGGCCAGGGTTCATGCCAAATGGACAGTCTCTCCACCTGTTTTAATAAAACATCAACCAGTGTCATTAATTAGGAGCTGCTTTCCTTCCCCAGGCTCCCTCTAAGGGTTTATCCTCCAGGTGCAGCTGTTATCACCACGTGGTGTCCAGGGCAGGTCATCACCCACAGCTCAGGTGAAAAAAAGGCACATCTGGTGCTGCATTTGATTTTGAGTTTTCATTCAAGAGCTGTCCTTTAGCATAGGGTGTGACCTGTATCTGCACCCCAAAATGACAACTATGATGGTCCCACTGCTTGCTTACTGTCCAGGGAAAGGAGAGGAGTACAAGATGGAACATGTGCAGCCATTCCATGAGCAAATACATTCCCAAGAACTTGTCAAGGCTTTCCACAAAGCACTTTCCAAATGTCAGGATAATTTGGTTATATACTGGCTCCCAGTTTCAAATACCCCCAGCTCCAAAGGATGTGTGCAATCATGTGTGCCATCATTTGGTAAAAGGGATGTTGCATTAATGAAGGCTTTGAAAAATCCATTAGAATGATTAATACAGTAAATAATTTACTATATGTAAACTCTGCTCAAATGGCTGCATCCATACACACTGATTTCTGGAGCCGTATTCCTAAATAAGTGTGTTATAAGGACAAGATAAGGATAAAATAAGGACTAAAGGAAATGGCCTCAAGCTGTGCCAGGGGAGGTTTAGACTAGATTTTAAGAAAAATTTCTTCAGAGAGAGTGTTGTAAGCATTGAACAGGCTTCCCAGGGAAGTGTCAGAGTCACCATCCTTGGAAGTGTTCAAAAATCTTGTGGATGTGGCACTCCAGGACATGGTTTTAGTGATGAATATGGTGATGGTGCTAGGTTAATGGTTGGATTTGATGATCCTAAAGATTTACAATTCTAATGGAAGTTAAATGGGATACTGCTGTTGAAAAAATTAAGTTGAGCTTGGGTTTGATAGCTGCAGATTTCTAATATAGTTCAGTGGATTCTGGACTTTGAAAATTGGAGATAGTGCTGATATCTGTTTAGTTATCTGTGCAGAGTACAGTACATCTGGGAAGGGAATACACAGCTACACCACTTATGTAGGTGCACAAAGCTTGATGCCTGGACATGAGAAACACCTAACACACATGACAAGTCAGGCCTCAGCAAACTCATTAATAATTACTCCTTGCAACTAATTTCAATTAAGTGCCCCTACAAATCTGAGAGTTTGTACCTAGCAGCCCCCATCAAAGGGCTGTGGAAGGCTGGAATGTGAAGGCAGCAGAACACAGCCACAATCAGCCATTCCACTGCTGGCCAAAACCTCCTCCACAGGGCAGAGCCAAGCACAAGCTCTCCTGGAGACTGCACCAGTGTAATTGTGGCACACAATTCACTGCAGTGTTTTCTCCTCCAGCCAGTTTACACCTGCAGGAAGATCTTGCTGAGTGAGCCATCAAAAAGCCAGTTACATTTAGCAGCTTGAATAATTAGGAACCTCCTTGCTCTGCAGCGATTCCACTGGTGCTTTTTATGCTTCAGTGCTTCTCAACTCCCTCTTTCTTCAAGCAACATTTTAATTTAGGCCTGTGCTCTCCATCCTGGAGAGCTTCATATATAATTCAGAGAAGGCTAAAGTGACTGGCCTCTCCATCTCTGTTTAACACCTTCATGTCAGCGAACAACCCTCTCTGTGCTAAATCCTTTCAGAGGCTAATCTGTGCCAGATCAAAGGGGAATGGCTTTTAAGGCAATCTCCACAGAGCTGAGGTGATTATTAATTCATTGGAAGGTCTCCTCTGAAGTGCCCATTTATTTTTTGTATGCTAATGCATTTAAAGTGGTTGACGGTTTAAACACTAAATCACCCAGTGAAATGTTTGCTGTTAAGGGCTGATCTTTTATTTACAAAAATATCCTGGTACTCACTTCAGCCCTAGAAATCACTAGTTTGGGATTTATGTGCTGATAAGCTAAAACAGTTCTGAGGAGATGCCTTTAAAAGTGACCACTCAAAAGTATTCTCAAAATGCCTCAAGGAATAATAATAATAATTTCATTTTCTGAGTGTTTTTTAGCCTTACACACTGGGTGACAAGCAAGCTGTCTGTCCCACAGCAGTTCACTTCTGTTAAGTAATCAAACCACTCCTGTCTGCCTCAAACCAACCTGATCCTCATGCTTTTCCAGGCTATGAAATGTGCTACAATTCCCTGCACAAACCTTCCCTGCACATGTCCCTCAGCCAGACTCAGAGCTGGCCTGAGTCCATGTGCAATGACAGGCATCACTCAACAAAGGAAGAAAGATATAAACCAAGCTTCCTTAGACTTGCACAAGCCCATAGTGCATCTTTGTGTACCAGCAGCTCAAACCAGCAATCTTTTGGAGGTATTCCTTGTGCTTGGTGACAAACATCTCATCAGGCATTTCACAGGGGACAGCAATAGCTGCTCTGCCCAGAGCTCCAGCACATAACCCCACAGGCTGCCCCTGCTCCCTCTTCCTTCCTCCTCCCGCTCCTTGCTGTTCCTCCTGGCCTCTGCCTGACCCCCACAGCTCCTCAGGGCTCCCTGCTCCTGCTTTACAAGTCAGTCCTTTTGCTGAACTCTTTCCTTCCTTGCTGTCTCCTCTGGGTTTTTTCACCACTCTCCTGTTACCTGCACCCAGCATTTCTAACATATCCTAATCACTTGGGATCACTACTTTTTCTCCTGTGCCCGTTTTGGAGGGATGTACCACCAGCAGTGGATGTACCACCAGGACAGCTCTCTCTGCTCCTTTCCACCACCTTCTCTCCCTTGTCAAAGCAGCATTAGACTCATAATCCCTACAGCCTGCAAATCCCACTGGGCAGAGTCTCTGCTCCCATCACCCTTCCAGCTGCTCACATGGTCTCACTGGGTTCTTCAGACAAACCAAACACTCAGGCAGACAAGGACTCTTCTACCCACCACATCTGCTCCTCTGCCTTTTTTCTGGCAGTCATGGGAAGATACCCTGACTCTGCATGCACAGCAATTCTTACTGACTTCTCTCTCACTCCCACACTTCTGCTTCCCTGTCTGGCTCCCCCTGTCCTTAAATCCTCCTCTGCCTTCTGTCCCATTTTACTTGCAGCTGCAACTTGGTCCCCTCCACATGGACCCAGTGACTCCCCTCAGCAACCATCAAATGCCACCTCTGTGATTTCAGATTTTTCCCCTCTGAGCACTCCCATCTCCACAGACCCTGCCATGGCTCATCCCACTCCCCGAGGAGTCTCTAATGAGAGCGTGACAATATCCCGCCTGCCAGGATCCATCCCAGCCATCTGCTCTCCATCGAGGTGCTTTTACTGCACCTCTGGCTGTGCCATCCCAGCATCACAGACAGCGGCATGGGGGGTGCTGAGAACTTCAACAAAGGCAAGAGGTAATGATTAGAGACTCTTGATTTGTCACAAGCCATCAGAGACTCCTCTGACAGGGCTGATTTATATCTCCCATTTCAAATGGAACAGGGGCTTGTACGGAGCAATGTGAAAATCCTTGCGAAGGCCAAACAAGCCATAAACATTTGCAAGGCGCATGCTTGCCTTGGGTTTCTTTTTATCTCTTCAAGAGCCTGTGCCCCATGGTGCCTTTTATTGTCACTGCACATGGAACTGAGCCCGAAAGATCACTCTCAGAAAGAGTATCCCACAGAAACGAATCCTGTTTCAATCCTCTGTTGTAACAGGAAGTGGAGTGATTTTTCTCTCTGTTTATTGTTATTTGCTGCATCAATCAGTGCCTCGCTGAAGACTGCAAGGGGTCATTTTTGTTGTTTGCTTTTAGAAGTGAGGAATGGTTGTGCTGAATTTTATACATGAAAACAGCTTAAATTTCTCTCTGTGTCTGAACTGCAGTATGTGGTACTGTCTGTTCACCATTTAGAAAGGAAATAATTGCCTCATACCTGCTTAAAAACATCAGTGCTTGAAAACCAGACTTGTGCTCTTGCAGTGAACCTGCAAAACTGTTACAACTCAGATTTTCTCTTGATTTTTGTCTTGTTTCAAGGTAAGGGAGGCTGCATAAAAAGGGACAGACCCAGCCCCACACAGGCACACAACAAAACTGGCTTGCAGAGTTCAAGCCCAGGGATACTCACAGCTTGCTCAGGTTTTCCAAGCCTGTAAAGGCTCCATTGGTATCTTCTATTGTGCCTGAGATGTCGTTGTGGTCCAGTTCCCTGGGGGGAGGACAAGAGAGAGCTCAGAATCAGCGCCTCAGTCCCAGTGTCACTGTTACAAACAAGTGGAGGAAGCTGGAGAGTGCCACATGAGAGGTTCTCATTTTCTCCTGACAGTTATCAGAAAATGCAGAGTCCTGCAGCAAAGCAGCACCAGTCACTTCTCCTGCACTGACACGTGGTGGGATGGTGCATTCCAGAAAGAGCTCTGGCTTGTTCCTAGCTGAAACCCTCCCAGACAGCTTCTTTTTACCAAGTAGGTTTCTGCCCTTTTCTAGTTCTGTGCATCCAAACAGAAGGAGAAAAATTAAAATGAAGTGCCAAAATTAAACTGAAAGAAACAGCTGTCCTTAAATGCTGCTGCCATGAAATAAGATCACTTTGGGTATTCCAGTGTATGCATGTATTTGTCTATAGCTGAATCTTAGGAAGATGATTTGGTGTATTTTCTACAAAGCTGCATTTTTTCTGGCAATGAACTTGAAAACTCAACAAAGGAAAGCGCCAGCATCACTACACCAGCCTAACTCTGTATAATCATTTGAAAAAAAAACAAGAGAATTCCTTTTTCAGAGTTAGCTTCTTTTGGCTTTCAAATTGACCATCAATTACAAGAGTCAAAGAGGTCTGAAGAAAAACAAGCACACAGAACAAACACAGAGATCCACAAAAGCTGTTTAAACAGTCTGTTTAAAAATCCTTCCCTCCCAGCTTTTAAATCCAGCTAGCAATGAATACCCAGCAACACAGACAGAAATTCATCATTTCCAATGTTAAAGAAAAACTAAATAGGGCTTTGTTGGTTTTGTTACATCACTCTGATTTAAAACCTGGCAAAACACAACACCAAAGCAAACTTCACCATCCAGATAACCCCTGAGCCCTCAGGTACTCCTTTGGCACCTTTTGAAGATGATTATCTGAAGGTTTCCAGATAAAAAAATATTAAGACCAAAGAAAGAAAAACCAAGTCCCCCTGCATTTTCCAACACTCCAGATATGGGCATCACAGTGTGGCTTCTGGGCAGCACAAATACACAGTAACTCACAGGAAGGGAAAACACAGTTAAAAGAAAGCCCCAGTTTCAATATGGAAATGGTTTTCCCGCAGCTGCCTCAGTCTTGGCTCCTTTCTCTGCTTTAGGGTGAGCTAAAGATGTGAAGGGAGATGGCCAAAAGCCACAATTCCTGTTTCTCAGCTGGCTTAAGCCTGGGACCTGAATCTCACATCCCTGGCCTTAGCCAGCATCGCTGTGGATGTCAGGGTGATCTCTGTGGGCTGCTCTGTGCCAAAGGCATGGACAAAATCTCAGCATCCCCGTGGGGTGTGGGTGCACATAATGCTGTGGTGCCCAAAGAGACGAGTCCAGGGGAATGCTTTGATCTGCTGGCATTTCCAGCACTATCCTAGTGGGACAGGAGCAAATAAACCCTCCTGGATCTCAGTTTCTACATCTTCTTTACAGTTGCCAAGCCAAGGTCCCTTGTTCTGTTTGCTTTTTAAGGGAAAATCCCTTCTCAGACATTCTCCTCTTCAGTTTCACCACGGGCTACTGGTCTTTGGAGCAGCAAGCCCTTTCCCATGGCAGAGACTGACAAGTGGGAACAGCCTGTAGGAGCTCTGACACACACTTTTATTAATTGACTGCCACACATTGTGTTTTCTTGAAAAAGGGAAAGAAAATGGTATTGCTTGTTCATCCAGTGGCAACTCAAAGGTTTAGTGTTAGAAAGGAGGAATAAAAACCTTTTTAACAAATGAGTGAAAATAGAGAGAGGGAGGAAAAAAAAAAAAGAGTGGGGTATTTTGGCCCAGCTCTCTTTGTCTTCCAACTCCTCTCCCAGCCCCTGTTGCCAATTTCCTATTCTTTCTGGCTGGCTGAGCTTGAATGCTCGAAGCCTTGTTAATCATTGTGCTCAGAGGTCTCCGGGCCTGACCTCTATTTGAATAGCTCCACATTTCAGCAGTTTCACACCCACCAAAGGCTCCCCAACAATAGCCCATAATTAAAGCATGCTCAGCTCTTTTTCACCAGGTGCAGGACCCAATAGGCCTTTCTCTTTATTAAATTAGAGCTCGCTCACACACTCCCTCTCTGCCTCCCCCCTCTGCCCTGGACATAAAAGAGGCTCCACATTCAGTGCAGAGCAAAGAGAAGGACCAGCTTCCCTTCCCCTCCATTTTTCTTTGGAAACCTTTAGTTCCGGTCTTGACAGCTGCCTCAGAGAGGTCCCTTTCTGAAAGCCCAGTGGCTGAAAGGCTTTGGCTGAAGTTTAAAAAAAGCAAACAAAACCCAAACTCACTTTCCAGTCACTTCCTTCACTATGAACTTCAATAAAGAAAAGAGTAAGATGCAAAAAGTACTGTAAAGGCAGATTTTTCTGTTCCCATTTCCTTTTAATGACCCAGGCCACAATGGGCTTCTGAAGAGGCATAAAAGTATCAAAGTGTGATTTTTTTTTTTCTTTTGAAGGAAGAATTAAATCAGTTTGCTGAACCCAACCAGTCTGGGAACAAATCTGGTGCTGTCACAAGGCCTGTGAGAATTTTGTGGTGTGCCAGATGAAGGTGCTGAGCCTGCAGCTCCCAGAGAGAGGAGAACAGCCAGCAGCCCTGCAGGTTCCAGTAAGGAGACAGAGACAACTCAGCAGCAGGAATGGAACTGGATTCCCCATCTTCTGATGTTCAAAAGACAAGCCCAGATGGACTTCAGTTTAAAACAGCTCTCAACAGTGTATAATGGAGCAATGCTACAACTGCATCCCACAGGGGTCACACTGATCTGTCTAATGGGCTCTACTGCTGCTGAAACCTTACAAGTTGGTATTTGGACCAGGCAAATTTGGACTATCACATTTCCAGGTATTATATTGCGTCAGTGGTTTTAGAATAAAAGTCTGTGGTAAATGGCCACAGCCAGCACTGGGTGAATCATTTTTGCAATTCAGTACTAGGGGCTCGTGAAACTTTGCCCTTGGCAACTTTCTGGTGTTTCAGGATTTACCATGAAAATCAGAGCACAGAATGTTTCATGGGCATTAAAGAGAAAGACTTCTGGTTACTTGCATGGTACCTGCAAAAGCTTCTTATTTCTGTGCCTGGACTGAAGGCTGGGTGAAGTTTTGTGTTGTTACACTTCTGGTACAGTCAGATCCTAAGCCAAACCTCTACATTTTTTTGTTTTCCCATTGTTTTTTCTTGACATCATCTTAGCCTATAATTTTATATTTAACATTCAGTTAAAAAAAACCAAAACCAACAACACAGAAGTGCTCAATAGCACATCTAAGAGGATATTCAAATTTCTAGTGTTGTCAGTGGAAGGAATCATTCCCTGCTCATTCTGAGTGCAGAGTGACCCAAAAGAAACAAAGCATTTCTAAGATTTGCAATTAAAGTCAATATGATAGCAAGAGAAATACTGCTATTAGCTGCAGGAATGAGACCTTAGGGATTTTTGGTCAGCTGAGGTGGCTTCAGGAACCTGAAACTGCCAGACATGGGCACCCAAAGCATCTTCAAACAGAACCACCTGCAGAGCACAAACTTTGGAGGGAATATGGGTGGGGTCTGACAAAAGCTGAGAGCAACTTACAGGACACGTAGGTTTTTGAGTCCCCTGAAAGCACCTTCTGCAATATGATTGATGGAATTGTGGCTCAGCCGTAGCACGTGCAGTCCCCCGAGGTCTGCCAGGCTTCCCTCGTCCAGCCTTGTCAGGTTGTTGTAGGAGAGAATCCTGAGGGGAAAAAATGTAACAACAGCTCTTGTCAACCCACCTGGTATTTTCCAAACTCCCCTCTGCCAACCAGTGCTTGCCTCCCACAACCACCTGACAGGAGGTGATGTATGCATGGATGTGTAACAACTGGATTAGGAAATGAGATTGCAGCCTGCAGTTATTGCCAGGAGACACCACCCATGGGGAAGCTGGGTGACACCAAGGGAGCAGGAGGCAGCTGGTACCCAGCTGTGGGGAAATTCTCTGTGCTACAGAGAGTGGCTGCCCAGAAGTGACTGAACCCAACACACACACACACACACACTCTGTCAGCTACGGCAGGGAGAGCTGCTCCTGCTCCCACGCAGCTGGGTGAGGGTCTGGGAGCAGCACCCCTGTGTCCCACAGGTACAGGCAGAGCTCAGAAGGCTGTGTTCAATCCTCACTGCCATCTGGCCTCCCTCCCAGGCTCACAGGGAGAAGCAGCCCCTGTTCCCTGCGAGGTGCAGAGTGATGTCACACGGATGGATTTCGGAGTTCACACACGCTCTTGGCAGCATCCAGGCTGCTGTGCTCAGGAGCTGTCTTATCATTCTGCACTTGTGCACAGCCAGCCCCAGGCTCTGGGTGTGGGTGCCTCTGCTCCACCCCAGTCCAGAGCCAAAAGCATTTCACCACAAGGCAATTGAATGCTTCCTTTCACGCACAGAAAGGAGGTGTCTGTTGTAAACCAGCCACCTTTCCTTCCTCCCACTCCCCTTTGTCAAGGAGCATAGTTTGCCTTAAATCCTCTCCACTTACAAGAGACTGTTGGAGGGTTGTTTTTTTTCTTAGTTTTCCATCTATCTCTTCCCTTTGCCTGTATTATCTCTGGTCTGGGAGATTTTTGTTTTAAGCACTGCTCCTGTTGCAGTTTGGAAGTTGGCAGGAAGGCAGCTGCTTTTCTCTCCCAGCGAGGTGCAAGATGGAGTTTTGACACAGAGGGCAGGCCTTGGGAAGCTACCTCACACACTGTGCAACCACCTTCTATCCAGAATAAAGCCCTGCTCTGGAAGGCCAGCTTGGATTGTCAAATGAGGGACCTCTCAGAGCAGCAGCAGGCACCAGATTTTCGAAACCACCTTCTTAAGTGACCTGGGAGTTCAACTCACTTCAAAAGATGTAAGGGTTTGGGCTGCTCAACTTTTGAGAAAGTGACAGCTTTGAAGAAGCTTGAAATCCTCCACTGTACAGACAAGAAAAAAAATTTCACTGAGTTCCAAACCTCCACATTCCTCTTCTAGTACTGCCTGTTAATGAGTCTGCTTAAAAATGTGTCTAGGGCTTGCATGAAATTCACTGCAAAGCCAAAACCTAAGTCCAAACAGACATATACTCCAAAGCAATTTACTTGGCAAAGGTGCTATCTTTCAGCTAGTGGGCAGAGGGCAAGCTGTGGAAAAAATTCAGCAAAGATTAATGAGTTTGAAGGTATGGGACAACATATTTTCATTCCTAAAGAAGCTATAGTGTTAGTTAGGAAGAATTGGCATCTGATCAAAATTATGTCCTCACCTGCTATTAAAGAATTTGGCTTTAAAAGAAATTTTTTTTTTCAAAAGTAATCCTAAACCTGGCTGAGAAAATAAATAGTTCCTTTTGATTCCACACATAAGAGTTCCTGCCACAACTGGTGAAGGCATGTTGCCTCTGTTTGCATGGATGTCACCCCAAGATGGACAGACAGCAGCAGGACATGGAGGCTCTCAGTGGGGTCCCACATGGAAGGCTTCAGGAGCCATGGCACCTGGTAGTGGCTTCTTCAGCATGCAGGGCTCTGCTTCCTGCCACAGGACAGGCCAATTGGCAAAACATCAGGTTTCCCCCTCAGCTCAGCAGTGTGGATTATCTGGTTGAGAGAAGCCAAGAGATCTCTGCTGCTTCCTTGACCCTGGCATCCTCTCTACTAGTGAGAAATCACTGGAATGAATACATGGCAACATTTGTCTGCACAGCCCTTCTAGCCTGGCAGGAAGTAGGAGATTTTGAGCTCCATGCCAAAATTTGTACAGAAAAGGGTTAACCAGAACCCTGTTGTGCAACTGGAGCTGCTGCTGCCAGCCTGCTCTGGACCAGGTACATCTAACATACTTAAAAAGGGAAAGACCCAGCAGCCAAGCCACCATTTACCTCTGATGAAATCCTGTGCTCCCACTATGGGTTTTTCCATGATGTCCTAGCACCTGACTGGTGAATACAATCAGCCCTTTCTCATGCTCACAACAAGGCAAGAGCTTTCTTTCCTTGTCAGCTTTTACATCAGACCAGAGACTTGGGGGTCACGTTTTGTCCCAGCAGCCGAATGAGAGATAACTCCTCCTTCAGATGACCAACTCCCTCATTAGAAAACTTTGAAATCCATTCCCTCCCTGTACAACCACAGTGTTTTCAGGTAACTGAAACCCAGAAGATTTAGCAACAGTGGAGGTGGGCAAGGATCTTTCAATCAGGAATGAAATACACACAATTAACAAAGCTCCTAAGTCAGTCTAGATGTATCTATGGCTTCCTTTCCTCACCCTTGAATTTCAGCACAGACCTCTCCTACAGGTACTCTCTGGCTGTGGGAGTTTCAGTTTGGAGATCTGATGGCTCCCTGCAGCAGCCTTACCCTAAAGGCAGCACCTGAAAGAGCTTGTAGTACTCTGCAGGGATGTGCTAACACCCACAGGATCGCCTTTCCCATCACTGACTGTCTCTGGCCTTACAGCACAATCCTGCCTGTCAGGCCAGGCACGCCCCAGTGCCTCACACCACCTCACACCACTGGGCATTTTCCAAATCTACCCCATCCTGCACCAGCATGACTCCTGCCCCTGAGTTTCTGCAATTGCTGCTTCTAAGGCAGCACAGCTCACTGTTAGAACTGCTTGTTGGGTGAGATCCTAATCCTTACCTGAGAAAAAGGACTCAGCGTGACAAGCAACCTCCAACCTAAACCTGAGGGTTTGCAAGACAGTGTCATGTGGAGAAGACAAGCTCAGCTCTCCCTGAAAGAGTTCTGATATCAGCCCTGTGAGCTGAAGATGGGCCTTACCCATCCCAAACAACCCAGGCTGAAACAAAGCTCAGCACAGGCAGCAGATGTTTGGTGCTGAGAGCAGAAAGCTCTCAGAGCTGTGCAGTGATCTCCATTTGGCTGTTCCAAGGATTCAGCACTCTGAGTGCCTTGGCAAGGCAGGTTCCCCTTTTTTTGATGCTTCAGATTTAAAGACCAGAGGCAGAGCACAGTTCCAGTTCTGATCTGCTGCCTTGAAGATCTCTCCATTAACACTGCCTTCATCTAGCAAAATATCATGTGAGGACCTACACATGAAGGAGCTGCAGCTGCCCACAGAACTGTGCCAGACATGGGCAGTTCTGCAGCAATTTGAAAAATTAGGTAATTAAACAATCACGTGTGTATTTAACTAAAACCAAAAATAAAGTACTTCCTTGTGCCCCCAAAAAATAACCAACATCTGAACAAATAATTTGGGTTCAACAGAAGATCACAGGGCTAGCATGTTAATTCTAAAGATAAATAAATTACATGTGTCATGTCTACCCATCTCTGAATCCCACAGGCCAAAGGTTTCAGGACTCATAGCTGGTTGGGCAGACACCAACCTCTAGGGTGAGAGCAGAGTGAGGCCTCTGGCAGCAGGAAGCTGCTTTACCATACTGCTTTTAGGTGCACAGGAGAATCCCTAACAATGTTTAACACTTCCCTGCACCAAGCAGAATGAATTCCAGTTCCACTGATGACGTGTCAAGTTTTGCCAATGAAAAAAGTGAAGTTTCCCACAGTCCCACCGAGGGAATGGCACCTACTTCTGTAAATACTGCAAGCACCCCTGTGAGTGTCTTCAAAAAGGCATTAAAGCAGTGCCACAGATCCAAAAGACACCCTTGTGGAGCTGCCCTCAGCAGCAAGGCCGTCCTTCATTTGTCAGGCTGTATTCCCAGCTGGAAACCTCAGGAGAGCGAAGCCAATGTGTTTACCTTTCAACAACTGAACCCTACAGGAAGGATAAACTGTAAACAGGAGAAACAAGGAGAACTACCTTTAAAAGACCAAATCTCTGCTGGTTGAAAGCACGATTGTTCTTTGTAAATACAGAGGATAAAGCAAAGCTTCCTTCAGGCTGTGCAGTTATTACATGGCAAGTTACAAGTCTTGTAACTCACTAGCTAAAAATGTTAGCCAGCCACAGCTCACAAACTCTCCAGGTCTTCTGGCACTGTGCACTTTTAGTGGGTTCCAGCCTTTGTTTCTGGTGCAAATGTTTTAACCAGGTGCTCTGAAGGCCATAACATCATAAATAACAAGGGCATCACTCAGGAGCCTGCAGTTCCTGCTTTTCTACAGGTTGATACAGTGGAAGCTGTAAGCCTTGAGAAAATTCCTGACTCCTCTGTCTCCTGCCAACATGACACAACACAACAGAAACCAACTTACAGCTCATGCAGCTTCTGGCAGAAGCTCCAGCCATCAGGGTTGATGCGGGATATGGAGTTATTGCTGAGGTGAAGCTGGTGCAGAGAAGAAAGGCCATAGAGAGAGCCACTGTTCACTTCTGTCAGGCTGTTATATTCCAGGTGGCTGTGGAGAAAAATCAGAAGGAATTGACAGATCAGCAGCAATGGTCAAATGCTGAAAGAATTTCCAAAAAGAACTGGTATTTTAGTCATTCCTAGACACTTTTCTACATAGCCATGGGGACACATGGGCATTTCTTACCAAACAAAGACAGAAATTCAAGCACAACACAAAGGAAGTGCCCAGGAGGAGATGTGACTCTCCACTGCAAGTAAACTGGGCTTAAAGCATCCCATTCAAGTTTGTATTTGCAGAGTCCCAGCTGTGTGACAGCAGCACCCAGAAACGTGCTGCCTTCATCACCTGGGACCTCACAAACACACCTGGAAGCCAAGTGTGTTGTTCAGGTATTTCTCTGCAATAAGTAATCAATTTATTCTCTGGTATGGAAAGAGAACATCACCAAGAATGGCCAGCTCGGTTTCTAGGTATCCCATGAAGTGGAATAATACTGTCTGCATCAATAGATAGAGTTTCCATCTATCAGTCAAAATAAATTTGCAGAAGTCAAATATTTAAAGACCAATTGAGATAAATGCTGAACGCTCAAACTGTCAAACTTTCAAAGGAATAGTGCCACAGCTTAAAAAACAGTGCTGTTTTTATTGAATACCTGTTGAAGCAGTGAGCTTTTATAAACTGTGAGCTAAACAGAAGCTGCTGCAGCAGCTCTGGGCATGCAGGACAAAGAAAGAAGCACAGGAGGTGACACAGGTACCCACGGGTCTCTGCTAAAATAGAGAGAAGGATGTCACAGCAGTTGAGGCTGTTTAAGGAAAAAGAGCCCATTTCTCCAACTTACAGAACTTGCATTTTGGCTAGACCCCAGAAGGCCCCATCAGTCAGTTTGCTGATGTTGTTGCGCTGGAGTTTCAGGACTTCCAAGCTGTCCAGTCCCTGGAACGTCAGGCCTTCAATCAGGCGGATGCGATTTCGGTTCAGCTCCCTAAAATCACCAAGGCCATACAAAGTTTATTAAGCCCCAGTCCTTTCTCACCAAGTCATCTGTGCAGCACACAATGGGGGTAGCAGTGCCAACAGCCCCTCTGTCAGTGCTTCCCAGGAGACAGCAGAACAGCACCGGAAACTTTCAATCCCAGAGCTGTCCAGGGAAGGCAGCTGGGTGCTGCCTTAAACAAACTCAACCCAGGACAGACTTTCACTACAGAGAAATAACAGAGTGCAGCAATTCCTCTTCATCCCTCCTCTCTCTGCATTTATTTTAAACCACTGATCCTTCTCATCAATTTTCACACTCCATTCTCCCTCAAGCGCAGACACCATGTGAACCAGTACAGTCAAACGTGGGCACTATTTCCCTTACAATCCATTGTTTTTACAGGACTTGTAATTGCCCAGTAAAAATGTGCTCTGAAACATGCAGGTGCCCCAAAAGTGTGGGCCCAAGAGGAAACTTTATGGCCAAGTCTGAAAGGAAAGCTTTCAGTTACCCTGACAAATGCCACTTTTTCTTTTTTTTTTTTTCCCTACTATCAGAAACTAATAAAGAGTGAAAGAAGTTTTTTCCAATAGTAATGTAGTCATAGTATTCATGTATACAAAGGTTTCCAGCCTGGTTCATTAAATTTCTTTTTAGTTTCCTCAGGTGGGGAAGGATCCCTAAATTTTAGCAATATCTTTTTTTCTGAATAGCAATATGAACATCACCACAGCACTCTATGGCAACCTATATCAGTCTTATGGATTGCTTCACCCAGACAAGCCAGCTGAAAATCCTGTTCTGTAAAGTCCACGGAAAACTTCAACACATTGCACTAAAAGATAAACTTAGAGCTTTTAAAACTGATACTTTTCCACACATATAAAGACTAAGCAAAGGATAGTTCCCTATTCATTGTTTGTGCTGAGGAAAATGGTGGTTACAACATCTGAACTTGTTTTGGAAAAGATGAAGAAGCCATAGAGACTTTAAGCTTACTTTTCAACTGCCTAAAAAAACAATCTTGAACTTGTACTCAAGTTGAGCATGATTAAAGTCAAGTAAGCAATAAAGATTTTGCAGGCCTGAAGTCCCTTGCTGCACTGCACTTCCTGGGCTATTAGTGAAACAGGCTTTGCCAGAAAAAGAACTGTACACAAATTCTACAACACACCAGTCTGGATAACTTGCAATTCATTCATGTTTATCTGTAGAGTTAAACAACCAGCTCTGAGGCTGTCATTAAGAGTACCAATTACTCCATCTCTCAGTGCAAACTGTGTTCCTAAACAGATGGAGTTGTTTTCATTATGGTTCTACACATGATGCAGTCAAACACAGTGAATTAGAAGCCCTCACTCAATGGACAGCAACTTCCAACTGAGAGGCAACAGACTTTTCAGATGTATATGCGAATGTGTCCCCCTATCCCATCAAACCTGGCTATAAATTCTGCATGTATGCAGACACAAATGCACACACACTCCTTGGGCACACCCTGGCTTGAGGATTTGTCTCTCAGTCAAGAGGCTGACACTTGGAGGTGCAAGTTCCAACAGCATTTGTGAACCTTATGTTAACAGAGGTGAACCTTTTGCCTATCAAATTTGATGGAAAGACTGAAAGAAGCCTTAGGCTGGGCCCATTTCTCTAACTGCAGCAGAAGGAAAAAGCTCAACCATTAGTGTTTTATTTTTACATGTAAAGCATATTTCTAGCTGCTGTGTTCCCTTGCAGGCAGAACAACAACCATGTGCATGTTAACTCATCTGAACTGCAGTTTTCTCTGCCCAAATATTACCTCACAGTTTAACAGCCTTCCCTCCCTGCTTTTTATTGCCACATAAAGATACCTGTGTGGCCTTGAAAAACTAACATGGCAGCTGAGTTCTGTCACTCAATAGAAACATCTTGCAAACCTCTCTTGCACCACAGACACCAGCAGCTTGTGAGGGAATGGATTTGTCTCACTCTGTCAAGTGCAAAAGATGCTGATGTCTGTTACAGCATCCCTCTCTCCCCACCT
The DNA here is from genome assembly GCF_971803275.1 of Cyanistes caeruleus. Lineage (NCBI taxonomy): Eukaryota > Metazoa > Chordata > Aves > Passeriformes > Paridae > Cyanistes > Cyanistes caeruleus. Next base: position 5,869,877 of record NC_141711.1, on the reverse strand, counting down.
GATCCAAATAATAGTCTGAAAAGCCAAGAGTTACAAGACAAAAAGGACTATCTCCCAGTGTGTCTTCCTTGGAGGTGGCAGAGGACTCCTGAATAGTGGAGTCTACATTTTATAGATAGTAGGTGAGGAGGGGTGACATTTGGTGACATGCACACCCCCAGGGTCATTTTAGCCATAAAGTGTGGCTGAGCTTAATTAAAGTGGACATTTGTACTCACAGTTGCATTAGCCTGGGCAGCCTGAAAGCCTTGACAGGAAGCTGAGTGATCCTGTTTTTACTCAGACGAAGTGTTAGCAGGGACCGTGACAGGCTATCAAAAGCACCAGGCTCCAGGGTGCTGATTCTGTTGCTCCCCAGGTAGCTGCAATAAATCACAGCAGAAAAATGAACAGTTCTGTCAGAAATCACCTTTTATCAGCATTTACTTGGTCTGCAGACAAGCTGGTGAAGCTATGGAGATGGCTTCAAACCAGCTGAATTTCTGGCTCACAAAGGGCACAGGGCCCTTCCCAGAGCCTGTGATGAATGTGGAGAATTGCTGGGCACTTCCAAAGAGCTCCCTGACATCCTCCTACTTGAACAAGGCAATCAGGAAGGGAAGCCAGAAACTGGAGACTATTCCAGTGCAGGATGATGCTATTCATTCCCCATTTTTCCCTCAGTATCTGTCCCAGAGGTCTTTCTTACTTGGATCCCAGTCAGCCACAGGGGGCTGTTTCTGCAGGACAACAGGCAATTATCAGTCACAACACCACTCTCTTACACGCTCTTACAACAAGGAACACAAACTTTGGTGTAAACTTTAATGCAGGCAGACTATTTGCCTGCACCTCTTCAAAGGTACCTAAAGTACAAACTGTTTCATGTTTCTCTGAATAGGCAAATATGCTGTTGGGATGGTGTTACTCTGCTTGACCCCATTTTCTTCAAATAATCAGAGACATTTTTGTTCTCAATATTCAGAAAGGCACTTTAATGATGAAATAATTGTTCTCTCTCCGCTCTTTTAGATGCACATGGGTTTGCAGTTGTAAAGACACCTACACAGGAAGAATGTAGGATACCTGAAAGAAACCTTCTCTCTGCAACACAAGTAATAATAATCTGCATTCTTTATAGCTACATCAGAAACCAGACAGCACTCAAAAAATAACCTGACAAAAGTGACAATGTGCTCCTTCTAACTCTCCTTTGCACTTAAAATCCTGACAAATAATCCTATACTTCTTATGGTCATTACTTCTTTTTTTAAAGGTTTGAGGCCCTTTTCTCTGCTGTGGTAACTCAACAAAAGCAGTTCCCAAGAAGCCAAACTCACAGCTCCTTTATGTGCAGTCCCTGTGGAAAGCAGCCGTTTCGGATTTCCGTGATGTCATTGAAGCTCAGGTCCAACGTTTCCAGGGTAACGTAGGGCTGCAGCTGACTGCCTTCAATGCTGCGGATCCTGTTGTGATGCCTGCAACAGGCAGAAGGAGAAAAAGAGACTGTTTAGTTCTCCTAGAAAAACAGAAAGCATATCCGAGGCTGCAGCAGGCCCCCAGGCCGGCCCTGAGTTCGTACGCTCAGTTATGGTGACTTTTCAGCAGCTGTTCAAGGAGCCCATTCCAGAGAGACATTCCCTAATCCCCTCGCTGCTCCTCTGGCTGGGGAACAGCTCACAGGTATCTGTAGGCTTCCAGACACTTTTTTTTCTTCTACAGAGCTACTGACTCCACTCATCAGTTTTTCTTCCATTAATCTGGGCTCTCCTACAAGCCTGCACTTCCAAACTGGATTTGTTACGTGCAAGGACTACAGGGCTGGATTTGAATCCCAAAGGCAAGGAGTGCAGATCAGTGGCTGAGCCAGCCTGCCAAGGCTTGATCCAGAGAATGTGACTTTCAGAGAAGGAAACAAATAAGTAAATACAAACTCAATAAAAGTTACATAATGTTCTCAGCTCCCAAGGATTCTTCTGAAAATTCCCAGCTTTGCACTGTATTACAATGATTTGTAACACAAAGAAATAAGAAGGCTTGCAAATATTCTTGCAGATATTTCCTTATCTTTTGCTATTTTTGTCCCATTGTAGGATTAGGACAACTCTGCAGTGCCAGTGCCTGCCCAAGCACAAGCTGCAGGATCAGACCCTGCACTGATCACCTGTGATTGCTGCCTTACCAGGACAGCCTGAGGGATTCAATCTAAAGTTTTTCATTAGAGAAAGTCCTACCAACAGTCCTCAGGGTTTCCACAGCCACCAAACAGTTAAATACCTTTAGACCTCATCTGTACTCAGCAAGGTCTAAGTAAAAATCACCCCCCTACCAAATCCTTTCCTCTGACTCTTTTCTGGCCTGAGTCAGTAGAGAACAGTAATGAATTAAAAAAATACATTGTGCATTAGTCACAGGAGGCAGAGCCTGATGTGAATTTAGACCAGTCACTGATATTACTGGCAAGGCTGTAAGTGAGGCTCTCCAAACAGACGCTCACCAGACACTTGGGAACTTGCTGAATAATAAGAGATAGTAAAGAGAGTTCAGACAAGTCCTGTGCCTCAATCCATCCAGATCCCGACTGGGTGAGCAGAGGAGGGGAGAGCAGGCAGGGAAAGCACCCCTGAATGCAAGCCCCAGCTCCCCTGACAAAACATCAGCTCTTTGAAACAAAAAACTGAGGGATGGCTGACACAGCTTTTCAGGCACTGAAGCTTACAGATATCTAGGAGCCCATCATCTCCAGCTTCACCCCCACTTCAGGCTCTCCCAGGGGCTCACACAAACCCCTCTTGACAAAAACCTCCTCCCTTTGACAGAAAATGCCAGCAGCACAAGGCTGGGGACCTGCTCCCCACACTGCCATCTGCTCCTTTACTCTCCCTGTTATTAAAACCAGATTGTTTCACCACAGCACTTGCTGGTGTCCACAACAGGAAGAGTGTAAAATCTGCAACCCTAGAACAGTTGGGTTTTGGGAGACTCAACCTTTAAACAGCCAGCACAAGGCCCTTGCTTAACACTGGGGGAAGAGGCACAGAAACACTACTTTAACTGAAGAGTTTAAATGATAATTAATTCAGTACAGGCTCAGAAAACATCAAGGACAAATTTTACAGCACTATAGCAGTGTGCTGCTAATACAATGCAACAAGGTGCCAAGAAAAATCAAAGGAAAGTCATAATTTATGTCTCCAAACTGGTTATTCCATGGGTTACCAGCACACAGGTCTCCACAACCACAGTTGTTTCAAAGACAGTGACATGGCTACTGTCCAAATGACCAATATTCATTTACAGCTGGGAATAAGGTCTGAATTTTCACATCCATGAAGATTCAATATTCACATTCTGAATTTTCATATCCATTAAAATTCAGTACTTACACATCTAGCAGGACAGAGGTGCACTGAATTTACAGTATAGTGAGACTGAAACACAGGAAAAATCACTATACCCAGAATTTTGTGACCTCTGTTAACTAAACACATGGGCAAGGGGAATTTCTTTCCCCCTAGGACTAGGGTTTTATTTTTTTTGCAATTAACTTGATCAGTAGAATCATAAGGCTCAGAAACTTTAAATGTGTGTCCAATCCTGATTCAGGAAAGTACCTCAACACAGACATAACTGAAAGCAAACCAAGAGCACATTTTCTGGAGCTCTCCTGAAGCAGGGGCTGCGAGTTCAGCTCTGATCTCATCTAAGCTGGGATGGCTGAGATGAATCTGGCTGTAAATTAACAGGAAATGAAGGCTTGTACAAACGAACATGGAGAATCTATAAATCACCTGACAATCCCTACGCAGGGCAGTGAAGTCTGCAAGGGACTTGAGAGCACAGAGTGAATTTGGACACAAAATGCTCTTCAGAAGCCAATGTTTTTTGGGTTGGTTTTTTTTTTTTTGGAGTATTAATGTTTTTGAGCTTTGGTTGCTTAACATATATCCACTCTGCCTGCCTGCCAGATCTCCCAACCCGTCCCAGAAGACAGACTCGAAGAAGGGAAGGAAAGGACAGGAAAGAACTGTTTTGTTTGAGCCGTGTTCGCAGTTTCCAGGTGACTCCTGTCTGTTCGCCTCTTGCTTTTCATGTGCTGCAGCTGGCAGATGAGATGGATCCATTATTTTACACAGGCAGAAAAACTGGCTCCTTTCTCTCCCTCTCCCCATCTCCTTCAAACATGGGCCGACTCCAAATGTAACTCTCAGCTCCAAACACCATCCTGGGCCAGTCCCAGCTGGGGAATGTCAGACAGTTCGCTGCAAAGCACTGCACCCTCTCAAAGCACTGCACTTCAAACAAAGCCTGGGACTTCTCCCATACACAGCATGTGATATGAAGGCAACATAGCCCAAACCTTTTACTAGCTTGATTACAATTTATTTTTCATTCTTTTGGTAAGAGCCCAAATGTGATTTAACCCTTGCTGTTACTGCTTGGATCCTCTCAGCTCTCCTGCCTTTGTTCCCCTGTTCATCATAAGGGTGTTTTGCAGGAAAAAAAAAGATAAGTAATGTTATGAATTTGCCTCTCCCCTTAATCACTGATTGGAAAAGGGCTGGATTTTTCCCAACCACTTCACACTGGGTTGGCTTCAAATGTGACAGATCAGATTTTAGCACAAATTGCCGAAACCAGGCGTTAAAGCACAAATAATTGGTGCTTGCACCACCAACACCTCCAGGTATCCTTTCCTCTCCCCACTCCTTAGGTATCACAGCCTGGAAAAAGCTTTCCCTGCCTCACTTCAGCCAGTGTTACCTCAGGAGTATACAATGACAGGGCTTCAATGTGAGATTGTGCAATTAGAGCCTGGAGTGGGAGCCAAGTCTCTTGGTTTCTATTCCCAGCTCTGGCACTGACTCATCTGCCTTGGGCAAGTTCCTTAACCCCTCTCTGCCTCTGGCTTTCCAATGTGCATGGAAAAGGACTATCCAGCTAGGATGATGCAGCCTTTGCTGAGGACTAAAAATCCGAAGTGGAAGCAGCTAAAGTGAAAAAGAAATCATAGGTACTAAGGAGCCCATCCAAGTCCATTTAGGCTTGTTTATGAATATGGGAGGATCTGGCTGAAACAACTGAACATCCAAGTTCATACTGCACGTCATTCCCAGAGACACCTCATCTGCAGCAAACACAGACCTGAACACCCCTGTGCCAAGCCAAGGTAGCTCAGAGTCAGCAATGATCCCTCCTGATCACTCCATACCCATGACACTTGTTCAGGAACTTCACCCTCGGGTCAGCACCAGCTACAGCCACAGAGGGAGAGGAGAGATGGGCAAATCCACCCTCCAGCCCCAGTTTAACCTGCCTGAATCCCACTTCAGCACCCCGAGGCAGCGCAGCCTCTCAGCCCTTGCACAGACCCCTTGGGCTTACAGGAGATTTGGAGTAACCTCAGCCAGATCCTCGCTGAACCAAGCCCAGGAGGACCCTGAAAGGAAACAAAAGCGTGCTCTCTGCTCCTCTGGGCTGACAAAAACAAGCAGAATGTTCCAGCGAGGCCAAAGCGTGTTTGGGTTCGCTCTGAGTCGGGAGGGAGCTGAAGGGGGTGGCAGGAAAATAACAGGTGGCGCAAAGTCAAAGGCTTGCAGCATTTCCAGGAATCTCAGCTTGTATTTTAGAGGTAAAGTTACACTTTAATCCCGGTGCGTTTCCTCATTTGAAGCGTCTTTGTGAATATTTATTTGATAAACAGGCTGTGAAACATTTTCCACCAGACCTAATAGGGGAAGAATTCACCTTCCTCTTTGCAGTGAGCAAGGAGAACACCACTGAGTTTAATTTATACCTTAGCTTCAAACTCCTCGTGTGAAATGGATGCAAAGAGCAGCACAAACACATTCCTTTGTTGTTTGAGCCACATTCTCTCCCCACAACAGCTGCCCACTCAAAAGCTGACAGTGGAAAATCAAAGCAAGCAGACCCTCAGACAGGAATGCACAAGGGGCTTTGCTTGGGCTGATTTAAATACAATCAGCACAAAACCTCCTGGTTCAGACAAAGCTTGAGTTAAGGCTGCCGTGGGTGCTGTGAGTCTGCAGCGTAAATGTTCAGTGTGAAGCCAGGCTAAAGGCAGGGAGAAGTCACATGCCTGGCCTTCATGTAGTGTCAGCTTACAGATCTGGCCGGGCTCACCAGAGAAAAAGGAAAGCTGTAATACAGCAAACCTATTAAACCAGCACCTGTTATAGGCATCAAAAATAAAATCGAGCTTCTGAAGAGCGGCTCCGCACCTCGGGCAGGGTTCTATTAATATGCCAGCACATTTTCAAAATTAGCGTACGAGGGAGATCACAGGACTAGAAAGAGAGAGATTTTAAAAGTTCAGGGTTTGGTTAGTATTTCCATCCTGACAAAGTATTGAAGAAACAAAATGCTGGAGCCAGAAAGAGTTATGGGGTTTGCTACTGGAGGACAGGCAAGGTTTGGTGTCGGAGACTGGCTGTGCAAAGAGAGGGAGATCAAAGGCAGCGTAACCAGAGATGGATCACATTCACTGTGACTAACACATGCCTGGAACTACCTGCCCTCCTCCTCCTCCTCAGCTCAGAGGAGATGGAGACCCAGTGCTGATCCTTCTAGAAACACTGAAGATCAAAGACACGGGTTCCTAAGCTTTCACCTTACATGATTTGCTATTTGATTTTAGCCTACCACTCACTACACAAACACAAAAAGTAATAAATAAAATCATGGTTTGAGAGTAGAGTTCAATGCCTGAGTAATTTTCCTAACAAGGCAACAAAGATAACTGATAATCTGGAAGATGAATTTGTGTTTATAACAGCAGCAAAATAAAGGTTTCTGCTTTTCCTGGTCACCTTCTTACATTCAATAAGCAAAGATCTCCTAAGTGATTTTTATTAATGTATGGAAAGCAGGGAGGGGAAGAATGTCATTGGGACCTGCACATCAGCTTTGACTCGAAGTTCAAACAATTTATCAGTGTAGAACCTAAGAGTGAAGAAGAAGATTAAGTAAACAAGCAGGTGACACGTTAGAAGTCCATGTCACACCATCCTCTAGTTCTTCACATGAGACCTTCCCAGAAAAACTGCCTGATGTGCACGAGCCCTCACACTTCCAAAGTGCCCTGGAAAGCCCCACCAGCTGTCTGATACTTTGTGTTGTCATATCAGCCTTTCCACAATAATCTGTGAGGCACAAGATTCTGTACTGTCAAGAGAATGTGTAGTTTTATCCAACACCAAAACTGTATTTGCTGATGGGAACTGCCCCACTGTCCTTTCAGAGTAAGGCTGCATGGGTTGCTGTTTGGACAGGAAGCAAGGATGCATGGAAGAAGCCCCCACTTTTCTCAGATGCTCTGAATCACTCCTTCCCTGAGGAATCCTGGCAGATTCCCAGGCTGTCAGATACAGCTCTGTTTGTTCAGGTGCTGGCTGCACACACAAGAGCAGAGCAGTGCAGGCAACCACTGCATTTTAGGGTCAGCCACACAAAACAAGCCAACCTAAAAAACCAAAAAACACCACCCCCAAAAAGCCCGAAACCAAGAAAAACAAACCCCAAACCACTGAAAAAATCCATTTGTGTAATTTATGAATATCCAAACTTTCCCTTAAAGGTTTATATACTCTATTTATGATCATAAGTCAGGATCTTCCCTCTCCTTAGCAATCCTTCAGGAAAAGGTCTAAGATGCAGCAAACAAAATCCATGACAATTTTATACTGCTTTTCACTTAAAATCATATATAGGAATCATATAATGCAGGAACAAGCTGATGGAGCTATTCCAACTATATCTAACTACAACAGAAAATCTGAAGACAGTTTCTTCATCTGCTGTACATCAACTTCAAACCAGATATATTCCAGGGAGCTTTTATTTATCAGGTCATGTTCTCACTCTGTTTTGTGGTTTAGGATGAAGAAGCATGAAGCAAACTACCCCCAGATACACACAGCTGGGACAAGACAGGGGGGTTAAAAACAACCTGGGTTTTGGGGTTTTTTTGAAGGTGGAGGGGATGGAAAAAAATGCAACCTTTCACAGTGAAGTGACTGTGTCTCTGTTCCAGGTCATGGATGTTTAAAGGCAGAAATCAGTCTGGGAGATGAGATTTGCTAATTCACCCCTTTGGGCCTGGGAGCAGCAGCCACCTGCAGAGGGCTGTGCTATGAACTCTATTCCCACAAGCAAACTCTTACTCACTGCAGTCAACAGGACTATTCATGTGAGCCCAGTGTGACCCAGGGGCTATGTTTGCACAGTCTATTAAAGGCCACTCTGTGGCCACTCACAGGACCAAGCTCATCTGCCTCTCACGTTGATGGACTGCAACCACTGACCCTGGTGCACTCCCAGTGGCCTCAGAGCATCCTTGTGCCCAGGGTACCCAACCATGGGCAGATGTTATCCTGCTGCCAGGCACACTCTCACAGCTCTTTCATAAAGACAGCCACATGGATAAGAGGCAGGGATCAAGTATTCTCTTCAGAATCTTTCATATCAGCTGGACATAAGCAAAGGCCTGGATCTGATGAACAATCATTAATGGGTTTTGCTGGGTCATGAAGGAAAGCCTTTCTTCTATTGTAACCAAAACCACCACAGAGCCAGTGAGATACATATTCTCTTTGAATATTTCTGCACTAGTATTCATTATGTATATTTTCTTACTTCTTACATGACCTTACACTCTGTGCTAGATCCACTGAGGTAAGTCATGTCATTTTCCAAAGCAGTCTCTCCCTAACTCTGAGCTGCATTTCCTTTCACTGGACCTTGACTTGCCACCGTATGATTTTGGATATTTTTTGCAATATACAACTTCCTACGCCTTCAGCATTTCATTTCATTAAGTGAACAAAATGTGTGGGACAGGCAGGATTAGAAGGTAGTCATCTTTAAAACAGAGGCTGTCTTATCTCTTCAGCAGATTACACAACCTGCTATGGCATCAAAGCAAATTAAGATTCCTAAAGACAAGACAGTATCTGTTATGGGCATAGTCCCCCCATGAGCTGCTGGGTGGTTCTAAGAAGACCAGCTCTCTTCTGGTTACACTGGATGTTTCATCAAGATTGTTCTCTGCAGCAGCTTTTAAAATGATGTATACACAAAGGGCACAGATCCATCAAACAGGCTGTGCAAAGCATCTCTCATTGTCTGGCACAGCTTCTCTGTAACGAGCCTCCCTGAACTTTTATTAACTTATTTTTCAACCTCATGGCCCCATGTGCAGCTTGACCCCAAACCATCTCAGTGATTATCTGCAGAGCCCTGGGTGCTTCCCCTCCATGGAGGATGCACCTGCAAGGGCTGGGGCCAGGTATCTTCAGCAGGGGCTGCCCAACCTGTGATGCACTTTGGCCAAAGGCACAAGGGAGGGACAGGATCGCTAAGCCACCGAACACCATCACTGCTGGTTTGGAAAGGAGCAGTTTGTGAGCACTCACAGCTGCCCAAGCCTTCCACCCCCTCTTTCAGCTCCCTGCCCAAACCACCACTCCTGTCACTTCTGACATTCCCTGACCCATCTGGAGCAAGCACTGAGAAAGGCTGCAGAGGAGAGGAGAGGCTCTTCTGAGTGCTGAACTCTAAGGAGGAGACTTGTCCTATAGGAATAGAAGGAAGAGAGTCATATAAGGGCAGTTTTCATACAAGAATGCAGGAAACCACAGGGCTCTCTGCACCAGCTGTCTGAATGGGGCTGTGGTGCTCAGCAGAGCCTCTTTGAAAGAAGGGTTGCATCAGTATTTGAAAGGGGTCATTCAGTTGCTGGCAGATGACAGTCAGGTCAGTGTTTCCATGCTCTACATCTCATATCTTTGGTCTACTACTCTCTTGCTCCACCACTGCCTTTTCCTCTTGTGCTTCTCCCTCAAGGGCTTTCTTCTGCTGCTGATATGTGCCAGACAAACTCAATCTTCTATCACAAATTAAATGTGTAAGCAACTTCTTGAAGCCAAGAAAGAGGCCAGCTTCACCCCTCCAGTTTGCTGCTCTGAGGAGTTCCTGCTCTCCACAGCCCCACACTTGCACATTGCCCGTGTCAGGGCTGCTGCCAACACACCCCACCTTATCACTGGCCCCAAAGATGAGTCAGGTTTGTGATAAGGAAGGACAGACATCTAAAAATCAGATCCAGCCCAAATGTCAACTGAGCTAGCACAGAGCAGGGGCTGGAGCAGAGACAGCAGCTTTCTTTCATTTTGTTGCATGCAAGTTTTGTGCTTCTAATCAACAAGGATGACATTTCCATTTGAAAGCCAAGAAGGTCCAAAAGCACAGGGCATGGAGATACTTTATCCTTAAATCCTGATACTGATTTTAGTTTCTCTTTGTGTAATACAGGATCAAAGTAAATAAGATCCACCACAGCCTAGAGAGTGCATGTGTTTTGTGGGTGGTTTTGTTTTGCTTTTGTCTCTCCACGGGAGCGAGGAGGGGAAAATAACACAAGCTGAGAAGCAATTCAAGTGCAAACCAAATGCAATGGCTCTGCCCATGATGCTGCAATTTTCATCCAAATTGTAACTGCAAGCAGAATTCTTCTTGATAAGTATGCACTGTGTCCCAAAGCCACAATGTGACACAGGGGCTTTGACAGGAACACAATGAAAACAGGTGGATTTAACTACACTGATGATAAGGGAGGTATAGAAAGGAAAACACACTTCAATTCATCTTCCAGACCATCAAACTCTTCGTCTCATGGAACTTGCAGTGGAAGCAGCTAAAAGACCTGCCTCTTGAAAAAGGCAGCATTTGAAGAAACACATTTTTGACTGGCCAGTCAAACTCCTGTTAACACTTGAGAGATGTAGATAGGCTGGCGTTCCGTCTGCTCCAACATGACACACGCTTGTGCTCTGTTGAAAGGCCTTATCTGTCTTGTCAGCAAGGTCACAGGAACAGGGATTGCCTCTGGGCAGACCTCACTGAGCTCTGTTCAGCTCACACTGCTCAGCCTGCAAGAAGGAATAGCTCCTGTGTGGAAAAGTGAGCTGCTCTTCACAAGACCAGGCACCCTGTTGCTAATAAAGCTCACCAAGGAGGAAGGGTGGCTTTGGGAAACCCCAGAACAGGGTGTCAAAACATTCAGGGAAGAGGAAATTTGTGTTTTAGAGTAGAACTGCCTCTGTACTAAGCCAGGCTGGCATAAAACAGGCTGTTTAATCTTCCCTGGTAAAGATCCTCTAAAGTCAAGTGTAACCATTCACCACCACTTAGCAATTCTTCAAGCTCCTTTAGTAAAACCATTTACTTCTTCAGTTCCTCCTATTTTGAAAAGCTGACTGCTCTTTCGAGAAAACAACCTTGAGGGCAAAAAGTATATTGGTAATATGACCAAAAGGTGCTCCTTTTCCAGGTCACCTGAGGGATTACAGAAAGTCCAGTCCCTTGGCCTGATTGCTCATGCTAATCACCACCTTGTCCAGCAACTGCTTGCACAGAGTGTGTGATCTACAGTAGATGGACTAGACAGGAAATTATATTTAAGTCTAAAATCCATGAAACATTTACAGATTCTTTCTTTTGTCATCAACTCTTAATTCTACACCTCCCTCCAACTCATTTTTATCTGCTCAGATCTGACCACTAACACACTTTTCACTTGGACAGCCCTGCACTCCTGTTTCATTTTCCAGCTACCTTTGCTATTTTCCCTGATGTGCAATTGAACATTAAATGGTTTGACAGGCAGAACATGTACTCACCAACCACTTATTCCCAATCAATATTCATATGGAATTCCTGTTAACAAGCAGGAGTTATGCACACAAACGTAAGGGAGGGTGGCCTCTCAAGTGATCACTTCATCTGAAGGTGTGACAGATCACTTTCTCATTTATCTTAACCAGCAATCACATTTTCTACGCTGCACACCCCCAGCAGGGCTGCTTTTGCAAGATAATCACTTTTGACACGATCTCCATTGTTCACTTCCGCAATTAATTGGGGAATTTGACATGGGTTAAAAATAAGAGAAAATCCAGCACATAGCTGGCTTTTATTCAGTTAGAAATGAGCTTTCTACGGACTTTTTTTGCTAATCTCTTCCAACCTGCACATAGAAGGATCACATTCAAGTGAATATTTTCTTCACCCTACACTATTCCTAACGGTGCCAGTGTTTTATGCCACCCAACTTCAACCCCACAATTCTAACCCAACCCCTGTTCTTTACTCCTCTCTGGGTTCTATTTCATGCTCTGAGGAGCATCAGGATACAACAGGATAACTGAGGACTAACTGGTCAATCTCAGCAGGGAAGCAGGAACACATACTGAGAGCTTCCTGATATTGTGCAATTTTGTTAAAAAACTGAATTGGCCAAGCTTTCAGAGAGGAAAATGGACAGAGAATTTTACCCCAAAATAATTCAACTTCCTTTTACTGTAGCCTCAACTTCACATTTACTCACCTCTGAGCAAACTTAATTGCCATTGCCAGCAGTTTTTAGGCAGGAAACTCCAATACGCTAAAAAAACTTCCAACTCAGCAAGTTATTTATATTTGAAACCTGCTTGGTCTGTGAAGACTAACAAAGGAATTGCTTTTGTAGATGTGTGCTTTATTTGCCATATGCCATTGAGACAGTCAATCTACCACAGATATTAATAGTAGCAAGTTTGGGCTATTCTAAGGCTCAAATATGAAGCTATTTTTCGTACTGACCTTAACAAAAGATCATGGTTGCAAATGACCCTAACAACTGATCTAGGCTTGATCTGCAGAGCGACAGAACTCAGAAACCACTTTGTGAATTGTACATAAAATATGCACCTGCCCTTGGAGAGGCTTTACACCCAGGAGTTCCATCTGCCCCGAGTAGATCCGCTTCAGCTCGGAGGAAGCAGATTCCCCCCCCAAAGGGGAATTTACTTTGGGGTGTAATGAATCCATGGTTCATGCACAAAAGATCCTCTTCCAGTATTCCAGCTCCTAACCTTGTGTTCTGTCCCACAAGACCACTGGTGTCCTCTCTTTCCTCCAGACACACATACCAGAGCAGATCTGACCTAGCTCAGAGCAATTCTCTACTCACAGAAGCAGCTGCCATGGCTGCACAAAATGCTTATCCTTGTCTTGTTATTAAATACATAACAGAGCAGCCTCCAGGGGTAACTGGTATTTCATGAGCTGCCACCAACTTTCACTATCTTTATCCTCTGGCCAATTTTTACACTCTGCTGTATGTGCCCAGATTACTTTCTGATGCTCTTTTGTTGAGTCTGATAACTGTGTGCTTTACTGCTGTTGCTTTTCTAAAAGAAATGATTACTCATTTCCCTGGAATAGCCTCAGATCCTTTGCCATTTCCATGTGCTCATGTTATATCTAAAAGCTCAAAGAGGACATGCAAATGATTAGAACAGTTCCAACAGCCCAAAAGAGAAGTCAAAACAGCATCTCTTCTGGTGCTTGGGAGCACATGATTAATGAGAGTTTCCTTCACTGGGAAAGGCTCCTGCAGTCTTTGGCCTCAAAAACTTGCAGACTTTACACACCAGAGCCTTAATATGAACTCTGAGCAAAACAAACTTAAGAGGTGGGTTTCAGAATATCTTATGCCTGTACATTGCTGCACGCTGAACAGCCTGTCAGCATTCTTTTAATTTTCCCTTTCCATATTAATATATTTCACATTCCAACACAGAAGCTCAGTAGTATAGCCTGTAACGTGGACCAAACTCTCAGAAAGCAACTCTCTCCATCTCCAAGGGGAATTGTCTAAGCAAACCCTGGAGAACTGGCCCCTGCAGACATTACACCTCGTAGGTGATGCAGGCAGGGGCTGGGGGTGAATCTGCTCCCACTTATGTATCTACACATGCCTACACCACTTTGCCTTAGTTCCCAGAGAAAGTTTTCTTTGGGCCAATAATTAGGAAGAGTGGAAGGCAGTGTGGTTTTCTGAGCTGCCCAAGGCACGTCCTGCACACCAGCAGAGCCTGCTGACTTCAACCAGACCCCGCGCACGGCTGCGTCTGAGTCATCTGGATTTTGTGCTTATGAGCACAAAACCTCTTGCTGTGACCCAGATGGAATTAACAGAGTAGTCTCCTTATTTCTAATTGTTAGATCATCCCTTTTTAACTCCAGCAAAGATGACTTGCAGATTAAACCCCTTGGGGGTCAAGGCAGTTGTTCTGTTTGTACAGCAATTAGCACAGCAGGATCCCAGGCCACAAATGGCCTCCAAGGCTACGTCTGTACTGTCGAGTTAGCTCAAACCTCATTCTTCCTGTAAGCCAAACTTCCCAGCTCTCAACACCGCCTACACAGAGGTTTTTACTCTGGCCTAGCCAGGAGCACGGAGTGAGCTCACACCTCTTGTAGGGACCAGCTCAGGCTTGAGCTGTGCTCTACCAACAGCACAGATGGCAACAGCTTTGAGCTCTTCCCTCTAACAGGGGTCACCCTGAAGGTGCCAAGGACTGAGCTGTAATGCTCAACCAAGTCTGCACCATCTTCACTTGCAAAGCAAAGATGAGGTGAAGTCCCAGGTCTCAGCCCACCACCCCAGCTCCTGGGAAATCTTGCAGAAATGAAGGTGTATTTGTGAGATCCCACGCAGAGCAGCAGAGCACAGACTGCTTGCATTGTTCCAGCTCACAAAGCAAGACACCTTTGCCTTGGGTGAAAGCAAAACAGCAGCTCAAAGAATCTAATGGACCACATGGGTTTTCAGAAGGAGTGTCTGCAAACCCCATCTGACAACACAAGAGAAGCAGTGCAAACAGCACTAAAATAACAGCTGCTTTCCCAAGCCTTTACTGCAGAAGAATGAGGCAGCAGCTCAATAGTGTGATCCTGATTCTGCCACATTATGGACCTCCAAGACCAGTCAACTTTAATCTAGTGCAAAGGTCTAATGAGAGTCAAAGAAAATCAAAGACAAAAAACAAGGGTCACAATGTGGCTAATTTAACCAGAATTATAATAAAATCCCCAGCACTTAAGAGGAAAAGCTCTACAAGAAACCATGCAAGTCAAATGGAAGAGACTGGCTGAAGTCTTTGACCTGTCTTACCTGACATCCAGCTGGAATAGCATACAGTACTCTCCTTTCCACAAGGATCATGCTGTCCCAACCAGCATCTGAGCTCATCAGCTCTTTTTCAAGCAGTCCTAGCATGCTCCCTGCCACTCCCAGTTTCCAATTATCCATATATTTAGTTTTCAAATTTTACATTATATATTTTGCCTGGGGCACAGTAGATCACTTACCCTTCTCTTATTAGCTCTCTGTTTAATTACAGTTTAATGTGAATTGATCTTTACATTAATGAGTCTGTAAAGAAGATTGATTTTCTGCAAGAGACTTTTCTGCTCAGTTTGGCAGCAGAGTAGTCCTATTGATTTCGCTTTCCCCAGCAAATACACAGCAGTGTCACTGCATCTTCTTGTGAATCAGCTAATCCTATTTCACACTCCTTTACTCTAAAAATCCCTGTTCTGAGTTCCTTGTTATTGGTGCTTATTCAGAGCAAGATGATGGGGCCAAAGCATCTCAAACATCTCTGCCTGTTGCTAACACACAGCTGACTGCTGTGGGTCACTGTCTCCTTTGTTCCTAAATGGATGGAGGCTTAAAAGACTTACAGTGAAAGAAATGAAAGTTATTTTTAAGTGCTTAATCTGTTAACTTCCTTAATTCCCAGCTAGCTAAGGATGTGGCAGAGTGTGGTCTGTTTACCATGCTTGCTCCAGGTCTGGTTAGCGCTCTCCACTGAGCCCCACAGCTGCCCAACAGCCTGTGTCAGAGGATGCTGACTAAATCAGGCTTGGAGCCAGGGCAGAGGACAAGGATCCATCTCCAGCATCCTGTCCAAATGCCCCAAAACCCCTCCAGGATGCAGTTACCCACATGCAGAGAAGACAGGCCCCAGAGTAAGAGCTGAGCTGGTGCCTGCTCAGGGGTTTGTAGAAACAGATAATAACTGACCAGTGCAGGGCTGATTGCAGCTCCTTTAACCTGGCAAGCCTAAGAGTTCTTCCACACAAGTTAGTGAGGAAGTTGGATATAAACAGACTAAGTTCTGCAAATAAATGGTTTCTTCCATCATCCCTTTCCCTACCAGATCAGGTAACAGGGTCTTAGAGAGCCTTCAGAGTTAACACACTGTAGCTGCACTGGGATGGGAAATCCTCGGCCAAGGGCAAGTCAGTGAAAACATCCTGCCATCAACTCCCAAATGTCCAAGTCTAGGAACTGTAACTAAATTACAAATGCTGTGGGAATTTCAGGCAAGGTTCTCCTCTCAGCTATTCCGATGTAATTTCGGAATGAATCCAGATTCAGTCTCTCCCCCTCCCAGCTGAATTTCCTGGCTTTTGTTTGCACTAACAGATGTTTGCATTTAATGTCTGTCTTTATTTGGTAACCCGTACATAGATTATTTTTCCCTTCTGTTCTATTAAAAGCCTTATCAAGTCCCTTATGTTTGCTCTTGCTGAAATGAACGACTTTGGCAATATTTTCAGTGTGCAAGGCAAACAAACTGATTCTTCGAGGAATAACTAAACTGAACCAAACTTCATGGCAGTATATTAGGACAAAACATTTTTGATACATATGTCTGCAGCCTGGGACATCCAAGGGCTTGCAGAAAGCTTTGAGAATTTTCTCTTCAACAGATTCTCACATGCTTACATATATACTTAACTGGCCTGTGGTTCTCACACCATGTGGAGTCAGGCAAGTTTTGGGTGATGGAGACAGATATGGAAAACCCAAAAGCAGGGAATGCAAAGCAAAGCTCATTTAAAAAACAAACAATCAAACAAACACAAAATGACACACAAAACAATAAACAACAAAAAATAAAACAAACAAAAAAACCCCAACAAACTTTATGGGAAATTTGAGTTCAGCAGTATTCTTTCTCCCAGCTCCAAAAGTGTGTTCTCCTGTTTAGGAAGAGTAGGAGATGAAGTAACTCATTCAGAAGGGCTGTTCTGAGTGACAAATACACAACCCTTGCTTTTATAATACATTAACAGTCCTTTGGAAATACTTAACCACATGCAATATACAAAACCTACTTCAGAGGTTTGTGAGGTAAACACACTTCACACATTTCTAAACACTGAAAAAAAAAGGAGATGTATTTATTTTTCTTTAGCATTAAGAATACACTGTAACACTATACACTTAAACATAAACCAGTTTCTCAGTACACAAGTCTTCATTATGAGTCTTCACCCTGGGTTTGGTTTGGCAGCTTCCCCAATTATTACTTCACAGATTGGAAGGCCAGAAGAAACCAATATGACCATATAATCTGATTCCTTACATCACACAAGGCTAAGTAACTTTATCACCAATTTGCCTATCAAGCCCATTAACCTAGTGTTGAACTAAAGGACCATCTTTTAGGAAGCAAACCAATTGATTAAAGACTCCCAAAGAGGGAGAAAACTTCACTTCCTCAGCAAATCATTCCAGTGTGAGTCAGCAACATTGATTGAAGCAGGTACTTTAAAACATCTTTCAGGTTATTTTTATCGCTGATAAAAATTAAAAGGAAATGCAAGGGGGGAAAAGAAGTGGCATTCTCTAATACAAGCTAAACAAAGAGACCCTTCTTGCAGAAGAATGACAGCAGCATTACAAATCCTGCTATCACAGTTATTTATGTGTAGCAGCTGAGGAGAGCAATTGAGATTTCTGGAAAGTGATACTAAGCAGGTTTGTTCAGAATACCATCCTTTTATCATCTGGCTTCGTAGCTTCTCCTTCCTTCTGCACCACTCTGAAATTTCAGAGGAGCTGTAAATCTACTGCCTTCCACCAGTCATTATTCCTCCTTTCCAAACTGCTTATTTCATTTCAGGAATAAAAAGCCCAAAGCTCCAGCAATTTGGTTCTTTGCCAGCAGCTAAATTAATAGCAAAAATAACAACAGGGGCTTGTGGAACTCGGAGCATTTATAGACTTCATGAGAAAGAGAAGCCGATCTGGGGGGCCTAAAACTATACCCTGGATGGCAAATTCTATACAAGCTTTCCAGCCATGAATCAGATTTCTGGAGGTCTTTTTCGAACCCTGGTGCACAGCACCAATGTGGCAGAGCAGTAAGTCAACAGATCAAGGCTGCCTCAGAGTAAAGTGAGAGCCTTTGGAGCAAGAGAGCCCAATCAGCTGGTGGTGTGGTCACAGGCATTTTCCACCACAAGAAGTACCAAATCCATGGAAAATACAGATACCTGCCTGCAGGTGTACTGCAGGGCCATGCAGGCTGGAAGCCACCACCTGAACTGCTCCAGCCCTTTGCTGGAGTCCCTGTTAGCTACAAACACTTCCCAGGAACCTGGGAGGTATCATGCATACCTCAGCAAAATTCCTTCTCAGTGCACATTACAAGCAGACACATGCAAAAATAATTTTAGAAATCTACACTCTTTAGGTACTAAACAATTTAATATTTTATTCCTTTCAGCAGCAGCATCGACCCAAGATCCTTGGTGGCCGGTACACAAGGGTTCTCAGGTGTCTGATGCTTCTGTGGTCATCTAAACTACCAAAGTTAGGAACTTCAAACCTTCTGCAGATCCTGCTTTACAATCACTGCTCTCTCAAAAGAAAGTGTTACAAAGTTGAAAGAGACCATAAAAACAGGTCTAGAATGAGTTCCCAGGAAGATTAAGATATGAATAGTCTCTGGCTTTAGGAGGGAGGAAGAAATGACCAGAACAGGGCCAGGTCAAAAAAGAACAATAAAGGAAAGGTAGAATTTAATAGCACAAGTATGAGCTAATGGTTGAAACTCAAAGGCAGATGAGGAAAAAGAAGTTTTATTCAACCTGTGGAATTTACTGACGTAAGTTACCACTGACCATAAGCACAACACACAACCTCACACAAATCACACCACTCCAGACGATGTTTCTTAATTAAGGCGCCAACAAGCCAAAAACCAAAATGTAGAGTCAGCAGGAAGGAGCGTGACACTCATGAAACTGAGAGGCAGCTAAAGCCACCCCACAGAGAGCCCAGAGCCCAGGGACAGTGACTTACAGGTGGAGGGAGCGGACGCTGGAAGCGGCGGATCCCAGGGAAGGAATGGCAGTCAGCTCATTGTTGTCCAGTCGCCTGCAACAAACAGAAAATGAGGGTTAAAGCCAAGCAGCCTGTGCCCAAGCACACAGGAGCAGGGGAGGGCTGGCACTGGGCTCCATCTCAAGGGCTTTGTCTGGACCTCTGATGGCCATACACGAGAGCCACCATCACTGCTTCCACCGTATTGTCTTTACAAGAGCAAGGCCTTTTTCCCCCCTGCCACCCACTCCCTAAAGTGCCAGGCAGGAAAGCATTGTGCCACAGCACACATTGTGCCACTAGCCTGTGTTTCACAGAGTAAAGCCTGAGACAGGAGATTTTTGCACCTTAAGGCCAAGTGTAAGGAATTTAACCCTTTCCCCGAGCTGCAGCCCCTGCTCACCCCACCTCCACACCAGCTCAGGGCCTGGGGGCACAACTCAGTGGCATCCTCTCCATACCAGGACCAGGCTCTGGAAATCCCAGAGGGGTTTCCCCACAAAGGCAGCAGCAGGCAGTGCTGGGCACAGCAATGTCACCAGACATGCCCTGCTCCAGGCAGCTGGGGAGCACAGAGAGCCCCCAGGGTTAATGGAACCACAGGCCCCCCGCTCCTGCAACCACCAGCACAGAGACGTCCCCTGCAAGGGCCTAATGCTTGAAGTCTTTTTCTGACTGAAAACAGATCCTTGCCATGTGACTGGCTCTTCCTTGCTTTAAAGGGCCCTTGTTTGTATGGTGAATTAGTCAATTAATTACTGTAACAGTCGCTCGTCTGGCTGCTTGAAAAATTACTGAATTTCTCAGCCTTTCTTGCCCACTCCCCTCTCATGCTGCAGTGACCACAGCCAAGCCCTGGCCAGGCTCCCCAGGACCCCCAAACCACCTCTGATCCCATTGCTCCTGCCCCAGGCAGAGCCTTGCTGGGTCACTTTGGGCCTTCCCTTCTGCAGGGAATCGTGAGCAGATCAGCATTTGGGTGCAAAGCACAGCATCCCAGAGCTGAGGGGGCTGAGCCACAGGCACGAGTAGGGGCAATCCTAAATTATGTTGGGGGTTTATTCCCCCCCCTTTTCTTTCCTTTAACACCATTTTTGGCAGGTGGGAGAGGGCAGTGGCACATTCATCCCAGAACTTCCCTTCTGGCTCCTCTGAGAGGAGGCAAGATATTTGATTTCACGAGGAGTTCCAAGCACTGCTGGGATAAAAGCTTTCCTCTGCCTCTGACATTAAACCCATGCCTTAAAATGTAAGGGAAAAAAGCCAGATGCATTGCAATTCAGCAAGCAGCTCCACTCTGCAACTAAAAGCTCACTGTTTCTCATATTACAATATGGTCTAGAGCTTCCAAAGGTACAGAGAAAGCTGGAAAGAGCATTAAAATGCTTATTTGAGCATGTTGTCATTAACATCTAACTGAGCATCTTCTGGATAAGAAGCCTGGGTCAGCTCTGGTTAAGCAGCTCTGACACCAACCAGCATCTAACAACTGGTCAAACCCTCCTCTGACATAAGTGTGATGTTCATGTATCAGCCTCCTGTCATGTCAGGAATCAGTCAGAAGTGGTTCTCCCACCTCATTTTCTCTCTTGGCTCACAGGCACCATTTGCTGACACAGAGGAGACAGCCAAGCTCTGTATTTGCCTGGGATTTTCCCTATGTAAAGGAATTGAAAAAGGAAAAAAAAAAAAAAAAATAAAAAGGGGGAAAAGCCCCTCAAAACAGAACAGCTGGGCTCAACAACTTTAAACTTTCAGTCTCCTTCCCCAGCCCTCACCTTTGACGACACAAACCCTCTGGATGCTGAGGCAGAGGAGGAGGGGGGGGCCACCCATATAAAATATTTACAGTCCAGTTGCCAGGCTAGTGTCAAGCTGAAATGGAGCCTGCTCAAAAATAGCACAGCTCTCCAGAGCTTTCAGTGAAAGGCACTTTAGAAAATAAAAGGTGAGTTGTTTGGAGAGGAATTTTAGCATGGTTACTACTTTGTTTGCTACCAATGAGCTTGGAAAGCCTGAGAGCCACAAAACCCTCAGTTTGGTGGATTCCATGAGCCATATGGCCTGAGGAAACACACAGCAGCACCCTCCATCCATCCTTCCAACCAAGGAAGGAGAATGGATGGACACCATGGGATTGTCATCAGATGAAGGCACCAAAGGGGATGAGGGAAAGACCAAGTGACCTGAAGGAAAGTAATGTTCCAGGTCCAGCCCTGACCCTGGCTTCCTCTCCACCACTTATTCCAGAGCAAGTGGGATCACAGGGCTTTGCATCACTTTGAGCCACTAAATTTCATCTTACATAGACTTGCAACTTTTCTTAAAAGCTTCTCACAAAGGCCACCAAAACAAACCACACAAACTACTGCCTAAACTCAGGGGAAGGGAAGAGTGTAGGGTAAATTCTGCTAAGACTTTATCACAATCTCAGTAAAGCAAAGCAGAGCATCAAAGATAAGGTATGAAATTTAAATCTTTTGGCCTGCAAATATTTTCTTTAAATCAAGGGAAAACAAAATGTTTGAAAAATACACCACAGTAATTATTCACATGGAGAGACACACACACAGTTTTAAGCCTTGTGTAATGCTCAGGAACCACAGACACCACGTTTGAAGCATCATGGGAGGTTTCAGGTCTTATCAATGCATCTATTATTTGGGGCAATCTCTTTCCCTGAGGGTGCCTTGGTTTGCCCAGCACAGCATGCACAGAGAAACACTGACTTGCTCTCGAGACATGCCACAGCATGATGCTTATTTCATGAATGTTTGTGAAGTGCTTTAAAAAAGCCCTCAGAAAGAAGATGTTCTGGCAATATAGATGTGGTTCTCCTTGTGAAATGAAGTTTATTTCAGTGGTCTGTGGTTTAGCTGTTACTCAAAAGCAACCAAGATTAGTAGATAGGGCTTTTAATAGAGCTTCTCCCTCACACTTCCCAGAGCCTGCCTTCCAGGCTCTGCTCCAGACCTCTGCCTCCCCTCCTGTCTCCCATTTCTGACTGCTCCCTTTCCCTCCTACCCACTCTTCTGCTGTCTCCCTATTCCCTAACCCTGTCTTTCTGACACAGCAAGCAACTCTTATCTGCCCATTGCTTTGTGTGCTGCATTACTTATCTCCCCAGAAACTCTGACACCTTTTTACAACATTTAATTGTTGGTGCAGGGCTTGTCCTGCTCTACACACGTGCAGCACTTTGCTCAAGGGAATTCCCTACCTGGGGAATCAGAAGCCACACACATTTCCCACCCCATGCTCCCTGATGTCACACGCCTTCAGGCACTTCCATGAATAAAAGCTAAGCCACAGTCATGTTAGGATAATTTTAAAGTCTCTCGGGATCAGGGCTGCAATTCTCTTCTTTAAGCACAGAGCAATTTAAGGCTTTCCACAATTAAAAGGGAAGCTGAGAAAACAGATCCTACAGACAGTGTTCTTCTGACCCACATCACTTTCTCTCTAAACATCGTGAAGAGCTGATTTCAGAGCACTGCAGTCACTTCTGATATACATTCCTCACTTAATCATGATTCCCAGCAAGTCCCTGCCATTCATGTAAACAGAGGAGCCAGGGGCAATGAGGCCAGGAGAGAGATGCTGCGTTAATCCCCACAGTCCAATCCAGCAGGCATCAGTCAGAGAGAATTCCACTTTTTGCCTATTTAAGAACCACAGGATCTGGTCCCTCCATGTGTCCCAGAGCCAACACTTAATGAAAACAGACAGAGGACAAGAGAAAATGCTTGATAGAGCAGAGTATTGTTTCTGAAAGGAAATGTTTCTTCATTTTCCCATGAGGCATCAGTAGCTCTTCAAACAGAGCCCAAACCTCAAGTATGCCAGCGATTCAGCAGGCAAACACGAGCTCACTACCTCAGCCCACCGCCTGCAATTTCAGTCACTTTCGGTTTTTAAATCAGAATCAGAGCTCCAGGAACCCCTGTGAAGGGCTGACAATGCAGCCCCTCTCTGAGTGAAACTGCTGAACCTTCACAGGTTCCTCATCTTCCTTCAGAGATCAGGAGCTTGGAAAACCTGCAGTTCCCTCAAATAGGTTTCTTTTACCAGCAAGGAGGGTCTGGCACAGCCACTCAAACCTTCACCAGCTCCTCTTTTGCCCACCAGAGCAGAAGACAGCTCTGCTGGTTTAGCCTCTTCTAGCAAGACTTCCAACAGAATTTGTTCTGATTCCAAAAGGAGCACAAATGTCTGAGAGAGGAGGAGACACAGTTAAGTGTTTTGTTATCCACTACACTACACCTTTGTTTCCTGGGAACCAACCTGGGCTAGGTTGGCATCAGGTATCACAATCCAGGCTGTTCTGCCTTGCTTCAGGGTTATGCTTTCAGCAAGGAGCTTTGTGTGTATGTTCAGGTGTGCTGAACTGCTCCCTCCAAGCATTGCACAACACAGGGAGGCAAACTCCAATGATTTCCAATAACAGCTCTGCTGTTTGAATTGGATGTTGTGTTCTGCTAATTGATTAGTTTTAAACAAACAGCCCAGGTACAACATGGAGGAGAAAAAACCTCCACACCAAGTCAGACCCACTCATTCAACTTAGCTAAAGGAAGGTACTGTCTTAGGAAACGAGATACAATTTCCTCACAGCCCTGGAAAAATACAATTAAGACCTCTGAAGGAATACTTACACTTCCTGCAGGTTCGACATCTCTGCAAAGGCAGAAGGATCAATCTCTGCCAACTTGTTGTAGCTCAGGTTTCTGTTAAAATAAAAGAGAGTGGGATCAGCAAACTGCAGTCATCCTGCTCAGCAAAACAATCATCCTAATTATTCTGGATTGCACTGGGAGGGTTTGAGTTTTGGGTTTTTTAAAAGAACTTAAACAGGAGAGCAGCACTTTTCTGCTGAATGCATCAGTGAGCTTATTTCATGACAAAAACGTTATCTAGCTCTCCCCAAGGTTCTTGCTCTTTTGCATTAGATTAGTGTGGTTTTAATTTGTCTTCATATTACACAATTACATTTATTATTCTACTATTGGTTATTCACAACCACAAAACTAATCACAGATGAATAGGATATTTCCTGACAAATTAAAATCTGAACTGAAACAATCAACAAACCTTCCACTAAATATTTTATAGCCATATTCACATGGAGTATTTTTTACACCACTCTGTGTTACATACAAAATACATATTTATAGGTATGTACACTTACTATGTGTAAACAAAATATATTCTACATTTTCTAACAAGATGATATAACTAGTCTATCACTAAATGTTTTTTTTAATCAGTGAATACAGTTTTCAAGCCACACAGTAGTACACACTTTGGTCCTCAACAAACCCAGCAGACACTTTCCAACTATCCAACAGCCTAAATCTAAATCGTATTCTAGCACTGATGGATGACAAATGGGTTGTGCTGTATTATCTGAAAGCAGCCTGGTGGGAAGAGCAGATTTGCCTCACAGCACATCCAGAAACACATCCAGAGCTCAACATTCTTCAGGAAGGAACACGCTGCAATGATTGCTAGGGACAGCAAAGAGGCAAAATGATGCAAATTAAGTGCCAACCCCAGGAAACACAAGAGCTTTGCCATGCTCTGCTGTAGCATCAGGCAGTGCAACAGCAGAGTCTTCCCTCCAAGATAGGCACTCTCAGCACACCACACAGGACAGGTCAAACCTGCAGCTAGGGACCAACCAGATCAATTAAGACCAAGTGACTAATGATGCAGAAAGTAACAAGTGCTTTAATTACCATTCTGTATGCAGCGCTGGCATGTTTCTGTGAGTGTGTAATCTAAAGAGGGAGGAGGCAAATTGATGGGTGGTAGCAGAAAAGCAACCACAGTAAATTGTAAGGAAATTGTGAGGGGGACTTCTTTAATTTTACTTTGCTCCACACCCTGCTCTCAGATATTACCCTGGGTAAAATTCAACCCTCCTGCCTCCTCTGCAGGGAGGTTACACCCTCTTACTGCACCTCTGAACACAACCCAAAAGATTCATGGCCTGATTTCAGATAAGCCCTCAAACACTGAGCTGCTTATTCAAACCACCAAGCCAGTCTGACTAGAAAACTGGCCAATCTTCCATGGTTTGGGCTTTTCTTTGCCTTAAAACTGTGCCCACAGAAAGCAAGCAGGTCTGGAACCCAAACAGGTGAACAGGACCTAAGTCACCGAGGCACCGACTGAACTTTTACCAATGCTCCATGACCCAAGGGCTGAGGCACACACAAAGAAAATGCAGCTGCCAGAAGAGCATTGATGGAAAATACCTCTTGAAGTGCTCACACTAAAACACTGCACTCTGTGGCAATGCAGAGAAAAATCCAGGCTCACAGCAGCCTTACAAACACCAAGACTTGAAAGACTACAAAACTTATCAACTTTTCGTGATTAGCAGGAAGTGATAAACACCTCTTTCAAGCTAAAAACCAGATATTGATCACCTGCCCTCTTGTAATGCATTTATGGGAAGTCCTCAAAGCGTTCCCCTGCATGAATCATTTGATGGCACTCACATCACACCATTCCCCACCATTTCAGCTCTGAAGGCAGCTCCTTGCATCATGCCTTAAATGTTCAATTTTTTGCCAATACATGCTGTGGAAGAATGCTCTACAAATCAACAGGCTGGCTCTTAACAGAGCCTAGAACTGAAGCTATACAGGAGTGTAAAACCTAACCAAGCATCTCAGTTTAAAATATGCTGTCCTGTAAGCCCCTACTGTCTTTTAAAACACTCAAGAGACCTTTAAATCAATACCAGCCTGCAGCAGATATCCATTTCACTATGAACTCAAAGGCATTTATCTAAATAAAAGTCAAACTACAGTTTAAACTCAGAGTGTGTTTGAAAGCCAAGTCCATATTCATAGCACAATTACGAATTAAAGCTCAATTTGCCCACAGATTACATTACTACTTTTTTTTTCTTTAAACCACACAGTAAGATCAGGTTGGAGCTTGTCCCTGCCTGATCTACAGGCAAAAAGAGAAAATACAACAGGTAACATCCTACAGGCTCAGCACAATAAAGCCAACACAGAAATACCAGTGACAAAGTAGAAGGGGGAAATACAGCCAGACACAATGGTGTATGAATCCATCTGTTTCCATGTATTTCTATGCCTTTTACTGCAGCCAAGCATTACATTTTTTAAGGTAATGTATTTCTCCTCAGTGCATTCCTCTGCAAGAGGCTAAGAGGTTATTTTATGAAGCAAGAAACAAGAACACATGCACCAAAACTGATCATCCCTACACTTGCCAGAGGGACCAGATCCCTGGCTTAGCCTGTACTCAAGCACTGAGTGACACTGATGTGAACCTCCAAAGTTCACAAGTGAAAAAACAAAGATCTCCATAAATTAAAGGATTTCACGGCCACAGTTTAACGCCACCCAAAGTGACTTTCTGATTATTGCTGCTGCCATTCAGGACATTTGAACATCAAAGTCACTGCACAAGTAGCTGGTTCTTCAGATAGCACAGATAGATCTTGCTGCTCTAGCAACAGAAAGACTTCCCAATAGTTGCTGCAAAAATGCAGGTGAACTCCATTGTCTTGCACACCAAAGTCTTCAGTTCTCCCCACACTACTCACTCCAACCACCAAGTATCCTCATTAAATACACAATACACTGCTCAAAAACCAGTGGGGAAATGAGAGCTAGAAATACACTCAGTACAAAATAAACAGGAGACTTGAAGTTACGTAGATATGCCAAAATAAAGTTTACTGAGTTTCCGGCACTAGCTGTATTTTAACTTATATTAAAATACCCAAGAATTTCTAGCCTGAAGCACTAGCAATCAAAGGATGTGTTTCCCAGAACTCTGATCCCCTCACTAGGCAGTATTTGGCATGCCAGTCACAGGGTTTAAGTGAGAGAAAGAATTAACGTGCTCCAATAGATAGATCATTGGGACTGGGAGTCAGCAAACCTCTGTCTATTCCTGGCTCTCTTAATCTCCTGCTGTGTGACCGGGTCATGTCACATCACCTCTCCAGAGCTTTTGTTTCCACAGCCACCCTTTGTCTGTCTTGTCTATTTAGACTGTAAATAAAATTGAGGTAGGTATTGTCTTGGTTTGCCTGATGCTGATGAAATGAGGCCTCAATCTTGGTTGGGCTCCAGTAATGCAAATAAAGAAGGGAACTCAAAACTTGAGGTCATGGGTGCACCCGATGCTCTCCACCCCTAAGTGTGGGTCCCAAGTGTCCAGCAATGAACGAAGCACTGCAGGGCTTTAATGTCCCCACCAGGTCAGCCTCTCTGAGCCGAGCAGAGCAGCAGTGCAGGCTGAGTGGAGATGCCAAGCCTGGGGGCACAGCTGTCCCATCATGGAAAGCTGTCACATTTCCTCTGCTCTGTACCACAGAACACATTCCCCCTCTCGAGGAGCCCTTGGGATGATGGCACAGTCACCCAGTGGAGCGCTGAACAAATGCTTCTGCCATCACTTTTCCAAATTGTCTTCCTCAAATAAACAAACCATCAACTCCCAACACCAAAACCTGTCCTTTCCCAAATCAGTATTTTCCCAACCCTTTGAGGTATCTCTCACCCTGGGCATCTCTTCAAAGGCATTTA
Source organism: Cyanistes caeruleus (assembly GCF_971803275.1). NCBI lineage: Eukaryota > Metazoa > Chordata > Aves > Passeriformes > Paridae > Cyanistes > Cyanistes caeruleus. Next base: position 5,842,286 of record NC_141711.1, on the reverse strand, counting down.
TAAAGCATCACCTATGGTGCTTCATGCCAGTTCCAAGAGCCCATGTCTTTGGTGAGTGTTCTGTCCATTTCCTGGCACCTACACATGAGGTTAGCTGAGCCCAAAGGTGGGACTGCCAACAAACTGCCCAGTGCCCTGGGCCTGCTTCTCTGCATGGGTACGTGTTTCTGTTGAATTACTCGTGGAAAGATATTTTGGTCCCTCCAAGGCAACTGTGGAAAGAAAACGGAAGTCAACTAATAAAAATTCAGGACAAGAGCCTGGGCTGTAAGTTCAGGGAAGCAGCCTAAGGTTAGAAGTTTTGCAGCTGACAGAGGAGAAGGAGCAGAACCACCAACCTGAGTGGCCCCTAACATTCAGACTGTTTTTTACATATCAACTTTTATTGAACAGGAAAAGTTGGTAGATATTTTTAAACTTTATTCTGATTTACTGGCATGAGAAGTGCCCTGCATATTTTTCATCCATTGCAGGCTTCAAGTCTTCCTTGTATTGGCTAATCCAACAATGCAGGGGTTTCCCCTCTTGTCACTAAGATGGCCATGATCAGGAACTGAGAGCCTGTTAAATCAATATGGGAAGGGCCCTGTTCTGTCTTTTCAACCATTCCAGTCTCTAAATAAGAAAGCAGTGTTTGCCTTCAGTTGGCATTGTGAAAGTGGCACTGTAGATCACTGAACACTACAGAGACTGAACTGAAAGTCTTGTTAAATAACTGGCTGTGTTCAAACTACCTCCCAAAAGAAATAATGCTGCCACAGAAAGAGTCCTGCCTGCCAGTGAGGAGGGATCAGCCAGCTCCTTGACCTGTGAGAAGCCAACCCTGCCTCCTTGGGCAAGGTGCAGGCTAGACTAGGAGTTTATGTACAAGTTTTGGCTCTGCTTTGGAACCTTGAGCAGTGCAGAGAAAAGCCACCTCTCTGTTGAAAAGAGAGGTGCCTGTCTGGCTCACCAGACAAAGGAACAGAGACATATATGGCTCCTGGTCTCTGCTCACCACGATGATGGCTGAATTCTGTTCTGCAAGGTGAAAGTTTCCGACCCTTGCATCAAAACCATTTATCTGTCAGTGCAGAAGATTATTGTCAAAAGTGTTTCTGCACCTTTTGATGACAGGAGAAAAGGAGGATGGCTTGAAATTCTGTCACTGCCAACTGTGGCTTTCATTAAACACTTTGTCAACCGTTGTCATAACACAACTTTTCATTGCTCCTGCACAAAAGGGAGCCGAGGGCCCAGAACAATTGAGCCCTGCAGTGGAAATTCCTCTGGCTCATCTGTCGAAAGATAGCTGCCTAGTCTGCAGCTTACTGAATAGGCACCATCCTCTTCCCACATGTTTGTAGATGGCTTTACAGCGCTGGAATGGAGGCCTCATGCACACTTGAGTGGGTATGAAAAGCATGGCTGCAGCTGAATTAGCTTGGGGACGGGGGCCAGGGGAGCAAGAGAGGGAGCACACTGCCCATGCTAAAAGTCTACAGCCATGCAGGAAGAAAACACACTCAAATGTCTCTTTTAAACAAGCTTGTGAGGTGCCAAGAGAGATGGCAGGGTCCTTGTAAGCAGTGACAGGTGAGCATTAATGCTGAGGCACAAAGCCATCAAAGAGATCACATGGATTCAGGTGGTTGCATGGATTATCAGGGCAGAAAAAGTAGTTTTGGCCCATTTTTTTTTATTCCTGTGCACAGGACAAGTCCAAAGTCTACTCCCATGAGGCAAGAACAGCCAAACAGCTACTGCAGCCTCTTGTCATCCAGTCCCTTGCTCTGGACATGCTCGAGCACCTCTGTGTGTCCTGTAGTGAGGGGCCCAGAACCAGTCCCAGGATGCATGGCCTCACCAGCTGAAGATGATCATGGCCCAGTCCTGCTGGCCACTCTACTGCTGGTACAAGCCAGGGTGCCACTGGCCTTCTTGGTCACCTGGGCACTCACTAGCTCATGCTCAGAGAGCTGCCAACCAGCACCTCCTGCTCCTTTTTCACCAGGCAGCTTTCCAGCCACTGTGCCCCAAGCTGAGCCCCTTGTGATCTCTGGTTTGTGCTGCCTCCAAGTGCAAAGCATCCAGCTTACAAGAGACTGAAATGGAGCACAGAAATGGCCCACATCAAGCATGGGAATGAGTTACCTCCTAGGAGGAGATAAAAGCACCAAAATACAGGGCACCAGAGAGGTGGATGTCCCAGCTTGCTGCTCTAAGTGCTTGGGAGAGAAGGGGACTCTGCAGGACACAGAGAGGTTACATAGCACCCACATGGGTGAAGCTGTGCCCCACCACTGAGAGGTTCTGTTAGTGGCTCAGCTGATGTGCTCACTCAGGCTTTACTTATGCCCTTGTTCAAATTAGCAGCAGCAGCAGCATCACATTGGCTTGGGTTAACAGCCTGCTCACATAAGGAGCTTTATGTGCAGGAGGGAGTCAACTTAAGGGCAGCCCTCGAGCCATAATATGAGCTAATTTGACAGTGAAGACAAACTTTGAGAGGTCATCCAGACACCAAGAAAACTGCACCATGAATCACTCTCAGTCATGACCAACAATACAGTCTAAAGGAAATTCCTGCAGCATGATCCCCAAAGAATCAATACCACACCGATTCCAGTGGACGTGTGCAGCCATTAACGCAAAAAATACTAATTAAAACCACATCACTGAGAAGTGTTGTGCCAGACTACAGTTTAATGCAGCATGTGGTTGGTATGGTTTGAGAAACTTGGGAATGATCTTACCTTCAAGTGACTTCCAGGAACTCAGCCCTGGCCCTTCCTCCTGCTCTGCCACTCTGTGCTGACAACTTTGGGTGCACGCACATCTGGCACAGAGGTGCCTGGTGAGCACCCACCACAGCTGGTCAGCTCAGGGATGTAAACATGAAAATCTCTATCACTGTGGACTGCCAGACCCCAACAGGCAGCACAGGATGAGCAGCCACACTCTCAGGGCTCAGGAGAGGCAGGAGTCCTGTGCAGGAGCACTGGGTAACACTGCACTGCTGCTGGGGCTTCCACATCTCCTACACCAAGAATTTTTACAGGCTTATTGTCTCTTTCAACAGGGCAGTGTCAGGTTATTTTAGGCCCTGTTTGGCTTACACAAATGTGTTTTGACAAAACCTAGGATCCCATTTCCTCCTATTTTAATAACCTTAGCAAAACTCAGAGTTCTTGTCTGCTTTTTTCTTGTATTTTTCTTGGAAGATCATTTCCACCAAACACCCCTATTTTATTTCTTAAGACAGAAGGCTTAGATGCAACTTAATCTTCATAATCACACACATATGCAAATACTCCATAACACATTTACAAAGCACCTGGGTAACTCAGGTACTCATGGACCTCATGCTAGGACTCTGCACCATCAGAAGAGACACAAGGATATTCATTTCACTGAAGTTTCATCCTGGCCCACTCAACAAGTTCTCAGTACTTCAATTGTGCCACATTCCAAAAAAAGTGAGGTTTCAAGAAGTGAAGTAATTTGAAAGTCATCCAGTGAATCTCAGTGGCAGGGGTAGGACTGAGCCCCTGTCCCTGCAGTGAGACCCCCCAGACCCAGCAGTGCTCGTGGCTGGGGCATGAACAGCCCCTCTGTTTCCTGGGGACATGCACAGCCCTTCCCAGCAGCTACTCAGGGACTCAAACCAACAGAGGACAGCAGGGCAAAGGGAGTACGAATGACAAGGTATTCAACAAGGCTTTTTCTGCTCTCCTGAGAAGAGCATTAGCCACAGGCACACAGCCTCTGAGGCTGCAAACCCTCTTGTGGGGGCCACACTTTCCTCTGCTCCCAGCAAGAGAGCCCAGTGAAAGGCAGCATTGTATGCAGGGAACAGGGGATGCTGCAGGGGTTAGGGCAGGCAGGATTTAATTGCAGCAATCTTTCTCTATATTTGCCTCTTCTATTAAGCTTCACTGCCTGAAGGAGAATGATCCTCTCCAAAACACACTCAGGCATCAGCTCCAAGGACTGCATCAAAGCAAAAGCACATTTCAAAGGGGGCATGAGCATCTAAACAAGAATAACTGTATTTAATTTCACGTAAAGCAATCCTGCTTTGCCACCTGTGACAGGTAAGCAGTTGGAAGGAAAAGCAGGATGTGGAAGGTTTTTTAACCCACAAATAAAACTCCACCCATCATCTGCCCTGACACCCATAGGGTTTGCTCTGGGTTTATTGCTTTAATTAAAGTGCTAACTACTGCCATGAGAAAGACATATCCCTAAAACAAAAACCCTGCAAGTTGGTTGCTTGACTGTATATGAACAAACTCACCTTTTTCTAATTTGATAGCAAATGTCTCTTTCTTGGTGATTCTGCATCCACAAAGCAAATCACATCGTGTCTTAAACCACTGAAGCAAGGGCTGGATAGCCCAGCTGATAAACAAAATACTCACAAAAGAAATTGCTCCTGCTTCCATCACCACTGTGTTTCTTTGCTAAATCAATAAAGGCCATGACTTCTTCACTAGTATTTTCAATTAAGGTTCCCCACTGTGTATTCAACATATTAAACCAATTTATTGAGGATTAAAAACTATATAATTTACTATACATATCTGCTCAGCCTCCATTAACAATAACAGACTACATTGATAAATCAGCATTAAAAGTGCTATTTACAGTTTCAAAAATGGCTCCTTCTGCAAAGCAAATATTTTCATCTGAAAGTTGTGCAACTCTTCACAAGTACTCACAGCAGATAAACCATGTTAAACCTTTGGCTTTTTCAGATGTTTGGGAAGACCCACAACAGCATGTTTGACTGCTGGCAATCAAACCCTCCCCACCACGTGACTTTGCAAAATCCAGCTGTGGGTTAGAAATTGAGTGCAGAGAGAAGAGAATTCAGAAATTCCTCAAACACTCTTCAAAATTTCCATGATTTTAGAAAACTTCCAGGGTCAATCATTCATTAATAGTGAATAAACCATATTTCAATCTAAGTTTTCTCAGAGAACACAGAATTTTAATGGGCTCTTTTTAGGGACTCAAATGGTTTCAATCCCATCTGCAAGTGATCCTAGTAAGCTCAGATACCTTAACCAGCCAAAATGATATTTTTCCACTGCTCCAACACCACTTTTTATCAAAAATATTAATTTAGCAAATGCACAGCCTGGCACAACACTCTGGGTGCCACTCTACAGCAGCACCACATCTGCATTACTGCACAGGAGGATGGGGGATCCCCAATCCCTGAGGAAGAAGGAACTACCCCTTTGCAGAGCCCACCATGAGCAAGACCTGCCCAGTCACTCATCAGTGGTGGGGACAGGGCACCCAACCCTCTCACATTGTGTTTGCTCACTGCTTCGCTCTCTCGTGGCTCTCATCAATGGTTAATCAGGAAGGACTGATCTCTCCCCCCAAAAAATGCCTAGAGGTGGCACAAAGGAGTATTTGTGCACTGGTTAAAACCAGTCAGGCAAAGAGCTGGGGGAAAAGCTCTAAACAGTGTGCAGGTTTTTCCTGTGGCTCAGGCAATGGGGGCTCACTCCAGCTTCTCCTGCACTTGATGCTGCTTTTCACCCACATGAAGGGGCTGCATCACCTCCTGCTCTCATACAGTGATGGTACCCAAGTGTTTTTAGAGGCTTTTCCCAGAAAGAACCACTGCTGTCCTGTCCTGCACCTGGCTGGCCACGACACTCAGCTGTTCCACTGCTGGCTGCTCCTCCCCAGCCACTCAGTGCATCTGCTGAGCTGCCATCCAGGACAGCTCTCAGCACAGACTGAGGTGAAGCTCTGCCTCCTTAGATGTGCTGCAAAGTTTAACATGCCCAGGGACCAGAGCCAGCCCACCCAGCTGGACCAGCCAGGACAGAGGCCACCCCTCCTAGCCCTGCTCCTCTCTTCCCCCTGGCAGCAGGGACTGCAGCCTCACACAACACGCAGGCAACTCTGCAGCTTTGCACAGTGGATATAAGAATATAACAATAATAATAATCTGATCCCAGCAGCACCCCAAGTGGAATTATAACACTGGACTCCTTGCTATATCCACCATAAACTCACTCAGCTTGAAATCTACCAGAACAAGGACATTCCTGGCACTTTCCAATGCCATGGACTGAAACTGAGAGGTTGGTCAAATCCAAACATCTTGTGTATGGAAAGGAATGATGTATATAACCTCAAACCATCTCAAGGACTAGGTATCCATGGGCTGTCTATGGCTGGCAGCGCTGCGTGGTGCAGGGCCAGCTCTAATCCCCCAGAGGTGCGAGGAACACATGGCAGACAGCTCTCCCTTTCCAGTTTAAAAATAGCTCTTCTCTGTAATAAAGAGCAGCATTTTAAGGGCAAAGCCTGAAGATTTTAAGCTTAAAAACCCCTGAGCTGGCCATCCTGGCTGGAGGTGTGTGGTTCACACAAGCATCTACCCCGGCTTCCTTTCGAGTAATCAATGTCCAATCATAATGCACTTCCACTCCAAGCACTTTGGTACTGCCAACAAAGCACCAAGCAATTTAATGGATTTCTAACCCCAAATTGGAAGCTGTACTACATCCAACTGCTTCAATTTGTTCAGCCTTAGAGGAAGCCCCGGGAACAAAATGCTAGAAATAAAACCACATGCACTGATAACATTACAGAAATAGATACACCAAGAAGCAAATGTTCTGTCCCTTTTATCTGACCTCCAACTTGGTTTAATTGACCTTCAAGATGGAAAGACTGTGTTTAAAACAAGCCATTTCCACCTAGATCAAGAGTAATAAAAGTGTGAGTGTCTGTGAGTGTGCTCTATAAAAGGTTCTTTCCTACCTCGATATTAACATCAGGGTAAGCTGTCAGAACAAGCATTCAAACTCTTTTGGCATAACTGCTGTATTGGTTTTTGCCTCTGGGCCAGCTGCAATGTCAAAGCAGATGGAGCTGAAGCTCGAGTCTCTGCCCAAGGAATGCCACAAAGTCATTTAGGGAACAATTAAACCTATTGCTGCTTTACTGCCAGCCTTACCAATCCTTACACACATGAATCTCACATGTGTACATTCATGATTAGCTTGCACATGTGCCTTCACCTGAGCATTCACAGCCACAAAGGCAGCTCTAAACACAAGTACCCATGCATGTATGCACGAGGCAATACAACCCCAGTGATGTACACAGCTAGGAAGGCTTTATCAGGGGAGTTTGGGACAGCTGTACAACTTATAACTAAATTGTGAAGAGCGCTAGTAAAAATCTTTATTGCGCTCTGCCCCGGCATATAATGTCACATCTTTTACAGAAGCACTATTTTAAAAATCTTTGAGAGCTTTACAGTTCTTATTGGTGATGTTTTTCAGCTCCTTCCACTTACAAAGCCAGATTTCTGTATTGGTGCAACCCAGACTGCAGAAAGTCTCTCAGAAGGAGAAAAAGTTATAGGCAATTAAATTATAGAACGTCCTTCAAAAGAGCTTGCTCTTCCCCAAGTCTGCTATCTCAGAACTTGGCATGGTTAAGAATCAGTCATTATTTCCAGTGGCTGCAGTTTTTTGCTCTTTGGGTCACTTAAACTCTCAGGAGCCCTGGGCAAACGGGGCTCCAGGCAGAGCCAAGGGCTCTGATGTGGGCTCATGAGCCCACATTTGTTCCTGCTCCCCACCTCTGTGCTGTTTGAACCCTGCATTAGCATCAGTCAGGCACCAAAGCTGAGCACACAATGCTTTCAGATCAGAAAGGTATTTTTTCATCTACTTCAAAGGGCTCTGATGTACTTTGCTGGTTGGATGCTTTGATTTATTATTCAATGAATTCCCTTGGATTTGCACAGTTTCTCAGCTAAAAGCATCACAGCTAATTCAAAGGGAATTTAGATGCTTACGGTTCAGTCAAAGAAACTTTCCCTTCTATAGATTTTTATCCTTTCCACATTGCAGAGGGATGGGGAGGGGAAACAATGGGAAACAATAAAGAACTCACTCTCCTGCAAAATTCCTGGATTCAGAAGGTACTTGGATAAACTAGTTTCTTCTTTTAAGTATTATTACTGGAATAATATATGTAATATACTGGAATCATTCTGCTCCACTTGGCATTTCAGATAAGATTTTTTTGTTATAACTATCTTAAGTTTCCGCTCACCAGAGGATGTGTATTTGTCACAGGAGCTCCAGTCCCAGCTCCAAGGACAGGGAACCCCTTCATCTGAAGGGATGCTGCAGTCAAGCAACAAATTCTGCACAAAGATGCTAAAAGGCAGACAGTTCCCTCCCTCTTGCTTTGAGCCCACCTCATTCAGGCATAATCCAAAGTAGATACTATCTTGAACTTACCTAATGGCCTTTAATATTTTTTAAAAGACCCATAATGAAGCTCCATGTGGGTGGCCACCTGGCTGCCCTGAAAATAGAAAAGCTAACACTGCAATTTGGCAGGAACAGAAATACCCTTTCCCTCTTAGGAGTGGTCCTTGTGAGCCCAGGCACTGTGCCAGGGGCCCACCATTCTCTACACAACCTGCAGTTCTCACAGGGCTCTTTGGCTTCACACCAACTCCTGCTCCAAAACGTGATTATCTGGGAAACATGGATGCAGAAGGTGCTCCCAAGATTTGTTCTCACAGTGAGGGACACAGGTGCACTCATTGCCTGGAGAATTCAAACCATGTCCTTTTGAAAGCAGTCAGATTAATGTCTATGAAAATAATAAAAAATGTCACCAATTCAAAGATATCAGAGAAAGAAAAGTTAGGGCTTGTGGAAAGCACTGCTGCTCTAAGCACAGACAGCAATGGGAAAAAGTGCAGCAACTCACGTGAAAAGATGAAGAAATCCTGAGATGAACCATGATGGAGAAGCCAAAGCACCCCAAAAGAGGAGACATGGGAGAGATGAAAGTGGGCAACACCCAAGGAGACCAGAGGGTGACAGCACCTCACATGGCCGAGAAAACACAGGAAAGGAACCCCTGTGCAATTCAGCACCACATCTGTGCAGCCATGAAGAGCAGATAGCTGAGACCTGCCTGAAGGAGAGACTTCCTCAGTGCTTCCCAAAACTGGGCATTGCCAGGAGCAGGACCCTGGGTCAGACCAGTGTGGGAGAGCACATGCTGTGCACACTCCCTATTCCCAGCCTGGCCAGACTTCAGCAATGCCACATTAAAAAAACACATTTTCCTCAATTTGTCACAGCAAGTGAGGTATGAAATAATAATAAAAAAAAACTTTCCAGATCTTCCAAACTCTCCAAGTCTTTGCAAACCAATCAAAATTGTGTAAAAATAAATTGCAGTGCATTTTATAGGGGAAAATAATTCTACTGCAACTGGTAACACATAACCTTGCTTTTCTCTAACAAAACCTACAGGAAATGGCTCTGCAAAAGTTAACTAAGTGATACTGAACTTTCTCCAGAGTGTTGTATAGGAAGTAACTGCAAAAATGACTGCCCAATTTAACCTTTTGTCCAGTCTGCACTACAGAGCCACACCACAGAGGTATCTGGCTGATGTTAACAATCCTCTGGTGTATTCTCCAGAACTGCAGCAGAGAAAGCAGGTTATCTCACACATGCTCACCCTTGCCACGGCACAAAGCCCAGGCAGCCCACTGCTGATGAAAAACAGTGTTTTACAATTTTCCCTTTCTCTGGCTGGCAGTTGGGTTTTATTTTGTTTTTTAAAGACGTGGTGCAAAAAGCAGAGCAGATGCCTGCATGCCCTGCATTCAGACCTGTGCCAGGCTGGCAGTGCTGACACACCAAGGGTGCCCCATCCCTCTGCACATCTGTCAGACATCCACCCCTTTGTTAGAGATATCATCATGTGATATCTGACTATTTGTGGGTGAAAGCTCTTTTAGCACCCATCACTTACACTCACTGAGCTTCTCTCCCTTCACTCACCACCCCAAGATGGGCTGCAGCAAGTGCCAGGGAAGGATCTCTTGCACCCAAGGCATCTCAGGAAGGGCACATCTGCCAAGAAACCTGGTGTCAGGCTTGCCTGGAGCTCTGTAATAACACAATTCCACAAACTGAGCCAAGCTGCCCTCCCCATCCTTTCTCCCCCACCATCCACATGCTCCAGAGTGGAGAAGGTGCTGCTGCAAACACAGGAAATAAGTCTGGTTTTCAGCCTTCATTTCTTTTAATTAAAAAGGAAGAGCTACAGCTTTATACATGCATAGATACACACATATATATATATTTACACACATCTACTAAATCCCCAACATCTCCATTCAGTCTTCACTTTCCATTAAATACACTGTATTGAGGGAGGGAAAAAAAAAAAAAAAAATCCAAGAAACCAAGGCTTTTCCATATCCCCACAAAGCTTGGGTCCTGTGTAATTGCTATAACCAGGACAGAGCTTCAAGAGCTGCAGAACACTGCTTGATCACATTAGCCAGCAGGAAACCATTTCATGCTCTTTTTTTTCAGCAAATTTGACACCACCACCAAAGTTGCTCCAAGACACATAAAAAACACACCAAAAAACCACACCCATAGGGGAGAGAGCCAAAAAATCAGTCCAGAGCAAGGGAGGCTCACAATAAAATGCCCCCCATAGAATGACACTGAATTCAATATACTGAAACAGGCACTGGGAGGGAAGCCAGTACACAGGAATATTGCAATCAGCCTTGGGAATTAGCTCCAGTAGGTTGTTTCTTTTCCTGCAGCCCTACACTTACAGCAAGTCACGTGAATACAATTACATAAACTGTACCTTTTCCATGAACACCTTCACTGCGATAAAGGCTCTCATTCTGCTCCACATAAAAACACTCTCCACAGGTTTATAAGCTTTAATTGCTATGAGAACTCATAAAAAGTGCCCAAATAAGTCTATTTAATGGTTACACATTAACCATCATACACCTCCAGGCTTGTGTTATCCACCTATTTGCTAAATCAATAAACTGCTCATAGGCAAACTTTTGAAAAACATTGCTGCTGCTGAAAACGTTCTGTTTCTGTTTACTAATAACTTCATAAAATTAATTGAAAACTCCCACCCATATCTGAAGTTTTCTGCTTAGCTCATGTAGGGAGGAAAAAAGCAAGCTGGTTTTCAGCAAAGAATCAACCTCAAATATCTTGTGCTTGAATTTGGATGCTAGCCCATAAGGCAATGCAAGAGCAGTACAAACCCAGGCTGGGAAAGACTTATGTTGAAGGAAATACGTGAGAGTGTGTTTGTCTGCAGAGACAGAGCTCCTCTGAGCCTGAGGAGAAAAAGTCCTTAGGAATCTCCATAAGCTTGGACAGCCAGGAGCAGGGAAGCTGTTCACATGAGCAGGACAAACAGGAAGCATTAGCAAGGGGTTCTAGGACAGCAAACACCCAAAAATGTTATTAGCAATTAAAATTAAGGTCATTGCACTCACTGGATTGACCCCTCTACCTTTACCTGCCACACTGGTGGGTGTCTGCAGCCCCTGAACGAGCCAGGACAGAAAATCTCCGCAAGGTTACCTGTAAGAGCACTCTAGCAGTGCCCCACACCACAGTGGAGGAGGGCAGACAGCATTTCAGCTCTCTGCCCTGTACCCAAGGGGACAGCAGTCACTTGATGCTGCCCAGCTGTGGCACTGACAGATGTCCCCGTGTGCCATCAGCCACCTCACAGACATGCAGGTGACAGCAGGGGCACGGGGCCAAGCCCAGCACCCTCTGCCTCCTCTGGGACTGGGAGAGGATGAGCCAGACTCAATCACAGTCAGGCTGCTTGGCCAAGTGTTGATCAAATCCAGCTATTTCACGAAGTTTCTGGAATGCCCAGCCAGCTTCAATAGTCTCTGTGCTTTGCTGTGAAATCCCTAGGGTATTTATGAAAAGCTGGCAAATGGCTCCTCAGACATCCTCCCCCATCCCCTGCCCCCTTTATAAGTCAAACTCAGTCTGAAATCCAGAGCTGCACTCTGAAATCCCAGCATGGCTTTCTTCTCCAAGCACTCCCTGAGGACTCAGCTTGGGCAGCAGAGCCCCACACTCTGACTTGGATCCCTATGGAGAAGGGATGATCCTGTGGGTGGGACCCTCAGCAACTTGGTCTGGTGGGTGGCTTCCCTGCACAAGCCAAAGGGGTTGGAACTAGACGGGTTTTAAAGCCCCTTCCTACCCAAGCCTCTCTGTGATTCCAACAATTCACGACTCTGGAGATGGAAAACACAGCACATTTTCCCTGGGCAGGTCCCCCTGCCCCCATATCCCCTCTCTCCCAGCCCATCTGCAGACCCTTCCAGGGGGGCAGACAGACAGCGGGCACTTCGCACCTCCCCACCATAAACCTGCCCACAGCAATTATCCAGCCCCATTCCAGCTGGGAACACATTGCTGTTTCATTTAGAGCCAGAGCTGCAGGGCAGCTGGCCCCAGCTCTGCACCGAGAGAAGCAGAGACCCTCCACCAGCAGAGGAAATGCAAACACAGGGGGCTCACCCTGCCTGCCCCCCTGCCTCTACCCATCTTAAAAATTAATCCCGATTGTAAAAGCTGGAGCGCAGCCTGTGTTTCAGGCTGAATAATAAGGCGAGGCCTTTATAAATAAGGAATCACTGTTCAGAGGGAGGGGAAATTATAAAGGTTATTTAAATTAAACACAAGCCACACAAACAAATAAACCTCACTGTCTTTCCCCCCCCCAGCCCCACGCTGGCTGCCTGCTCTGCACATGTTATCTGCAAACCGCAGGGAAAACCGTGCCCTGCTCTGTCCACGCTGTTTCACAATCTGCTCGCTCTGAACCTTACACCAGGCCAGGAATTAAACAAACATTTCCTCCTTCCCCGGGATTTCCCCCAGCCCCATCCAGAGCTCGGCTCCCAAGTGCAGCGGGCACGGGACTGATTGAGTTCCGAGAGGTCAGCGCGCCCCTCACACCTCCCACAGCCCCCAAAAAGCACCCGAGGGGTGGCTGGGGCTGGTGATGGAGCACTCAATGCCCTAGCACTGGGAAAAGCAGCAGGAAAGCTGGGGTGGGCAGGTGTCCATTGGATCCTCCCACAAAAAACTGCCCAAAGAAACAGGAGAGTGTCTCTGTCAGACCCATCCCAATGCTCCACTAAGGGAGAATAAAGGCACCTAAGCCACCAAATCTCCCCATTCCTCATCATCAGTGGGGGGAACTTGTTTGTAGCTATGCTCAGAAAGGAACAAGGCCATGGATGTCTATCCTCTTCCCCAGTAAGTTTAAAATTGGAATAAGACGGGGCTGGGAAGGGTAAGGGAGCTCCTGGCAGGCTGCAGGACCAGGGGCAGGCAAGGGAGGGAGAGCAGCCAGCACAAATCCTTTGGCCTTGGATGGTCTGGGCTCATCACCACAGAAAAGAGGAGCCCCCCACCCTCCCAAAATACACAGCACACAGCCAAGGTGGGAATGGAGGGCAATAATAAGACATCCAGAGATAACAGGAACACTCTGCAGAAGTCAATTAAAACCTTAGCCCTGGAGACACAAATCCTCAGAAAACCGGACTTCTTGTGCCCATCTTCATGCATATCACTGAGGTTACAAGTAACTGCAGCAGAAAAATTCTATGAGAAGTTTTCTCTTAATTTGCCATGTTACCAAACAGGTTTGTGTTACAAATTTGGAGTTTATCTTCCTTGGAAAACTCTGGTCATAGCAGGGAACCAGCAATGATTTAAACCAAGGGGCTAAACACTGGGGAAAAGTCAGGTTGGCTGAATTTTTGTGTGGTTGCTGCTATTTAATGGCAATGCCTCATTAAAATGTGGGATAAAGGAAGCTTTTGTTAATGACCTCCTCTTTCCCTCCCTCACGTACCTTCCCCTCAGGGTTTTGAGATCACATATAAAACACATCCCCAAGCTCCTCAAGGGATTTCTTTTTTTTCCCAGCAAAGCTAAGGCTGACAAGACTTGACATTCCTGAAATGTTTAAATGAGGAAAGAGAGAAACAACATTTTTTCAAACCCACTTTATGCATCAGAGACAAGCAAAAATTGGCCCAGGGCCAAAAGAAACCCAAAAAAAATGTCAAAAATATTTGCAAGATCATCTTAAATACTCCCAATGTTCCTGACAGAAAAGTCCCCAGCTGCACAGTGGACCCACGCTGAATACTGCACATTCCTGGAGGGAGCTGTGGAGCAGGGAGACAGAATCCACAAGCTGCCAGTCTGTTCCCAGCACTCCATGGGGACAGTACCACCACCAGCATCACCCACAGCAGAGCCTGAGGAGCCTGGCAGGGACCAGCCTCCCCCTTCCAGCAGGTGGGGAGCTCAAAAAAAAACCCCAAAACCCACATCCCCGGGGCTTGGTAATGAGCTTGGGATTTGGAAACCAGGCTAATGAAGAGGTAAGAGCCAAGATATCTGATTTCTGCCAAATACCAGGAAAAGCACACTGCTATCAGTAGCCATTATATTAATTAATTCGTACACCAGCCTATTTTGTAGCTTTTTCCAGGCTGGGATTTCACTTTCCCGATGCTGTGGGACAGAACTGGGCAAGGGAAAGGGTGCAGATGGAGCTCTACAGCTTGCAATAAAACCACTGAAGGTGATAGAAACCAGATGTGGATGGTAACCCCATGTGTTCCGAGAGGTGTTACAGCTCCATACGTCAGACACAGCACGTCAAACACCGCGGAGCAAGCACCCACAGGGCTAAAATACACTCAGGAGTAGTGAGCATTCTGAGGGGTGCAGAATGGGTTAACAGGAACCCACTGAGCTCCACTGGCCAATTATCCTTCCTAGGTTTACTAGCACAGAAATTTGGGCATCAAAGAGGACCACAGTGTTCCACTTGTGGAGTAAACTCCTTTCACCAACATCACTTCACACTTTCTAGAGTGCAAAGTTCGTGCTGATATTGTTGGCTTTCTTGCTCCCTGCTTTTTTGGCACCATCCCTCCTTCTTGGCTGCTCATTAATATGCAATCAGTACATTAAAGGCTTCATTCCACAGGCCCAGCCAGGCTGCAACAGCCTTTTCCAGCAAGTGCTGTCTTGTGCAGGACAGATGTGCAAATGCATTTAGGTGCTCCCAAACAGTCAAAATTAAAACCCAAAGCCCTGCATTCCCACCAATTGTTGTTTTACAGAACAAGGAATTATCACCATCAGTGCCAAGAGTGTCCAGATAAAACCTGGAAGTGATATTGAATTTACACTCATTATGCTTCACTCCTCCATGCACTGCTTACACTACTGATGTTCTGCACCATTTCCAGACTGACTGATCGTAGCTTCATGGCAAAGGCTGCCTGGACACACTTGGCAGTGAGAAAGTTTCCAGCATTTGCATTTGAATGATGAATCGCTGGGATGCTGTGAAGAGTCTTCCAAAAAGCACCACCTGTTTTTTCAGCTACCCGCTAATCTTGCGGATCTGAGCAGGAAGCAGGACAGCCCTACCTCGTTTGCCATCACTGTGGCTACATGGAAAACTATGTCACCATAGATCAAAATAATTCCTGCTCTTTTGGGAGCGTTTTCTGAAGGGCTCTGCTCCCCACATGCCTCACTCCTACCAGCAGCTCCATCACTGAGCAACGCTCATTTCAACCAGGAATCCAACACAGCTCAAGTTCCCCTGTAGTTCTCTACAAAAATAACCCATCAGCTGCTCGATAACAAGCTCCTCAATTAAACACCTTGTATTTCCTTCACAGCCTCCTCTTCTCCTGCCCTTGGGCCTGACTGTTTCAGCCTCTGGTCCAGCCCATCCCCTCCTGGCCCACCCAGCATCACCTCCTGCCCTGCTGTCCAAACAGGCACAGAAAACCCATCCCAGCCTCCCATAATAGATTTTTAAATCCTGTCTTATTTTTCTTCCCTAGGAGACTAAACATAGGCTCTTAGCTCAATATAAAACTAAGTACATGCTCAAAACAGATCAAACAGTTTAATTGCGAGGAGTACCAGAAAAAGCTCTCTGGTCATTTTAAGCCACACTAATAAGTTTTTGTCCCAGTTTTTCAAGAGTTGCTTATTATGGAGATGAGCCCAACTGGAAAATCAAAATCAAGAATCCCTGAACTCTGCAGGAAGGCTTATCTGAGTTTGGGGCCATATCTGCACTGAATGCAGCACAGCCAAATAACATTTTTCCATTATTTTTTATCACTATTGTTTCGTGTTCTCCCCCGTGAGCACAAAGTCACATCAAAATTTCTCCAGACAGCCCCCAGTCACAAAAATTGTTAGAAGTCTGGATTTACATCAGTGGGATTACAGGAGAACAGACAAATGTGCACATGCTGGATGGAAAGGGGACAACACAGCACTTTCAAACTGAAGAGTATTTTTCCTTTATAAATAGTTTACATTTTTTGGATCCAGGGGCGGACAACCCGCTCAGTCTGTACTGAAACCAAAGAAATATCATGTGTGAGCACTAACCACAGTGTAGCAAAGATAATAAACAACAGACAGGCAGCCATATGCAATGAGACTGGTGTTTTTTGGTAGGGGAGACAAATTGAAAAGAGAAGAAATACCAAATCCAGCAGCCTAATCACAACTAAAGGACCTATTAAGCTCCAGAGGGATCCTTTTGTCCAAATTTGGCTGCAGAAGTAACCTCCAGCAGGGACCCAGCTCCCTGCACCCCACTGCACTAAGACTTTTAGGTCTCAGCCCATCATCCTGGCACAAGGGAATGCCAAACCCAGGTATCTGCAGCAAGGAGGGACTAAATGATGTCCAGGTGGTCACAGCAGGCAGGTGCATAACACAGCATGGAGTGGCACATGATTCTGGGGCAGTGCTCTGGGTTAATGTACAGAAGCACAGTTAAAATTCTGACCCAAGACAGACCTGGTGCGCTCCTCTAAATTTATACAGGAAATAACTACCAGAAACAGGAACCTAAAACACACTGTGCACCTTGCAAACAGGTACTGTGTTTGCAAATGTAATCTTACGGGGAATGAAAACAACAGCTTGTACTCAGCACCAGGCAAGCAAGGGCTGCTACGGGCAAAGGTTTGCTGGGCTCCTTTGGAAGTCTCCAGCCTCCTGGACCTCACCATGAGAACTGAGCTGGACTGCAAACCTCCTACACCAGCCTCTGCTTTCTCAGCAAATAAAGCTGAAATGAGCGCCGACATCTGTATTAGCCATGCTTCTACAAATGTTTTTGATATTACGTTAGACAATATCCTTATATCCTGCAGAAGAGATGAGTCGTAAAAGGAAGTGGGACAACTCTGCTTGCCAAGCTCAGAAACCTGGACTTGGAGCATCTCTGTTGAAATCAGCCTGCCAAGACCATTTTGATGTGTTTTATTACTGCAAGGAATTCCACAAATATGCTGGCAACTTTTGAGCATCAGTGTGGGTTCCTAGGTAGGAAAAAACCTCCTTAAAAATGCACATTATCTGGATTTTGCAAACATTTACCAGATGTAAATTCATGGGCAATTCATCTGCCATGACAAGTGTGTAGACATCAAATCTAGCTGAAGAGACTGAGCACCCACCTCTGTCGTGAGTGAAAGTCAACAGCCAGATATGCCTGGCTGAACAAAGGTTTGTTTTCAATTATATTTCAAATTCTTCTAACAATAACTGTGTGGCGTCTGGCACCAACACATCTGAGCCTTTGAAGTGTTTTTTTTTTGACTTTGACCGGAAAAAGGGGGAGGGCAAGAAAGGGAATCAATCAGCAATTTCAGTCTGAGTCAAACCTCTTCTCTGAAGAGATGTTTCATACCTCAACCCCCCCAGAACCATGAATGTGCTCACAAAAACAACAACAAGAAAACTAAACAAAACCTATACTTGGGCCAAAACAGCAGTGGGTCTGCTCTGGGGTTTCCCTTTTAGGAACAAGGTTATGTGATACACAAGTCAGTGGTTCCAGACACAGGAGTCTCCCTGCCTCCCAATCCCCTTCCTGACCACTCAGAGTCATGCCTTTAATGAAGAGCTCATGGCAAGAAACATCCAGTGCATGAACCCAGTGTTTGGAGCATCCATAACAGAGCACAACAGCAACAGGGGTGCAGCAGAGCACACACACCCCTGGATCACCTCTAGAAGAACATTCAGAGAAGAACATTCCCAGGAGCCTTAAGCAGGTTTGCAGTGCCTTCAGGTACAGGAGTTGCCATACACCCTTATTTCCCTTTCTTTTAACTCTACTTTTAAGCATCTAAACACCTTTTCAGATTTAAATGACACTAAGAACACTGGGGAAGTCAGCGCAAGAACAAGGAAAACATCAGTTTTAAAATCTGTATCTTTTTTGTCTGGTTTATTCAAATAAGTGCTGCTGTGGTTTAAGAACAACAAGGTGGCAGAGTGCAGCAGCTCTCAAGACTGGGAATGGTGGTTTTGGTCAGAATGCTGCTAATTTAGAGGGATAAAAATACCTCATTTGTTTTTCCTAAGCCATGCCTAGGTCCTACCAACTCTTTCTTAGGTCAGACAGTTTCTGGAGAAACATTTTCTGGCTCAAAACATTTGCAGAATTTCAAGAATTTGTTCCACAAATTTTGAGGCTGCTTTGTTCAGGAATGCTTGACATGTGGGCAAAGGGAAACCAAAACTTTCCTTGAATACTGCAGAAAGCTTTAAACCGTGCCCAAGATGAAAAATTCAAGAGTCAAAACTCTGAAGGAAGTGTGGGTTTTCTGTTGCTTTTCAAATATTACCCTAAACCCATTCTTCCAGGAGGGGAACATGTCTGTGCCAGGACAGCCTGCATGCCTAGCAAGGCTGATGGGCTCCATGTGCTCCCCTCAAAGCAGGGCTGGAGTTAGGAACGAATAAATAAAACAGACTTCCAGATCAAGTTTTCTTGGCCTTTACAGAGATGATCATGCTGTGAAAAAGCTCTGGGAAGAAAGTCTCTTCTCTCAGACAGGAGATGCACTTATATGTTGATGCCCCCCTATCCACAAGCACCAAAGAGGAATTCTGCATTTCAAACCTAAAAAGCAGGAAAAGCATCAAAAGGCTTTTCAGTTATGACAGACCATACCCTCCCCAAAATATTTCAATGCACGTTTTCAATTCACACTCAATCTCACGAGGGCTGTTGCTGTTATTGTCTATCACACAGCCATGTTCAGGAAACTGACTTCCCAGAGGATTGGAAATTTCCCTGACAGCTCAGGGAACCTGCAGGGATGGGAGGGTAGGTAGGTGGTGGTCCCAAGGGAAATTCGATGAATGATGCACCCTGCAATGGCAAGAGAGACTGTTTTATAACCAGCAGTCAGAATTACTCAGGAAACCACAGAGGAAGCAATTGGAACTTTTTGGACAGGGAAACTTCCCCATTTTGCTTCTAAATGCACAGACCTGTAAGTCTGTGCTGAATTCCTCTTCTTTTAACCACTCATCTCACAAACAAAGCAACATTAATCAACACAGCCCCAAAAGTGTTCAGCTGCCACCTCGTCCTTCCCCAAAACGGTGGATTTGTGGTTTGTGACTTGAAAAAAAAGTCATCTATGACAAGCCTAGACTGCTTAAAGGTGCACAGCCTGTTCCCAGCAAGCTCCACAATGGCATTACAACTTGGACACGGGGTGCTTCGAGCCCTGCCTTTGGGCTGGCTCGAGTATTCCCAGCTGGAGAGAGAAGCAAACAAAGTAAACAGCAGGACACAGAGCCAGGGCAGCCTGAGCACACCATGCTCATCACACACCACAGCTGCCAGAGGGACAGTCACTGAGCACTGGCTGGGCACAGGGACACGCAGGGAACGTGCTGGGAAAAGCCTCTGCAGCCCGAATAAAGGAGAGCCTGGGAGACACACAGAGGATGCAGCACAGTCCCAGTGTCCCTGCCAGCTGAAAGGACAGCCCAGGCTCCTGTCAAGCAGACCACAAAGTGCTAACACTTGAGACAAGTGCTAGAACTGTGAGAGAATACTGTAGTAAACAGCCTGGGCTGTGATTTGGCATCTCCCAAGGATGCTGCCCAGCTGCATGGCTCTGCCTTCTCCCCACAGGGCTGTAAATCCCAGACCCTTGAGTGGCCAGCGAGGGCAGGAGCCCCAGGCAGCAGTCCCTTCCCTTCCCCAGTGCTGCTAGAGGGATGCAGACACCCAGGGCTATTCCTTCTCCCCCACTGCTGACAGCCCCATGCCCTTCAGGCCCTGAAGGCACCTTCTTCCTGGAAATTCTGCTTCAAGAGGAGCAGCAAGACACCAAAACCAATGGAGGCCATAGCAGTCACAAGAGCTCACTGCTCTGGCTGAGATGCTCCTCCCTCCACTGCACTGGTGACATCACTTTAGACACAGAGGAAACATGCTGGTCCCCAAAGAGGCCAGGATTTGGGTGTTTTCTCCATGCCATGGATCTCCTATTCACAGGAACACTGCAAGGGGTAACCCAGCACAAAATCCTTTGGTCCTGCCTATGGACATCAGACACTGGATATCAGATATTATCAGATATTAACAACAGCACCATTCCAGCAAGACTCTGAACACCTCCTTCACCAACCTCATAACAGAGGTAAGCACAGCCCTGTCTCACAGCTGGGGCTCTGTTATCCACTTCTGCAGGGATGAAATAGCACTGCTGTCTCCCACAGAGATTCTTTGATTTCTCACACAGGATAATCTCACGCTGCTTCCCTTCCCTCCGTGGGGATACACCACTCTCCTCAGCCTGCTGCCCATGGGAGAGGCAGGCATTCCAAATTTGAGTTCACCTCTTAAAGTGAAATTGGCCAACAGCATCAAAAGCTCCAGGGAAGGAAAACAGACAGAGGGACCATTGCACAACCTCCTTTCTCAGGAAACCTGGGTAAACAGAAGTACCTGCCTCAGATCACTGCACCAGGGAGGAGCAAATCCAACTGTTGTTTTAAGTAGACAGTGTAAGCCAAACATATCCTATTAGATCTGTACAAATTTCTGTCTAGGGAGATTAACTCAAAGACCAGTACATGTCTCTGCTGGTAAGGTCAGCAAGGATGAAACCAGAGCTCCTGGAAGAGCTTCAGCTCACCAAGGAGGCAGAAGCCAAGCAACTTCACTGGGGAGGAGCTGGACTCAGCCTCACAGAGATAAACAGAGGCTTTTGCTGAAACTGCAGGAGCTGAAGGAGTCCCACTGCATCCCTGTGGGCTGGAGGGACAGGCTGCCAGCTCCTTGTCCAGCAGGCAAAACAAGTGACAACTCCGGATAAAAGTGCTCCGAGATCAGGAGTGAAGCATCCGCTCTGCACATCTCCCAAACCGGACAACTTCTCCTTGCCCACTCACACAGCAAAGGTGGAGTCTGCCTAGATACCCATTTTAATATTATTTTCTAACCTACAGTAAAAGAAAAAGTTTATTTATCCACTCTTATGAACAGAGTCATTCAACCCCCTTAATTTAATCAACCTCAACAGCTTTTGGGTGTTAATAACAAAGCTTTGCTCCATAACAAAGCTTGGCAAGTGGGAGAGGAGATATACAAGAGGTTTACAACCACGTAAAATAATAAAGATGGCACAACTCTAACAAATCCTTCCAATTCAGAGAAGTCTAAAAAAAAACAACCAAAAAACACTATCCTTTATTCGCTGACTTACATCCAAAATGTACTCAAAAAGAATCCAAAGGTGTTTGAAAGCCAGGAATTCTGTCTTGGAGGACTTGTTTAAGGAGGAAAAAGAATGAACAGAGTTGTTTACAGACCAACAGACAGGAAGAGCACAAAAATACACTTAGCAAAGAAAAAGCACAAACTATTATGACACCTTTCAAAATAAAACATCACATGGTTTGTTTAAATCTCCTAAAACAGGAGAAGTCTCCCCATATTGCCAAAACAAATGAAATACAAGTGTGGATGGGACTCTGCCACAGTTCAGAAGGGGACAAAGGTTTACAGTGAGTTACATGCACAAACAGAGCACGGGATGCTCTCCTGGCTCCCAGCAAGGCCAGACCACAGGCAGCAAAACCTGCAGCACCAGCCAACTGCCCTGTGTCACAGCCCCTGGCATTTCTGCCACCACCAGGCAGGTGGGTGAGCGATGAACTGGGCATGAGAGAAGTAGAACATCCAGGATCAACATATACCTCCTCACCCTTTGCAAGTGACAGGCTGCAAAATCTCCTGAGAGAGGAAGAAATCCCATGGCCCCATGCACCTTCCAGCTCCATCTCAAAGCAACCACCTTGTGCTGGGAAACAGCCAAATTCGGGCTGCCTGCCCACAGACTGGGCTGCTGCAGAAGAGCCAATGCTAGAGGACATTTTTTAAACCTGTGCTAAAAGGACAGTTTCTGGTGCTTTTCCACAGCTCTGAAACCCATGTGGATGGCAGAGCCATGGCAAAAAGCAAGCAAAGGGTGCCTGGGGCTGCTCCCGAGGTGGCAGCGATGTGAGCTCCAGGCTCCCCCTGCGCACGGCACAGCCAGGAGAGGCACTGCTGTTTGGACAACTGGAACACATTTAGGGGGCAATTTTTCACAGGGCCTCCAGCCAGGCCATTTCCTACAATTGCTGTTTTATTACCCAGGACACAACCCACAGACCAGGAGCTCCCCCACCCACAAAGTCTCCCACCGCCCCAGTCCTGCACAGACATCACCCACAGCGAGCCTGAGGGGCACCTACACACACAGGACACCCCCAGCACCGTGCCTGTAAACTCAGCCATAAATCAGCATCCACCAAACCTGCCAGCTCCAGCCATCTTCCACCAGTTCAACCCCAGCACCCATCTGCACTGGGGATCAGCTGAGCACTGCCATGCAGCCCTGCTGGACAGCCATCACTTCTTAGGAGTATTTTTTAGATGACAGATAACATAGAAAACTTGTGTTTATACTGGCATGCAGCAGGCTAAAACACACTCTAAGTAAAGCTATAAAGCAGTCTGAATACCAGCTAGGCAAAGTGTATCTGGAACCTGCAGGTTAGTATTTTGGAGGCTTGTGAGTAGAGGAGTATTCACAGCATTGAAAGACAACAGGGTTCTATCCTGGCAAGTGCCCATCCCAAAATCACAGGCTTTGGACAACCAGAGAAACGTGTAAGTGGTGAGGATGAATCCCCGTCCCTGTGTGTGGGCAAGTGGGAAGCAGCACTGCCCAGACTTGGCATTCTAAATTTCTCATTTCCTCCTTGCACCTGATGGTTTGTTTGCCTTCCTACAGGAAGAAAAAAACCTAAAAGTTGGAGGAGGTGGTCTAGGAAAAAGCATTTCAATTCAAGATTTTATAGCCAAATTGCCACAGAACTCAGCAGGGTGTGTTCTCTAATCTGAAAGGATCCATCTAAAAACAGGCACCCTCAAAGGGGAAACTTTTGCAATATGCAACCAAGTACAGTTGAGTAGGATTTACAAGAATTACATTTAAGACTGCACCTCTAATTTCAAAAAATAATGACCCTGCCCCAGCAGGTCCAAAAAAGACACCAAAGGAAAATTCACACAAGTTACTGCTCCACTATGAACAGCAATATCAACACTACCCAAACCATGCCTCCCACCCTGGAAAGAAAAAAACAACAGAAAGACAAAGTCTCTTGCATATGGAACTTTTATCTCCAGAACAAAGCTTTAGGCAGATAATGCATTTTCAAATTCAACTTGTGTAAAACATTTTAAGAATCTGTAGCTTATCCAAATTGTTCAATTATTAAGTTACCTATACTTTTCCTCCTGAAATCCACTCAAAACCACTGTGGGAAGTTACAAAACTGCCATGGCAGGTGTAAAAAACAAACCATTCTGTATGCATATCCAGTGTATGGTTAATAAAGGCTACACAGATGGCTGCAGTTTGAGACCTGTCCCTCAGTTCTTAAACTGAAAATTGAACCACGTGGAAGTGAACCATGCTCCTGGAATTGTATGTGACACATCATCAGGCCCGGAGAGGTGTCCCCAAAATAGCAGGGCCTGCTTCTAGACATCTCCAAAATTATATGGTTGTGGCCTGAGAGACAACGTGCTAAAACATAATGAGGGAGTGTAAGATACTACATATGTTGTGATCCTGCTCTGAAGCCAGAGGAGGCTGGGGTTGTAGGACTTGGGCTGCAGCACAGGACTTGGTTAACTATTAATGCATGACTCAGCTACAACAATAATAGGTATTTCATGTGGTGCATTAGCACAACGGCACCACGGTCCTTGACTTAGGCCTCTATGCATGCCAGGAAAAAAAAAAAAATATTGTAATAAGTACATCATTTAATAGCTGGATGTACCAGGAAACAGGTATTTTTCAGGGTGTGCAGGAAAAAAAAAAACCAACTTTGTTTCTTCCTGCACACCCTGGTGCCTCACATTGCTTCTTTCTCCACATGCCACTAAAAACCAGCAAGGAAGAACTGTTAGGGGGTGCCCAAATTTGCATGAAACCACAATCCAGACCAAGGTGCTTTATTTATTTACTGTTATTCACCAAAGCTAAATTCTGTGTTAGATCATTCCCCTGACCCTGCAGGAGGTGCTAATTCCTGCCCAGCCCAGGTCCTGCAGAGCTGATCAACCTGAAGCCTGGATTTTCCACAGATGGCTCTTCGAAGCAACATTAGTCTGAATTATCTCTGCTGCATTCATCCACATGACCCCATCCAGCTCCACACTGCAGGACAAGGGAGTCACACCGGGTGATTAGGTTAGCAGCACAAAATGATTGTGTTAAAAGCTGATGAGCTGAGCTAACTCAATCCAAGGTGTCTGGCAGGGCAGCCAACGAGATCAATTAAAAGCCCTGCAGCCCTAATTGAGAGTTTCTGGGTGCGGCTAACATACCAGTCAGGGCCAATACACAAATCATGGCCAATACACAAATCCTGAGCAGAGCTGGCTACTGAGGAATGAGAGCCATCATCCCAATTTGCAGCCACTCAAACTTCAAGACAAAACCCCAACCCCTCTTGGATGGATCAAAGCACCCAAAGGCAGGCACTGCTTGGGCATGCCCAGGGTGGCACTCAGCAGTTCCCAGCTGCCCTGCACACCGCTGCCAGATGCTCCTATATTCATGAGCCCAGGTGCAAGCAGAGTCACAAGGGCATTTCAGGGACAATTCTTAGGGGATTTGCCTCAACATGAAACCTCCTTGAGCCCTTCCAGCACTCTCCTGAAGCCACAGTCCGAGACCATCCTTCCAATGCTTTTGGACTTCCATGCACCAGCTGAGGCTCACACTTCTACATCAGCCTAAATCCCCATCACAGACAGGACCCCAGCTTAAGCAGGCAAGTGAAATCTCAGCCATGCTCGAGGAAGCATTTAACTACCTGAAGTGCTTTGTTGAAGTGCCTGGAGTCCCAAACGTATTCGTTTACCACCTTTAGCTTCTTGATGCCGACAAGCAAAGGGATAAGACAATCAACCTCACATTTGCTCCTTAAATTCCAAGCAGGAAATCCTGCAAAGTTCAGCCACCCCCAAACCTTACATCCAGAAAACTGTAAAGCACTTTGCACAAGCAAAGAAAGAAAATACGAAGGTGTACCTAACACATAATAGTTGATTTTTCCAGAGAGCACTTGACAGTGTGTTGGGGTTTTTTCCGACTGCCTACTGGGTTCCCCTGTCCTGGGAATTTTCCCTCTGCAGTTCCTCCTCCCCCAGCTCCCAGACCATCCATTCTCCCCTTTTCAAACTGCACCCATTGTAAATGGCACTGAATATTAACACAGCCCATTGAGCACTTGCCTCTTTTGTATGGGACCCCTGCGTTTCAAATTGCAGTCGCTGCAGAGAGGAAAAGTCTCCAAGTGATTAAATGCCGTGAAGTTTCTCAGAAGGAGGAATATGCAGAGGAGGCTGAGGGGGTCCTAGAGCCTTTCACGAGAAGCCAGGGGCTTCTTCGAGAGAGCCAGAAGGGTTTCTTAAATGGGGGTATTTTTTCCTTTGTTATCAGTCTCGTATTTACTTTCAATCCTAGTCCTATGAGCCAGTTTGTGGCCCGGCTGCGGCTCAGTGTGGGATGGAGATGAGAGCTCAGACAGCAGATGCACAGGGCTGGAAACTGCTGCCCTCCTGTAGGGGCTGATAAATAAATACTGCGGCGTGCCGAGGGTGCTCAGCGAATCCACCGACACATGTTCGCACAGGAAGGGTGGATTTACTTGCAAGCACATGTATTTATTTATGCTTCAGCAGCAGGCCCGGGGAGGCAGTGCTCTGCAAGGAGGGGCTCTGCTGTTCCCAGCGGGGAACAGCGCAGGAGCCGCAGGGTGCGGAGCCATCCTGCAGCCCTGGGGCTGGGGACTGTCCCCCCGAGCAGGGCCACCGGCAGGGACAGCGCTGCAGGGTCACCAGATCCGTGTGGCACTGCAAGGCACGCGGTTCTGTCACAGGAACTGCCACCAGCTCCCAGCGCTGTCCCACCTGAGCAGGACAGGCTCCTTGGAGCCCCATCCAGCAGGGAGCCGCTGGCTTCGCAGCGCATCTTCGGGTTTCCACTGCTGCCCCAGGGGAGGGGGGACCTGCCACCCTGCACCAAGCCACATCCCTGTCCCAGGCCATCTTTCCAAGGGCTGCAGCCCCCCCGGGCAGCCGGCACACGCTGGGAGCTCCACAGCTGCGCGGGGCCAGGAGCCCAGGGTGACCATTACTTAATCTTTGTTCCATTATTTCAGCAGGCCGGGAAGCAGGACATACAGGAGAGGTACTGCCAGCAGCACCCCCCTGCCTCCTGTCAGCAGGAGAGTCCCCCACACCACCTCTTCTTCTTCCAGCATCTGCAGGAGCAGGCTTACTCCAGAGCCAGAGAGCAGTGCCCTTCTCCCAAAAAACCCCATTCAACCAGCATCAGCAGAGCCCCTTAGCAAGCAAAGAATCTACCCTAACATGTGAAAGAAGCAAAGCAACAGGATCTGGCATATGAAAACCCCAGTCTGGCAAGAAATTTATAGGTAATTTTGAACACAAACATTAAGTTTCATTGAACAAAATCTGTGTGTATACACTTGAGCACAGAAAGAGACTGCTCCTGACTCCTAGTTCAAATGCACTTCCAGACCCTGAAACCGCTGACAGGCACCCACAGGACTTTAAAAAGCATTCAGACACTTTGCCTCGATCTCTCCAGAGAGCAGCAGCACCGTGCAAAGAGCCAGCAAGCTCACAGCTGCTGCCTCGGGGCAACTTATCCATCTACCAAACCCTAGAGCCTCCCTGGGAAACAGGGAGCAGCTCTTAGCCCAGCTCTGCCTTTTCCCAGATGTGCCAGGCACATGCACACTGACCCAGAGGCAGAAGGGTCCATGCACGAATGGTCTGTACCCCCCAAAATATCCCCTAATCATTTGGGTCAAAACTGCACAATACTTCTGTTTAAAATAAAAACTTTCTTTTCTGGAGACCATGCTAGCAATGAATTAACTACCCTACCACAGCCTCACTGTCCTTAAATCTTCTCACCAAAAGCTGTACCTAAAATACTGTTGCTTTATCACTAAATAGGAAAAAACCCTCAGTCACACATGATGCCTAAAGGAAATAACTCTTCTGTCACTCCTCAAAAATTAAGATTTTTGGGAGAGACAGAAGCAGGGGTCACAGGGGATGTGCCACATCACTAACACTGCTGGAGCCCTGTTTTTTCTGGGGGACACGAGGCATTCTGCACTTAAGCTCAGCACTAAATTTCATGCCACACACAACATTCTACCGTAAAAACCAAACTTCAGACTTAAAACAGCACAAGACACGAAGCACCTCCAGCAGCTCCAAAGGAGCTCTGTGCACATCAGCTGCCCAGCAGAGTTTGACTCTCCCCTTGGATCAGGAACCCTTCCCATCTGCAGCTGGATGGGTCATGGCAGTGTTGCAACGTGCCCTGTGCAGAAAGTCAAGAACACTTATATAACTGGTACACAGTGCTGAGCTGCCTGTTGCTTTTATGAAAAACATAACAAAAAAGCCCCAAACAAACAAACAAACCCCTGAAAAACATCCATGCCACACTACATTAAACGTGAGCGACTACAGCCCCTCTGTTTATCAGCTATTCCTTCTGAATGCTTGGAGAAAAATTACAACTCCGAGTTCTGCTGCCAGCAGAGAAATAACAATAGTTTCAAAAAGCCCCAGTGCTTTTCCTCGGTACTGATAGTCCTGTTGACAAAATACACGGCATGATTAAGTCTGTTCCAGAACCCTCCCCGGCTGCCGAGCCGCATTTCCAACCCGACAAACAAAAGCTTTATCTCCAACACACTGAAAACCGACTCCAAGCACTGCCTCAGCATTGTGGCACTCGTTAGGAATAAAGATAAACTGCTAAGGAGGGATTGTTCAACAGCGCCTTAATGAAGTTAAAGCACTGCCACCAGAGCCTCTGGAAACTGGATTTATCTCATCTATTAGCGATGGAACATGCCCGAGCTTATCACGGCGGGGACACAGCCTGCCCGGCAGGGATGGAGGCGAGGGATGCTCAGCTCCAGCATCGCCTGTCTCTCCCCAGTTTATGGCTGCAGAACCCCCACCAGCCACGGAGCACTGCAACACCTTCATATTTGCCTTCTTTTTCTTTAAAAGGGCACGTTAAAAATCAATCAATCGATCCAAAAAGTAACAGAGATACTTGCACGGAGGTAACTTTCCGCTAGCGCACGGTGCTTTTCTAGAGAATATTAAACCACTAAAGTGAGTTATCAACTCTCTGCACAAAAAAGGAACATTGAGGATGCCACTAAGCCTGAAAAGTATGCTTCATCCTTGTGCTCCTAAACTGAAATAGGTAATTAAAAGTAATTTTTAGTAATTAGAAACATCATTACTCTAAAAACAAAAGTATTTGCAATAGCTTCAACATCTTTTTACACTAGCAATAGAGAAGGAAAACGCCTTAAATGTTGTATTTTCAGATACAAAAGCAATCATTTTAAACCAACCACTGGTTACTTTGTAACATACAAAGTTACAAACCGTATTCTACGTGTCTAAAACATAAACAGCCCATGGGTCCATAGCGGAAGATTTATTCATGCTCCTACTTCACCAATAAAATTCGAATTGAACACAAGACACTCCAAAACCTGCTGCATTTCAAAAAGACACCCCTGGGTATTAGCACTCCGGGAAAAACCACACCATAATAAATTTATTCTGTCTGGGTTATTAACGCACTTTCTTCCCCAAACAAAGATACACTGTCTTGTTTTAAGAGGTGCATGGGAATGCTGGAATTATTAAAAGCTTGCTCTGAAAGGTGAGGGAAAGATCCTTCAGTGCAACAGGTGAATGGGATGAGTCAGGGCTTTAATGCAAAGGCCACACACTCCTCTCTACGAGACACGATAATTTCATGTCAAACAAGGCATTTCTGCAGCTAAAAGTGAACACCACCATCAGGAGAACCCGACAAATCTCTAATAATTCTTCTTAATAAGGAGCTGGATTGTCTCCAGCAACACTTCAGTGACCATCCTCTCTCCTGGCAGAGCTGAGGAGTATCTATTACATCCAGGGCTTTTACAGATTCGATAATCTAAGAATCTATTCAAACAGCAGAAAGGCCCCACAACAGAAGCGCTGTTTCCCTCTCCCTTTCTGGACACTGATTTCCCCAAGTTAACTATAACTCAGGACACTTATTTTTACAAGTTTGTGAGCGCACACACATACTCTCAGTCCTCCTGGCCTGTTAAACGACTCGAACTGTCAATGCTGAGCACACTTCCCTCCCGAATCTCCTGAGTATCAAGTGACTGATGTTTTATTTCAGCTTATTCTTTATTTCAGAGCCCAGAGCAGCGGTCACACAACGGGAGCGGAGCCGCTGCACTTCCCGGGAAATGGCAGTGACACCGTCCTGCGCTTGGACACGAACCTGAGCACTTCAAAACACCCTTCAAGGGACAAAAAAAGCATCCCACGGTGCTGCAGCAACCACCAGGTGCTGTAAGCTCAGCTGCCCCCCAGGACACACCATATACACCGCAGCATAGGAACTGCGCTACACACGCAGCTACTGAGGGAGAGCAGCCAGCCTTTACTGGGAAACACCTGGACTTTACCGAAACTCCCCAGGAGCCCTTGACTCCCTTTCGATCCCCCCAAGTTCACAGCCTAAAAAGTTGGCAGCATTAAAAGCCAGAAGAGCGGGCGCGGCTTTGGGGTCGGGATGCGGGCGCGCCCCGCTCCGCGGCCCCGGGACGGCGCGGATGGACAGACGGACAAATGGATGGATGGATGGACGATGTCCTAATAAGGATTCGGAAGCCCAAGCTGGCCGTTATCTCCAGCAGATCCCATCGCTAAGAGAGCAGGCTCCCTTTTCTCCGGGACACCCGGAGGCCCCGCGTGGGACCGGGACAGGGGGAGCGCCGAGCCCCAACTTCTCAGCCGGGCCCAGCATCGCACCCGCCGCCTCCATCACCCCATCCCCGCACCGGCTGGGCGCCAGAGGGGACACCGGCTCCCGGGACAAGGCTCGCACGGCGCAGCCCCGCGCCCGCAAGGCGGTAGCGGCCACTTCACTTAAATAAATAAACCGGAGTTCCGCGGGGATTTTTGTTTCGAGTCTCCCCGCGCTTGACAAGAAGCCAAAGAGCGCCGGTGCGGCCGCCCGAAGCCCTTAGCGCAGCCCCGGCCCGTCCCCGCGGGTTCCCCGGTACTCACAGGTGCCGCGGCCAGCGGGGCAGGTCCCGGGGCAGGGCGGGCAGTGCCAGCCCGCCGCAGCTCAGCGCGTCCCCGCCGCAGGCACAGCCCGCGGGGCAGCCGGCGGCGCCCGAGCCCAGCAGCCCCAGCAGCAGCAGCGCCGCCGCCGCCCGTGACGGCAGCGCCATTTTGTATCCGGCACCGGGCAACGTCCGCGCCGGGAGGAGGCGGCGGGAGCCCTCACGCCGCGGCCGCTCAGCGCCGCTCCGCCGCCCGCAGCATCGCCTCGGCCGCCGGCCCCGCGGGGCGCTACGGCACCGGCATCCACCGGGCACTGCCGGGCGGGTCGAGTCCGCGTCCCCGCCGCGGGAAGCGCCTCCTGCTCCGCGCCGCTCGGTTCGGGCTCGGCGGGCTCCGGCCGGTCCCGGTGCGCTCCCGCGGGATCGGAGCCGCTGCCGCCCGGCCCGAGCGCCGCTCGCCGCGGACCCACGTTGGCGACACCGCAACATGTAGCCGCGCCGCCCCCTGCGCGCCCGCCCATTGGCTGCCGGGCGGCCCCCGCCGCGCCGCCATTGGCCAGGAGCCCCCCCGGCCGCGGCGCCGCGCCGTCCCATTGGTGGGTGCGGCCCGTCAATCACGGGCGCCGGGGCCCGCCCCCCTTTCCCACTCCAGGTGTGAACGCGGGCGCCGCCGCCCCCCCCGCGCTGCCCCTCTTAAAGGGCCCGCGCCCGGCGCTCGCTCCCCGCGCTCCCCAAGCTCCTTCCCTTCGATCCGCACAGCCTGGGCAACACCAGGGCCCGGGGGCATCCCTGCAGCCCGGGATGTCCTTCTGCACTCCGCAGGGACACGTGTGTCCCGTGGCAGGAGCGGATCAGTTATTCACGCGTGTTCCAGAGCACACCTAAGCGGAGGCTGCACATCCCAAATGTGCCCTAGGGTGTGGGAGCCCAGCACGGGGCAGATGTGGAGGAGCAGGCAGCCCAAAGCGGGTCAAAGCGTGACTCACCAGGGATCTGCACCAAGGACAGCATCCAACTGGCTTTGGTTTGGATGTGGCCCAACACAGCATTTAGGGAAGGGAGCTCTTGGAGCGTTCAGCGCACCCACGGCGGGCAGGAGTGTGATTTAACCCCTCACAGCAGCAGTTACGTGGGGAATAGGGGGATATTTTAGGGAGAGAAACACATATCGCAGGCCAATCCTGCTTCCACTACCTCTGGTTAAAGTTGCAAACTTGTACTGCAGATTCCTGCTGAGTGCAGGACAGAGCCATATTTCCTTCCTGTAACAGAACGGGGCACTGCGCTGCAGGATGCTCCAATCATGCTGCTCATCACCTGCATCTCTTCCCAAAAAACCAGGCTGCACAAGGGCAATGGCATTTCAGGCTGCTCAGAGCGGCTCCTAGGCTCTACAAACTCATGAAAGGCATCAAAGCCAGATTGGAGTCACCTAGAGGATAGGTTTAGCTGAACCAAATAAACAGGTATGATGTTGAATTTGCTGGTAAGCCAAACCAAAGAAACTCCAATTGGCCCACAGCTTGTGAAAGTCCCGTGTCAAAGCCTCAGTGTCTTTTCCTCATGCAGGACATGGAGTTTTGGCAGCCTCACAAGTCTCATGAGGAGGAGGAAGGCACATCTGGTCTCCATCGCCATGTGTAAGAGCCAGCAGCAAGAAAAAGCTGCACACTGGAGCAGTATCAGCAACTGACAGAAGAGGAAGGCAGGTGACAAGCCAGCCTTTAGAGTGATGACAAATTTGGCTTTTGGAGCCTGGGCTTCAGCATTCCTACCAGTATTCCCAAAACTGGGCAAAAATCTTGCAAGGTCTTTCTAGACCATCAGCATCAGTGATCACGATAAAATGTGAAAAAAATGATAAAATCAGTGATAAAATGCTACCTAGATGATGTGAGGGAAGGTGTGAGAGGTGACACATTTTTGGGAAGCTATCACTCTGGATGAGGACATTCTCACCCCCTGCCTATTCCTCTTTTCTTCTAGATTTCTTACAAGTTGGTCAATGGAACCATGAGTTTTATTTGACACAATATCCAGAGATTTTCTAGCTTACTCAGTCAGCTGCCCGACACAGCAGACAAGTCTTCTGCTGGACCCAAAAGCACTTTTATGGACAGGAGTTCTGCTCAGTAGGGATGGTGTCATAGAAATAAAGAGACCTTTTGCTTCTTTTACAGTGTTTTCAGATTTGACAACCAGGCTTTTCAATTAACTTTAACAATTCATGTTAACATTTTTTTAATATTAGGGTAAGAGGGTAAGTATGGGGTTTCCCATGGTGGGGAGAGAGAGAGATCCAAAAGCTTTATATAACCTTTATAAAACAGAAATCTAGAAGCAACTCTGCTGGAATCTGGGTCCAATCACCTCAGATGTGCACAAAGATATCCTTGCCCAAAGAATAAGGGCAGCTGGAGGGAAATGAGAATCTTCTCAGTTGTGCTCTCCCTCGTCACCAAGTCAATGCCTGTGCTGGAGTCCCTGTGCAGCATGGAGGATGTTTCTTCCTCAAACCTCATTAAATCTAATTAAATAGCTTATAAAAGTATTTATGAAAACAAATTTTAAAATGGCAAAGGCATGCCAACACGGAAGATACTTCTAATTCTGCCGGTGTCTTTTTGTGGATTTGGAGTTGGTTCAGAAGTGCACACTTGGAAGCTAATTGCTGACAGCATGCAGAATCCATCAAGCTGTAATTAACACTCTACTATTATTCTAATTGCCTCACTCAAGCTTCTGTGTTTTTTAATTGTAGAGCAATTTGCCAATAGAAAATTTAATTGCAATACATATTTTATACATTTTGGGACAAAGTACCATTATTTCCACTTCAGCAAAGATGTTCCTTAGTTTTTAATAGCTTCCTTTATTCCTTTCTGGGATTTTTCAGGGGTTTTTTTTCCTATACAGGAATTTGATTGCAACCTCTTGTGAAATTAGCAATGATATAATATCCAGGAGTGCCTGGAGGCTTCAGTTTGGATCATGACTCTATTAAGCTAGGAACTGTACATACATGTATCAGACACAGCCCTGAGGAGCTTGAAATCTAAACAGAGAAGACAAACTGAGGTGAGAACAGAAGTATTATCCTGCTTTACAGCTGGGGAAGCAGCCCCAGATGATTCACCTTAGGTGACCCCACGCTCCTGGGGCACAGCCAGGAACTCACACGAGCCCTGGGCTCAGGGCACCCTTCATCTTCAGCGTGAGCTGAGTTTCTGTCTCCTGCTTCCTGCAAAAGGATATCTCTATGAATTGATTTGCAGACTAGACCTTCCAATTAACTTCTAGCCACCCAGGATCTACAGCTGCTTTACACAGATGCCTTGGCTTTCAGAGCAAGAGCCATCATTGAGGAGGAGCCCTGGTGATCTGCAGAGCACCCCAGAGGTGACACACTGGATGGACAACAATGTCAGGCTTTGGGAAGGATGTATTTGACTTCTGGGGCATGCTGAATGTTGGAGGCAGCAAAATAGAAAAGGATGGACCTTTGCTCTTTTTTACCATCCATGCATTTGGCCTTTTTCATTCACTCCTCCACTCACTCCTATTTGCAGGGCTACAAATCCATTTGTAGCAACATTTGTCTTCTTCTAATAACTTTCATGGTGTCTTTACACCCAACACCAGTGGTGTTGAGGTTTGCAAAATGACTGCTGCCGTGGCTACAATCCCTTGTATTGTCAACCTGATGCATTGAGGTGTCAAGCAATATTTTCATGATGCCAAATGCTTAAAAGGTTTCCAGCAGGTGTGTTGTGGAGAGAGTGTACCAAGTGTATAAAGTCACAGTGATTACTCAGCACAGCAACAGCCACATTAATACAGCTCTAGCAGTGGCCTCTGGTATTAGCTGCTCATGATTTGCCTCCTGCCATCCCAGTTGCAAGAGATAGTTTCTCTGGTATGACCAGATCAACCACAGCATCAGCATTCCAGAGGTTTATTAGTTGTTCTGGTTACACCAGATCTGCAAGGACAATTTTATGGCTTGTTGCCACCCAAGGCTGGTGTCTTGCCTCTCTTGGATCCCAACCCTGCTCCTCAGAGCTTGTTTTGTTGGTACAACCTGCAAGATGCATGACGTGATCCACAAGTTCCTGGCAGCAATGATTGGTGATAACATCACTTCTCACTGCTTAAATGCATGAAGCCAGTTCATTTTAGCAGGAGGCAGCATATGACAGTGAGATTTAAAGGAAGAGATGATCAAATCAAGATTCAGTATAGGGTCACTAACAGTGCTGACATGAAAATTTACCTTGGCCTCAAACTCTGAAGTTTACCTTGCAATGACACATAAACTTTTTCTTCTCTTGAAATTAGAGGCTGGTGCTTGAACTCTGGTCCTCCAGGAGCACAAGGTCTTTGATCAAGACCAGATCATGCTTCATTAATGTGAAAGTTCACTGGAGTAGCTGCTGTCATTTCATTTTTCACAGGCAATGAGTTAAATTGCTTTTTCAGCCCGGGACTGACACAGGCAGTTAGTAAAAAATGGTGCAAATAAGTAGATCCAATTAACTAAATCCAAGTTCTGTCACAACTTTGCCACCTCTGGTTCTTTTTTTTTTTTTTCCATATACTGAAGGACTTCTCTTAAAACTATTGTATAAATGTGTGTGTATTTATCTCATCTTTCTAAAAGCAGACTATCAAAATAGAATGACAGCAGTTTTTTGTCAAGATAGAAGGGAGAGAGAAAGAGACAGCACTAGAATATCTCCTGCCATTTGGATGGGCAAAATACATGATAAGAGTGAGGGTTTGAATGTAAACCTGTAGTACTCAAACCTGGAGATTACACTGAATTGCTTAAAAGCTTTTTATTGTTTTTTTGGTAGACAAGGCAATGGACTGACTCCAGGAGGAAAGCTGGTAGACCTGAAGTCTGAACACTGTCTGCTTGGATCACACATTTCAGCATAACATTACACTAATCATACTTGAACTCCAAAACCCAGAGGTTTCCCCAAGCCCAGGGAAAGATTTGGCCCCATGTGCAAGCTGGCAGGATTTGGGCTTTGCTCTTCAGATCTGGACTTGGACTCAGATCTGTGCCAAGCCTCCAACAGCAAGAGCAGAGCTGGAGCCACAGCTGTTCCAGCAGTGAGTAGTGCTAACAGTGTTTGTGCTGTGAGGAGCTCTATTAACTGACATAATAACCATAATTACATGGTGTAACTTCTGCTCGTTGCTCTCACCTCTAGGCTGAGAGGGAAGCGTGAAGTTCTTGCAGCCCCAGAGGAATGTGTTAGATGAAAAGATGCAAGTGGAGCAAGGAAGTTGGAATCCTGCTGCAGATAAAATTGGAGTCACCTGCCCCAGCTCAGAGAACAGAAAAAAAATTACAAATATTGGAGGAGGAGTTTAATCCCTTTCAGATAGGGATCCTCTAAATCAAGACTATTTCTTCACTCTGGATAAGTCTCTAGAAAGGGCTAGAGACTCCATGTGCAGCTGAAAAGCAGTAGATGCTTTATTTACACGGAGCTCTTGCCCCTGTGTAAGTGGGAAAATGAGCCATGAGCCCACTTAATGAATGTAGTGAGCTCCAAAGTGTTTCCAGAGTAAAGTTTGTATCTCCTTGCTGATGGCTGTTGACTTCCAGTGACTTTCATGGCAAAAAAAAGGTAACTCACCCTGCCCCAAAAAAACCCCAACCTCTCTGTGGGCCCAAATAAGGAAAAACCCACATGAAGTAAATGCTGGGTGCCCTCTGAAAAAAAAAACCTGCCAAGCTGAGTATTTCTATTATATTACTAATTAATAAGCATATTTAAATATAGAATTAATAAACATATTTATTTACTAGCTCACTGTCCAGTCTTTATTCTGCAGATGAAGGACATCATCAGCAGGGGTGGTCTCTGCCTGGCAGGGTTTTCAAGGCAAGTTTAGCTGAGGGTTGCACAAGTTAGGGCTGTTCTCAGAGGTCCAGATCCCATATAACAATTAAAGGAAGATGATTGCAGAATGACCACAGCAGACAGACTTTGGAAGCATCTGGCAAGCAAGCACTGCCTTACAGGTCAGAGCTAGTTTTTCCCAACTTGTGTCCTTGATCTTTATCCATACTGGAAGTGGGGCAAGATACCTTGTGACAGCTTTTATTGGGACTCAATTACTGTCTCTGTGATTACTATGGGCTGTTACTACCAAACTGTCTTTTGTTGCTTCATCTGGCTGGAAGATATTAAGATTTGTCCACTGCTTCATCATACTTTGATCCCTTGTTTAGGAAAGAAATCTGTTTCCTTGCTTGAGTGCCTCATTCTTGGCTAGGGATTGAACTGCAGGCTGATATTTCTGTTTGGCCCATAAAGGCAACTACTAACCACACTTCTTATCCCGCTGGTACCACCCAGGAGTGCCTCAATACTGCAATACAAATGGCACAGCATCATCATATGAAGAACAAAATATGTGGCAGGGCCCTGCTGTGGCTTAGAGGCTCTGAGAAGAATCTCTCAAAATATCTTAGACATCTGCCATGTGTCAAATCTCATGATTGTTCTTCAAATTCTTCTGTGGATGCATCAGCCTCTCCTCCATTCCTCCACTGGTCTCCCTGTGCCAACACATGTGTTCTTACCAGCAGCGTGTGACACAAGGCCTTTTTTCCTGCACAGTTATTCTATTTGTTCAGTACCTGAGGTATTATCCTCTGATTTGAGACACCCTAAATCACTCCCATAGTGCCCAGTTGGGATGACATGAAGGATTATGACTTCATGTGGGAATAAGGAAGAGCAGATTAAGGCTTAGTAGACGCAGATCCCAATTTATGCCAATACCATAACTAATTAAAAACAGGGAAAGCAAGTAAATGGAAAATATCTCAAACTTCTCTCTGAGTCTGCCATGGCAGATGAATGAGTCTTTGGCAATACCACACCATCATTGCAGCAGCTGGACAACTTTGTGCACAGATCCAGTGATGGATGTTTGGAATTTGTGCATAAACTCAGCGTGTCTTCAGCAACTCCCATTTCTCAGCACACGCCTCCATCTCCCACAAGATGTGAATGACCATGGGAACTTCCAGGGATGCAGAACAACTGTTTCATTTGCCTTCTCTGCTTCTGTACAGAGCCCACACTTGGATGTGGTCAGGAGGGGTTGCTGGTTCCAGCGCGGGAGCATTTTCGGATTTTTTCCATCAGGACTGATGGTTTCCCTTAGCTCTTTGTCTGAGGGCTTTGAGGCTTGGGCAGAAGTTCTCCTAAATTCAACAGAATTCAACAACAGAGTGGCTAGGTTGGAAGAGACCTCCAAGATCATCGAGTCCAACCATGCCCTAACACCTCAACTAGACCACGGCACCGAGTGCCACATCCAGTCTTTTTTTAAACACATCCAGGGATGGTGACTCCACCACCTCCCCAGGCAGACCATTCCAGTACCTCATTATTATTTTTCCTAACATCCAGCCTATATTTCCCTTGGCACACCTTGAGACTGTGTCCTCCTGTTCTGTCAGCTGCTGCCTGGAAAAAGAGACAACCCCACCTGACCACAGCCACCTTTCAGGAGGTTGTAGAGAGTCATAAGGTCACCTCTGAGTCTCCTTTTCTCCAGGCTCAACAACCCCAGCTCCCTCAGCCTTTCCTCATAGGGTTTGTGTTCCCTCACCAGCCTCATTAAATGTCTTCCTCTGGCAGAGTGCAAGAAGACAGGAGATGCGTGTGTACCACAGGCAGTGCCGGGCTTTGCCTGGCTCCTCTCCAAGATACCCAGATTGTGTAGGCTGGGGCAGCTTCCTTACACATGGCAGCCTCCAGGTGACTGGAATCCTCCCATAGATCATCCATAATTTGATAAAAGTTGGTTCTCTGTATTAACTGGAGGCAGCACGTTGGAAAAAGCCATTAATCACGGCGAGGGCCGGTGGCTGCTGAGTGCGCACCTGCGAGGCTGCAGCCTTGGGAAACAGCATTTGAGCAATCTGCAGGGCTCTGACAGAATGCCTCTGAGTTTTTCCCATTACATCACTATGGGGGCCAGCACAAAGGCTATCTGGGTTGCTCAAGGAAGTGTATTGTGGAAAACAATTCTACTTTGATGACTGATCCAGGCGTTTATTTAGGCAAAGCTGGAGCAGTTGCATTGGCTCATTTGATCTGTGCTGTTAATGGGAGACAACTCACTGCATGCTTTTGTTATGCTTGCTCTTGCTTGCAAAAGTTCTTGGGATTTTTTTTTTTTTATGAACAGAACTATCTATCCCTTCACATGGCAATTGTGCCAGTGTCACAACCTTAATTATCACTCAAATTTTCCAGATGGGATTGTTTCCAAAATCTGGCTCAGAAGAATTTGCTCAGGTTTAAGGAAGTCACCAAACGTGATTCTGAAAAGCATCTGTGTGTTACAAGAAAATAAAAGACAGGATGAAGCATGTGCAGGCATGGGATGAAAATAAAACAGCTACTTGATTTCTAGTTGCATGCTTTGCTTTCACACCAAGAATGTGTCAGAAGCCCCCTGTGTCCTTTTGCAGCATACTGGTTCCCTGAGAGACAGGGAAATCTGTTACACAAATCACACTGATCTCTGGGGCTGTGGCTGGAGCACCTTGCAAAACATTTAATTTTTTTCTTAGCATTCATTCTCTGTTAACATTTCTCATATGTTAGTGGATGTTGTTAAAGGTTTGATAAATGGTTTGCATAAAAGACTTGCAGAAATAACCAATTGACCCCTTTGAAATTTTGTTTACTCACTATCCAGATATTAATTAAGATAAACTGACCTTCTGAAAAAAAACCCAAGAAACAAGTAGGGCTTTCAACAAAGTAGTATACAAAAATAAAAGGTGAAACTTGGTGGGAGAAGCTGACAAATTGATGTTATGCTTTTCTCAGTTTTATATCACATTCTAAAACATGGTGTCACTGCAGGATTTTTCTGTGTCATAGCAGTTTTATCCTGTTTTAAATCTCCTCTAAGGGTTAATGTTTTTCACCTTCAAACCTGTGGGAGAGGAAGGGGTTTTCAGCTCCTTATTTTAGAGAAATTCTCAAAATTCTCCTCATTTTAGAGAAAGGCCACTGTAAATAGCAAGGCATTACTGGTTGAACTTGCCAGAACCCACAATGAGGAGAGATCTCCTCCACCCTTCATTGATGTAAAGTCACAGGAAATAAATCTTTCCTCCTAACCTGGTCTTTGAAAGTCTCAGCAAGACTTGTCCATAACTGTTTCTTGCATAAAAGGTAGTTCTGGTCCTACTCTTCCCTCACAGGTCCACCAGCACCACCAGGGCAGCTCCACCAGGAATTGGCTCCATTCCTTCTCTTTCTGCAGCAGGTCAAACAAGCAGTGGGCACTGAAGACTTTCAGAGTTTCCACAAACCAGGAGGGCAGCCCAGGAGCCATGAGGCTCTTCTGAATGCCTCTCCTAAAACCCTGCACACCCTAATGGGGAGGATCATAAAAGTGGAGTCTGGACAGCTGGGAGTCACATCTTTGGGATAATGGAGTGTGCAGATTTGCATGGTGGTGCATTCGATCCAGACTGAATGTCAGCTCATAAGGGTGCTGACAGAGCCCATGCTGAGAGTCCCCTCCACAATGTCCCTCATCAGAGCACTCTTTCCCATCCTCTGCCTTCTCTGCTAGATCATTTTTCTGCTTTGTGGGCTCCAGGAGTGGCACATCACCATCTCTTCCTAGTTCTTGCAATTAGTTTTCCACAAATGTTATATAGGGCGTGTCTGGTTTTTATTTATTTATTTGTTTTTGCAGAAGGGGTTTTTACCTAGCTTTAAGGTGGCCCCAGAAGCCTGCTGCAGTGTGGGGCTGGAGGAAGGCAGAGCTGTGTGCATGCCTGGTATCGCCTGCATGCACCAGACCCTGCAGCTATTCATTCCTTCTCGTGCAGGCAGCTGAGAGCGTGACAATAGCACTTGGATATCATCCCATTTCCTCCCCCTTAAACCTGAGCGTTGTCTTCCAGGTGTTACAGACGTTTTTGAAGTCAAAACACTTGCCAGCTCCAATTAAACTTGTGGTTTGCAGACAAATTGGGAGCCGGCCGGAGAGGAAGCTGGCAGGAGAACAGCTTTGTGCATGTATGGGGCTCCAGGACAGCTGAGCTTCCAAAAGTTTTGTAGAAATAGTCATCAGGGCAGAGATGAGACCGTAGTGATGTACCTCTGGTAAGAAAGCTATAAAAGCCCAGCTGCACAGTGTCTGCAGTGAAGGACTCAAGGGTAGGGACCTGCTGTGGTTGGGTAGGGGGAGCTCCTGTCAGAGGTTAAAAATTGAAGAATTCAGATTTCATCTGCCCAGCTCATGGTCCCAAAGCCCAGCCTCATTGCCACCTCTCTGGCTGTCCTGCCTGCAGGGACACCAGGGGCTGCAGGGGCTGCAAGTAAATGTGGAATGGGCATGGTCTGCTGACGTTTTTTTTACAGTGAGAGTGGTAAAACACTGGCACAGGTTGCACAGAGAAGTGGTGGATGTGCTGTCCTTGGAAACATTCCAGATCAGCTTGGACAAGGCTCTGAGCAGCCAGATCTGGTTGAGGATGTCCTTGCTTGTTGTAGGGGGGTTGGACTAGTGGACTTTAAAGGTTCATTCTAACCCAAACTATTTTGTGATTTTTTTTTTTTTTGGGTGGGGTGAGGAGGATGGTAACATTTACATTTTCCTTCCTTCCCTCTCTGTTTTGGCTGCTACAACCTCCAATCCTTCCTTGTCCCTTATCCTGTCCTATATTCCCCACTTATTCCCTACAGGACCTGGTCAAAAAAGGGCTGATTTACTCTCACTCTCTTTGCAAATGATTTCTGGACATCTGAGATCTCCTTTTATGCAGTGTTAATCAAGTTA
Organism: Cyanistes caeruleus; assembly: GCF_971803275.1. Taxonomy (NCBI): domain Eukaryota; kingdom Metazoa; phylum Chordata; class Aves; order Passeriformes; family Paridae; genus Cyanistes; species Cyanistes caeruleus. Next base: position 5,800,947 of record NC_141711.1, on the reverse strand, counting down.
AGAGGTAGCTTGGGTCCATTTGCAATTCATTTCTTTAAAATGGAGTAGGAAAGAATTTTCCCAAACTGGGAATATTTCAGACACCTTTTGATCCATGTTTTTCAGATTACATAGTGACATGTTCAAACACTTGGGTTTTGTTTGGGGACGAGGGAAAAGTCATTTTGATCCTTTTCCTACTTGCAATGTAGGGAACAGACACATTTTGAACAGCAACATAAAAAAGACCTTCAGTTTTGGCACTCACGTGAAATGGGACACTTCACCTGGATTTAAGAAATGGATCAAAATGGCCTCATAATTAAACATTTCCTGCAAAAATCTTCATTGTGAAAAAACTTTTTTTTTTCCATGGGAAAATATTATATAGTGAGGAAACTGCTCATTAGTTCTAGCATTTGATACCATTGGAGAAGTCTTTTACAGTTAAAAAAAAAAAAAAATTGCTTTTTTTTATTCATTCTGCCAGCAAAAGTGGAATCTGAGACTGAAGTCAGACACAAAACCAGGAGGAAGCAGTTTATGAGACTAGGGGTGAGTTTTACATCTCACTGTCCTGCTTTAGTGATCTTTCCAACCTGGCTGGTGGCACTGCAAAAGCACCCACAGAAAATGCATCCCTGGTGTTGCAGTGTTTCTCCCCAGGATCCAGGTTCAGCTCCAGGGAGTTTCCAGCCCTCTCGCTGCAGCTCCTCGCTGTTCTCTGCCTGCAGGCACCACAACCAGCTCCCCAAGTGTGTGTGTGCCACAGCCTGTGGGATTTTGCCTGCTGCAGCCTGTCTGCCAGGCACCAGTGTCATTGAGTGTCCCTGTAGGTCTGTCCCAGCTCCATGCTGTGCTCTGAAAGCCTCACAGTGAGCTGTGCTGCAGCAGGAGAGCCTGACCTCTGTGCTGAATGTGAGGATAAAAAGCACTGGGGAATAGTGCCAAATGAGCCTTTAAAAAATACTTTCTGCCACAATTGGAGGGTTTTCTATGTTCCTTGTAGGAAGTGTTTCAGGTCCAGGCACCACTGGGGCATTTTAGAGGTGAAAGCTGAGGGGCTGGAGACCTCCAGGGAGGTGTGTGGCTCTGACATCTGGAAACATCACATCACCATTCTTCCCACTGACTTTTCCTTAGCCATTCGCAGTTTTGGTGGCCGGGTGGTGTCCCAGGGGGTCAGGCATCATCTGAGTTTCCAAAATCAGCTGCTTTGACTGTCCCCTGTGCCTCATCCTGTGCACAAGAGCTGTGCCCTGCTGTTTGCCCACCACCCCAGAAGGATGTGCAGCTCTCGGTGGGTGATGCTTGCTCCTCCTGGAAGCATCTCTCCTCCTGCAGCCTTCTTCCTGACCAGGTTTCTGTTTTTCCTCTCGACTGCTTCTCCATCCTCCACCTCCCCCTGCCTCCATCTGGTTTCTATCTGGACCAAACAGATGTTTTTCCACTTCTTAAATGTCCTGTACACTCACCTCACTGATGTCTAGCAGGGGCTGTTCATTCTTCTTTCCCCAGGTGTAAAACTTGAATAACTGGAGGGGCTGGGGGAGAAGCAGCTTCTCTCAATACCTTGGTGTGCATTTAGTGCTGGTGGAGGGATGAGGGAAACCTTTCCAATTACTCACCTTGCAGCCTAGAACCCTCTTTCTCCTTCCAGGTCCCCTTTCCATTGCTAGTGTACACAGAGGATCAGACCTGTGATTTATGCCAGGGCAGTGTGTATAATATTCTCACTTTCATGTTATAAATGTTTAGCAAATCCACAAGGTATCAAAAGAACTTGTGGAGGAGATTTGCTAAGAAGGGCCTGTGGATAAACCTTTTGGACTTGGCTGGAAAGCAGACATATACAGTTTATTGCTTCCCCCTGCTGCAGAGTGACAATAGGTTAAATGTAGACTTTTCCTTAAAATAAAAGTTCCTTGCTTGGCAATTCAATCAAGTGGTATCTGTCATGCAGAGGTCTCATGAACGATTTATTCCCATTTTAAGTAATGTTTTGGAGGTGCAGGCTCCACATGGAATACATTAGGCAGCGGGAAGGTTTGCTGGCATGCTCGTGGGGCTGGGAAGGTACGTGTGCTGTGGGCACAGGGGCTCATCCGTGGGGATCTGCTTTCCCCTTGCCCTCTTCCTCTCTTTTTCCCCTTACATGGCTCTGAAGGTCTTTGAGGGAGGGTTTTCCCAGCCTTCCCAGGGAGGGAGCTGAAGCATCAGAGCCCACTGCCAGGGGCAGGCAGGAGAAGGACCCCAGGTCCCTGTTCACCGAAAGAGGAACCCAGCAGCTTCCTAATGACTGTGGGGCAGAAATCCCAGTGCTGATCCCAGCTCAGGTCCTTTAGCCAGTGTTGGCACAGCAGTCCCCAGCCCCTGCAGGCCTTGCTGGGGTTGCAGAGATGGTCTCTGAGCCCCTTTGAGTCCCAGAGGTGGCGGCAGCTGCTGCTGCTGTCTCTGTTCAGCTCCCACATGGGGGACTGAGGTGAGCAACCATCTTTTCTTTCTGGAAAAAAACAGCTGCTTTCTGTGATGGGAATTGAATGACCAAGTAAAATAATGTGATTTGGAAGCTGCTCTCTTCTTGGCTTTTGTATTGTTTTTATTTTTTTAATTTTTTTTTGTTGGCTGGACTCTTTCTCGAGTGAAAACAGCAACCAGAGATGGGGTAAGCAATCAAATCCTTGCAGGGCAAATGCCTGCCAGGTGTCACAGCTCTGTGCCACCTCGGGAGGTGGGTGCTGGCCCCTGGCCACCCTGGCCCCTGGGTCAGGCTCTCCTGCTTTGCTGTGGGTTATGGAAACTGTCCTCCTTGGAGACCATATCTATGAGCACTGGCATTTTCCATGCTGCCTGCCAAGGGGGGCTGTGCACTGGGGATTAGTGACTGAATGTGAGCACAGACAGCACTCCTGGGGAATTTGGCTTTTGTCAGGCTGCTGGGACATGAGCACCCACATTACTCTGCAGGTGCCTGGCTGCAGAGTGCTCTTTGTTGTGCCACCAGTGAGCTGGGAGAGGTCCCCATGGTGTGCTTGGGCACTGCTGGGGAGCAGCAGGGAGTGGGAATTGCTTCTGCTGTGAATTTGCCCTCACATGTGCCCTTTATAAGATCCATGGTCAGAGGGATGCTGCCATTCCAAGCAGGTGTGAGCACAGTGCTGCAGTGTTAGAGGGGCCCACAGACATAAAACACTGAATTTCATGGAGTACAAAACCAACCAACTAAAAAGCAACGACATGACAACCTGAGGCCATTTTAATTCAGATTTATCTGTTATACAGCTATAGGTTTGCAGCATCATGAACCTTGGCACTGCCTTACCATACCATGTCTGGTCACAAAGTTGCAGGTTCCCTGCTCCCTGGGACTGTGGGCATTTGGGGACATTCCCTGCAATTGCTGCCAGTCCCAGAAAGAGCAAACACAGCCCCATGTGCCCCAGGGGAAGCCCACAGTGTGGAGGAGAGGGAAGAGAGGGTTTCAGTTGCTTTTATGAAAGTGCAAGGTAACAGCAGAGACTCACTCAGTGCTGCACCCACCTGAGATCCCTTTGAAGGGGGAACCCTTCTCTGGGTGAAGTTGGTCACCCTCTGCTGTGTGACACCAGCACCACTGATGGCAGCAAAAATACATTTAGTTCTTCACAGAACGTATTTCCCTAAACTTCTTTCTGACCTTGGAGTTTCCAGACAGAGTTTTGGTATTTCATGTTCCCCAACCAGTGAAAGCTGAGCCTCGGTGTGAGGTGGAGGGGGGCTGCAGGGGCGTTACTAATGGGATGGGCAAGTGCCATATGGTCCTGAAAAATCACTGTCAGTGAGACAACGTTGAGGAGCCCCCCTCAGAGGGGCAGGGAGGGAGAGGCAATTAATCATCCTCACCTCCTAATAAGAATGTGAGCTCTGATACCAAACTGTTCTTGTTGGAGGAGCAAAACTTCAAAGCCTGTGGTGCCCTGCAGCCCTGCAGATGCACAGGGCATTGCTGAGCTGAGGCTGTGTCCCACAGGGTACAGTCTGTGCATCTCAGAGCACTGAAAAACAGTGACAAATGTGATGGGGGGGCTATAAATGCTGCCTTTGGACAGGATGTTGTGTTTTACAGGGCTTCACCAGAGATGTGCAGCTCACAGCATCCCCTGCTTGTCCCAACACTGGTCTCTGTGCCTGGGGGAAACTGTGCTCCTGGGGGTGTCCAGCTGGAGAGCTTTCACTTCTCTTAAAATGGGAGGGGTCTGTAAGGCAAGGAAGATTCAGCTCCCATAAACACTTGGCTTCCAAGTTCAAGTCCTCATCAGATCAGTTGTGTGAACACAGTACTTAATAAACACAGCCCTGAAGCCCCCAGCTGTGTTTCCCCCACTGGAAAATCAGCAGCTCCTTTTCCTTTTATCTTTAAGCTCTGGCTGGATGAAGCTGAAAGTGGTATTGGGGAAAAAATCCAACCCTGTTTATTCAGGCTTTTCTTACTTTAACAGACTTCCCTTTGTCCCAGCCACCTCTGTTTCACACATTTCCCTCCTGCAGTACCGTCCTCTGGCCACAGACAGGCTTGTTCAGCCCTTTCCACTGTTTTAATTGTACACTTGGTGTCAGGCTGGAAAAGTCTCGAGCTAATCATGTTTCAGCTCGTCCCTACTTCCATTGTTCATGGATAAAATAATACTTCCAAACCTCACAGCACTTCATAAATATCACTGCCTGTGTGGAGAGCAGGAGGCCCTTTCCAGAGCTCTGTTGCCAGGCCTGGAGATTTTGAATATTTATTGGGAAGCTGGGCTAGATCTGTCGCTGCCCAAGTGGTGGCAGAGGCTGTTTGCTGTGGAGCAGGAGTCAAGGCAAGCTTGGGGCAAGTCTGAGACTTCCAGAGGAGTGTCCATTATCCCTGGAGCAGAGGGATTTGTCCCTGGCTGGGCTGGCAGGGAGGCAGGCAGTGAGGTGCATGGTGGTGCTGGTGCTGTGAGTGGATGAACAATTCCTGTGGGGATGCAACTGAGGGAGCAATGACGGCTCTGGGAAGAGGGTGCTGGAGGAAGAAACCATTCATGTGCCCCAGGGAGTTTTTCCCTGCTTTCTACTGAGACTGGGTCTCCAAGAAGGACCTTGGGGCAGCTTTGAGTTTGTCCTCCTGTGTGTGCCAAGCCTGGATCTCCCTGATGGGCCCAGCCCAGCAATGGCACAGCTACTGCAGGAGCCACAGTGCTTCATGTGGGGTATCCAGAAGAAAGGAGCTCAAACCAAGCTGTCCTTGGCTCGTGTTTAGCTCTGGTTAAGCAAACAGGCTTTGCAAATTCTGTGGTCTGAACAAGCTTCCACTTGTGTTTCCACATGCGGCATGGTCCCGAGCTGTAACATAAAGCAGATCCCACAGAGGCTTGTGTGTGGGAAGACCTCTGCCCAGGCAGGGATCAGCCACCCGTGTCCTCCTTCTGGCAGTGCTGTCTGGGCACAAAGTGCCTGTGCAGCCTGGGGTGGAGAGACCTGGGGGTGAACGTGTGTGGCATGTTGCTTAACCGTAAAAACCAATACCCAGCCTGGGGGATGGCTTTTGCTGGGATTTTTTTCAGATGTCTGAGCCTGAAAACTTGTGTTTCTGCACACATGTTGTTCTCCCTCTAGTCCACTGTCAGCCCAAAAAGACAATTTCCTTTTCTCACAAACTAACAAACGTGCCCAGGAAGGCCTGTGCCCACCAAGGCATCGCTCTTCCAAGCAGCACTGCAAAATGGGTGGCTTTGGTTTCCTACATCCACCCTGGTGAGCCTGTGGGGAGAAGAATATCCTCCTGATGAGCACAGTTGTGTCCTCAGTCACAGGGAGGGCCCAAGAGCAGCCAAGCTGGAAGCAGCTGATGGTCTGAATGGGTTTTGGAGACCTCCCACTCACTGTGGGAAGGGACACGCGGGGTTCGGCTGAGCACACAGGGTTCCAGTTGGGATCGAGCAGCAGCAGTAATATATCAAGTTATTCCTGGCAATTCACCATATCCTAAAAATATAGTTTCATTGAAGCTTCTTGCTGAAGCAGCTCTCGTGTCCCAGTAAAGGGAAGTAGGCTACTGAACCAGCTGTGGGTTTTTTTGCGAGCTTGCTTATTGGAGTTTTGAACTCTCTTGCTCAGTTTGCCAACTGCTGTTCTTTCTGATGCTACCCAGTTGTTCTGCATGGCCTTGAAGTGGTTTCCCAGCTATTTGAACTCCCTAAATGACAATGCTTCATTATTGTCTAATGGAGAAGTGGATTCTTCTGTTTATATGTAAAGGTTCCCCTCCTTCCCCCCTACCTCCCTCAACATATGCAAAAGGCACTGCAGAAACTGGAACCAGATAAAAAGAAGAAAACAGGCTTTTAAAGCAAGTTCTGAAGTGTAAAGATGTGAAGGCCACTTAGAAATCATTGCCTTGTGCTTTCTCCCACACTGTGATTCATTTGGTCCAATCCATCATTGATTCAACATGCTCATGGGCCAGAGCCTTCAAAGGCAACAGTGCATCTGCTTTAGCCATTCATCAAGGAGGAGCACAAAGGAGAAGGGCAAAGGAAAATGTATTGCCAGCTCCCTTTGCTGCTGTTTAAAGGGTGTGAAAGAAGGACAGTGGAGAAGCTGGGTTAATGAAAGCCAGGATGACCAAGGAAGTGCCCCCAGGACATTTATTTTTCAGCCTAGGTATGGACCTTGCTAAATTTGATTCTGCAGAGGAACTTCAAACACTGAGCAAGAGAGCCAAAATGAGGTTGACATACAGAAGAATAATCCAGTGCAGGTGGATGCTCTTCCCCAGATGTGGCCACCAAGTGGAGAGTGGCTGTGGACCATGCAGCTCCTCTGGCTTTCATTTCTCTGAGAAACAACAAAGCAATTTCAGGGAGATGATGCTCTGCTGCTCCAGAGAGCTCCCATAGCCTGATCCCTAAAGATCTGGGGCTCCTCATTCTGCAGCAATTCTGCCTGGCTTATCTTGCATGTTTGCTGCAAGGTGGGTCCCTGCAGCACAGCCCTGGTCACTGGACCAAGCCCAGGTGTCGAGCTGCGTGCACATAGTCCTGATGCAGGATCTGAGGGCACCTGAGGGATACCTGAGCTCACTGACTCCCTGCCAACACAGGTATCTGCTCTGTGCTCCATTCTGTGGGGGACAGGTACCACTGAGCCACCTCCCAAGCAGCAGCAGCTCCTCTGACCAACCCAACATCATGGCAAACCCAAATTATGATGGGCTCCAGGGGAAAGTATCTTGTCTTAACATGACCTGGACAATACTTCCTTGAGGTTGCTGGGCTTGTTGCTCATGTTATCTGTGACCCTGCTGAGCTGAATGATTCAATCAGGGTTGGCTTACCTCTCTTGTTTCTATTTATTTTCTTGCCTTCTCATGCTGTTTCTCCTGGCCCTCCTTCACTGCTCCCTTGTCCTCCCACCTTCTCTGTCCCTCCTTCTAGTGCACCCTTCCCCATGTGGAGTAGAAGAGAAAGAAAGAGATGGCTGGTTATTAGGAACAAGTTTGACATTTGTTTGTTCACCTTAAAAAACAGAACGCACTGCAGGTAAAATGCTCATCTTGTAATTCTCAGTCTGTAGGAGAAAACAAAAGGAAATATAAAGCTATAATCCGTGAGAGTATCATGCCATCTGCCTGTACAGCCCCACACAAGTGTTCAAATGATGCCAGTGGACAACAGCAAGTGGGACAATAGAGAGGAGACTTGGTCTCCCCCTTTCCTCCTATCCAGGCAGAATCATAACTGTCCAGGTGGAGGGTGCATGAACCCCTTGGTGCTTCTGATGCTGAATCCAGAGTGCCACCAGCTGCACAAGGAGGGTGAACTCGCAGATGACCTGAATGGTTCTTGTGTTACATCTTTCTTAAAGCATGTTAGGTACTTGAGATGTGACTGTGCTCCCCTTGGCAAGGACAGGAGTTTATATTAACAAGGTATCAGAATATTTTTCCTGGGAATCCTTGAAGTTCACCCAAAGTTCTCAGGCCAGCCAACTCTTTGTTAACAGAGAGGGATTATTTGTCCTTTTTTACTGTGAGTTTTTCTCGGTGGAAGAAGGTTGTTATGAGTTGCACAGGGGGAAAAGGACATTCTGTACAATATTCCTGGGAAGGCTCTTGGGCAACTTATTGGCTGGTATGGAGCAGCAAATGATAGAACATGTCTGATGTCACTCATCTCACTTTTGGGGGAGGTTAAGGCCTCCTGTGTTCTCACCTGATATTATTTATCACTGATATTAAGTTCTTTTCGATCAAAGATACTTTGCCTGAAGTTTTGTGAAGACTCTTCCAAGTAGTTGAGCAACAATTTGTTCTCAGAATAAACCAATTTGCAGCTGGGGCCTGAAATGCTTTGAAGAAGATGAGTTTGTACTTGCAGGCATTCTGCTTTGTGCTTATCTTGATTTGGCCTTGCAGATCTTAGTCCAGATTTATTGCTGAGCGCAGACTTCAGCTTCAGCACGGGGAGGGAAAGCACTGTGCTTCCCAATAACATGTGAATGAGTAAGCTCTTGTCCAAAATCCTTCTCCTGTGAATTAAATAGAGCTTCTGGACTTGGGTAATGCATGGTCCAGTCTGTGCTCCTTTCTCTCCTTTCCATACTGCAGGATATAGATGGAAGCTGCTATGAATTATTAATCTTTGTGCTTCTGTTCTGTAAAATGAGAGAGTTTGAGGTTGCAACCTCCCTTGGAAAAGTTTGGAAACTCTGGGAAAAAAACCCCTGTAGTAGTTGTGTGAGGCTTTTTTTTCATTTTAGTTCATTTATCAGAGAAACCCTCCTATACCTATATTTTTGTGACTTTATTTTTTTTTTAGTCTGTATGCAGCAGGTTGGGATTTGCTTTTCCTGTCCCCTCAGCCTCCCTTATTAATGCCCTTGCTTTAGCTTTTTTCTCTTGAATTCCCTTGAGTTCAGTCCATTTTTGAGCTTTAAAACTAAGAACCAGGACATCTCTGCTAATTTGCCTGCAGCTCAAATCAAACACGGCCACTCTTCTCCACAAGTTCATCATTGTTACAGAAATATTGTAAATCATTCTTGTGAGTTTTCAGTTTGCTAATGAAGAAAGCAAGACAATGCCTGCTGCTAAATGAGTGTACTCATGTTAAAAGGCTCTTGATGGGAATCCAGGGCAGTGAAGTCACATAGTCCTGGTCTGGGTGCGGTCAAAATTGTGAGCAGACATCGGGTTCAGATGAAACAGAGTTCTAGCACCAGTGAGCTTTTATTGAAAGTTAGTAGCAGGGATGTTGACCTTATGTTTGGCAAAAGTAGACTACTCAAAACATGTACGCAAGGCAGATGGGGAATGCGATTTAATTAAAAAAGAAAATATTATGATATTCTGAGAACAAAGTGGTAAAATCTTCTGGCTGCGCAGGAGTTTCTTTTGAGAAATGGCAGGCACTGAAAGGCGAGGCAGGGAGAGGATGGGATCTGAAATGTCATTCCATAGTGGGGAGGAAGAAACGATTCCAGGGTACCTGGCTGGCAGCAGGGTTATCCTTGCAGCAGGGGTGGCTGGAGAGCTTCCAGGCACGTTTTTCCATAGGAGGGTGCCAGCTTGCTGGAGCCCAGGCGTTTTACAGAAGAGAGTTTGATTGCAGAGTGATAGTGGCAATGGCTCCCTGCCCTGCTGGCACCCCCCAGCCCCACCTGTGCTGCCCACCTGTGCCTGGCCCACGGCTCTCCCCGAGCCCCCGGGTGCTGTGCCAGGAGCTCTGCACCGACCAAACCTCCAGGCACCAGGTGATGCAGCAGGGAGGAGGGAGCTGAGCTCAGTAAACACCAAAGGCCTTCACCCATCCCTGTTCCCATGCATCTGGATTTCCCCCCATCCTTCAGGGACTTTTAATGAAGACTCAGAGCCTGGGATTGCTGGCTCCCAGATCTTCTGTTCTTCGGGAGGAGTGAAGCCCTTTGAAGTTCTGCTGCAGCAAGGCAGGTTTTTGGGACCGGGGAAGCCCCATGGGAGGACAGCTGTGCAGTCCTCTCCCGGTGGGAACATCGTGACCCCGGATTCCTGCAGGGTGGGATAGGGCAAAAGAAACCTCCCCCTGTTCCCCTGGGGTCCTGCAACCACGCTCTGCTCACTGCTGTCTGTCCGCTCCTGCCGGCCTTCACCCCGGCCAGGGACAAGGCTGCAGCTGCTCCCCACATGAGCAGGGGGGCAGAAAATGGCTCTGTGTGGGGCAGCTGCGGCCCACACCAGGCAAATAAACAATCTGGGGCTTTCCTGAGGGACGGAATGCGGCCGCAGGCTCTCGCTCTGCTGTGGATGCTCGCTGCCCATGATTGATGCCTCTCCGGGGACTGGAGAAGTTTGCTGAGTGGGCAGGGGCTCAGGAAATCAGGCAATTTAAGGGGATTTTGTGTGGACTGAAGAGCCCCCAGACAGACACCTGCTTCTGAAAATATGTGCCAAGGGCACCAGTTGGGTGCAGGACGTGGGAAAGTATCTGTGAGGTTGGGTTGGTCTGAGGGTGCTGTGTCAGAGTGGGGTCCCTGAGCCAGAGGGAGCTGGCAAGGGCACAGTTCTGGATGCAGGTGACTTCCTTGCCTGGCAGAGAGAGTGGCTGGTGGGTGATGGAGAGATGCCTCATCTCAAGGAGGACATCCCTTTCCCTGGGGCTGCTCAGGTACAGCCATCAGCCCTACCCAGAGCATCAACCTCCAAGCAGCAGGGTGGCTTCTATCACAGGCTCAGCCCTTCAGGGAAAGATCCCCCAACCTCTGGAGACCTTCACCTCTTGAATGACCTCTGAGACCTGCAGACAGGGCAGTGCAGCCCACAGCCCTGCTCCTCCAATCAACCATCCAGTCCTATGCCTGTGCAAAGCCTGCAAGCTGCCTGTGCTGACTCTGGGGCCTGTGGGGACCAGGGGAAGCAGATCTGGCTGCAGCTTCCAGGCCTTCATTTGTAAATAAGCATCTAGCTGCTATGGTAATGCTTATTTAATTTAGGCTAAGCATTTCTACAGCTGTTGTGGGGGAATCATGCTGCTTTATGCACAATGTTAATTCTTGGCTGCTCACAGCTGCAGAAACATATCAGCCAGGCACAGTCCTAAGGACGGGTTCTGTTGCCTGGTATGGCACAGCCATGTGAGCTGTCCCTGCCCTGGACTTCATGGAAAGTGCCAATTGCTCACCAAGACCATTGCACACAGCTTACACCAGACAGCAACCTGTACTGATCTGTGCTAGCAAAGCAGGTTGTAAATTGTAGGTTACCTATGGCATTAAAAGAAAGATTACATGGTAATTTCTCAGATATAGCTGTCTTTTACTTTTCCTGCCCTCTGCCCAGTCACACTGTGCCAGAATGCATGCTGGGTTTTCCTGCCTTAATTATATAGGATTGAATCTCCCCTTTCTCCTCATCCAGGTTTTGAATGACCAGGGTGGCACAGACACCTATGTGACTCCAGGGTTTACGAGTAGTTAGTGGAGGCAGGAGAGTGTCAGAGAACTGCAGGGAGTGGTCCTTGCTTTGGAACAACCAGCAGAGCAGAGCTACTTCAAAGCTGCTCATGGGAGCCCTGTGCAGTTCACTGCTGCCAATTGCTCTTCCTTTGAGGTGTGGGGGCACAGCAACCATCCCCAAAGAGCCCACAGAACCCCCTGTTCCACTCTGAGCACACCAGAGCCACCCTGGTTCTTCTGCAGCTGAAACCTCTCCCAGCCATGGGATCAATAGACTCCAAGGCTGAAAGGCTGCCAAACCATCCTGCTGCAGCAGTGGGCCCCGCTGGTGAGGAGGAGCTGCAAGGAGTGCTCACAGCTCCCAGTGCTGGCTCCTCTGGTGCTGAGCAGCTGGGAAAATGCTGCTGTTGGCCAAGTGTGACAAAAGTCTCCCTCCAGCCCCCCCGGGCTGGGATGGAAGGCCTGGCTTAGTTTGCACTAGGGATGAAGGCACTCTGTATAAAGCAGATTTTAGGGCATGATGGGCTGAAGTCAGCTCTCTGTTGGGGATTTTGGGGCAGGCTTTTGGGAGCAGCAGGGTGCACTGCAGCTGGTAACCTAGCCACAGGCTCGAGATTGCCATGTGTCATGTCAGGGGGCACAAACCTTCGTGCAGGTGAGATGACACTGAGCACAAGTGTTTTATGGACCCCCGATGGTGGTGGCTCCAACCATGCCTGATGTGACCCTGGGTCCAAGCATGCCAGGAACCTGAGATGATGGTGGTTCCAGGTTCCAAGCTGCCCAGGATCCCACCCATTCTTCAGACCTAACATCAGCTCAGGTGGTGAGCAAAGCTTTGCAGAGGTGCTGGGCCCATGCTTGGACACACCATCGCCCCAATCCATTGGGCCCGGTGTCATCCCAGGGCGTGCAAAGCTTGCAGAACAAACTTTGCATCCCCTACGATGATGCTGGGTCCATGGCATGCTAAAATAAGCCCACTTTGACAGGAGCCCATGCGTGAATTGTCTCACAATCTGTTTATAGCTGGGGTTTGTAGCAGAATTTAAACACTGCAGTGAGGAGTAAACGCAGCGAGCCCCACGCGGGCTTTGTTATGACATTTTGTTGCAGGCAGGAGGCAAGCTCCTGCTCCAATAACAAACACACAGTGTTATGACACTTCTACCTTTCCAACTATTTATTCAAGCACAAATATTTTATTTTAAGGCTTGAGACACACCGTTAACATAAAGCAGTCTCATTCCTTTCAGTATGGCCTGGTTCTCACTTGGGGAGCTGTTGTTTAATGAAAAGGTTAATTGTGTTTTATAGGGCTGTATCACCTGCCTACCAGTTTCTGGCTTGGAAGGAGGTGAGGTGCGGCTGCTGGTGCTCGTGCCAAGTTATGGGCTGTGAACATGGGCAGTTTCTAGGAAAAAAACAAAATGCATGACAAGAAATGGCTCAGAAACCAAGGGGTTTTGTGGTGCAAATCCGTTTAGGTGCTACAAAATTAATTTCATGTGAAATGATTTCCAACGAGGCTACCCCATGACCCAGTGCAGCAGAGGATGAGAAGGGTTTCAAGGAACAAGCACTGTTTTTCTGCTCAGCTGCAAACACACTCATCCTTTCCCTTCCATAGCTGCACCATGTTAAATCCTACAAGTATTTTCCTCTCCTGAGGTTGAATTAATTAACTTGAAATTTCTTAACAGCCCGTAATGAGTGCAGAGAGCAGAAGGAACTGAAAGTATAATCTTGACTTGTCAGCAAATTCCTCCTCCAGCAGCTGAAGGAGCAGCAGCCATGCACTTGCATAATGCCCTGGTGTGGCCACCGGACTGTTTTGATTAAATGGATTCTGGGGGTTTAGGAAAACTACAAATTTTATAGCTCTGGTGTTCTCTGCAAAAGTGATGTAAAACATCGTAAAGCTGCCAAACCACCACTGCAGTGCAGGGATCCGTGCTGGCCTCCTCTGCAGCAGGGACTGTCAGCCTCAGAGAATGCTGCTAAGGAAACAACTGAGAGGGAATCAGAGGAATGGTGTGGGGGGAGGTTTGTGCATTGCAAACTTCCATTCCTTCTTTCTGAACAATTAATGAAATGTCTTTTGATCCATGCCACTTAGAAGCCATGTCTGAATTTGTCCTGATTTGGACACTGGAGAACCAAGTTCTCTGCAGCAGCCTCAGTCACAGCATCAGTAATGGTATCATACCTGAATTTCTCTTCTTCCATTTGAAGAGGTTTAACACCTGTCTGTATCACAATACTGACCATTTCTGCCTTCAGAGTACACTGAAGATGGATCCAGGGACCATCTAAACAGTGTGGTTCCAGAGTAACTGAGAGAAAATGCTATTGACCCAAAACCTCATGTAGGCAGTCATCCCCTGCCCCATATCCACCCCATGTTGCCACCTGACAACTGCCCCAAGCAGCTGTACCCAGCTCCAGCTGCCCCTGAAGGGTGAGCTTTCACCTGTGTGTCTCCATCAGGGTGGCAGAAGCATGCTGTGGTCCCCAGGCCAGTCTGTGTCCCCTCAAACCTAAGTCATCTGGCAGAGCTTGCTTTGCTGTTTGCTCTTGAGTGGGGTGATGACCTGGTGCCTTGCAGAAGAAGCAGGATGGAATACATAGTCTGGCTGTAGGGCTTTGTCAGCTCCCTCTTTTGGAAAATTTTGATGTATTTTCCTATGGGTTGGAGAAATAAAACACAGTTCAGGGTTTCTTAGGGAAAAACTGAATTTCTGAAATGAAATCAATTTCATTAAAATTCTAGTTACAATCGTAGCTACTCTTTCTTGGGAACAATGCCAGAGGGGTGTGCTGAGCACAGCTGATGATTCCAATGGCCAAGACCTGAGTATTTCAACATCCCAGGCCCCAAAGAAGAGTCAAGCTCAGAGCAGAAGGGGAGAAAATTTAGCTCCATTCACTGCTAAGAAGCAGCTGGGAGGACAGGCAGACACAGAATGATGCTCTGGTCAGCACTGCCACCAAACTCTTCACTTGACTCTTTCCTTCTTTTGCTCTTCTTTTATTTTATTCCTTCTTCTTGGCATCAGAGCAAATTGTGCTGCCAACACTGTTGGGACAAAGTATTCAGTGATGATAGGTCACTGGCAGGGAGCAGGGGGATGTTCTCCACAGCTCAGCCACGGTCCCAGGTGTGCTCTTGGACCCAGCACCATCCCAGGTCTGTGGCACACTTGGACCCAGCCCTGAGACAATGCTGCTCCAAGCCTCACCAGCATCACCTCAGGTGGCAACAGAACTCGTGTGAGGCACAACTGTGCTCTGAACAAAACTGGTGGAAAAAATTTAGAATCAAAATACTGTTAAATGCCTCTAATGTATAAATGTAAGTTCTTTAATCCTGAAGGTTTAATTGATATTTTTTCTTCAAATAAGGGACTAATGTCAAGTAATTTCAGCCATTTTACAGGAAAGGCAATTGAATAATTGCTAATGGCTTTCAGCTGAATGTATTTAAAGTCAGGTCACAAATATGAGCTGATTGAAAGACCAAGGGACATTCCTTTCTCTTGAAAAAGAATTAGATAACAATGACAATTAGAAGGTGGGACTCAAAGGAAAGTTGGAATTTGAGTATGAGCCTTGGCAGAGCAAGAGGGAAAGAACTGACCTGATGAAGGAAATTTGTTGCCAACTATCCTGTGGAGTGATTGAGGAGAGAAAAAGAAAAAAATATGAGACTTTGCCATTAACTTTTTGAAATATCTTTATGTGCATTAAGGGGTGAAATAATATTTTTTTCAGCCTGGTCTCACGATGTGGAGATCAGCCTGGTGGAAGATATCCTGGGCTGTGGCTGCACCTTTCATCCATTCCCAGGCTGGAATCTGGATGAGGGATGATGGGCACTTGGGCTGGAAGATCCCATGGGCACACTGTGGTATGCAAAGCAGTGCAGACTGGCAGGGTAGATTTAAAATAACCCCCAAGCTCAGGAGAAATACCCCTGAATATTTGCACCAGCATTCTCAGAGCAAATAAACCTCACACTTTTACAAGGAACAATTTTTTGATACTTCAGACAAGCTGGAACTGCAGCCTCAAGCTGCTGTTGGGGCAAGTCATTGTTGTGTTTGTTTTCCTGCTGCTGGCTCAGGAATTTGTTGGCTTTGGGAGCTGGCAGGAGCCTGTCCTCACGTTGCTGCACGTGTGTCACCTGGCACTGAGCACTGCCACATCTGCTGCCTCTGCTTTGGGGGCTCATCCTGCTGCTGGGGAAGGCATTCAAACTGTGCAGCAGGCAAATATGCACAGCTTCTCTAAAACTGCTCCACAGAATAATTCTGAGATGTAACATGTGCCCAGCCTGGTAATTTGGGATATTCATACCTGTCTCAGTCGCAGGTGTCTCCTGAAGCTAATGGGGACTTCATTTTCAGTGACATCTTACAGCAGTGGCCTCCACATCCCAGTGATGAGACTGAAAATATCTGTGCCTTTTGCTGTTCTCTGGTCTTGCACTGGTAGTTCTGGAGTCATGGGAGGAGGAAAACCAGAATTCCTCATCAGCTTTCTTCAAATAATAGAAAGTGGATTCCTTTATCTCCTCCTTTTTTGATTCCTTTTAAGGTAACTGGTTGTGGCTCTTCAGAGGGGAACTTCTTACCCCAGTGTTTGCTCAGCTTCTCTGAATCCTTCTTTGCCATGTGTTCTGCAGGGATGGAGTGTCCTGTGGCAGAATGGCAATCCCTGCCTGTCTGAATTGCTGTCCTGGATGGAGTTTGGCTGGAGGGTGTTCCCCATCCAGCTGAGCTGTTCCCTGCCCCTCTGCTGCTGTAGGTTAATCTCTGCCCCGTGCTGTGACCACCTTCCAGCACTGAACTTCCACTGCTGTTGCTCTGTGTGCCCAAGGAGATCCTTGATCCTAGTCCTGCCTCTGGACTGTGGCTATTTGGAAGGTTTTAAACATCCTGGCCTGCATTCTGCTGTAATCTTGCTCTTTTCTCCTGCCAGCCACCTCATGTGGCACGTGGAGGTGTGATCTATTAGCACAAACCTGCACTGAACTTTGTCAGCATCACCCAGGGTGAGCTGTGGGCAGTTTTTCTGTGACTTGCAGGCCTAGGACTCCTTTCTGGCAGTACAGTAGTGCTCGTGAAGTGTTCTTGCATCCCTTCATTGCAGTTCTCATGGGCTTTCCTTCTGCTTTATGGCTCCTGGCAGAAAATCCTTCCTCACTGGATCCCATCTGTTCAGCGTCCCAGCTGAGGCAATCTTTGTTCAGGTCTTCTTCCCTGCACATTCCCTTCTGGATGCTCCTGTTCTCCATCAGACTTTGGCAGCCTTCATCCTGATGTCATTGGGGTGGCTCCTCATCTGAAGTCATGGCTACTCCTCATTTTCTTACCCTTGTCCTTTTACTTGCTCCCCAGGGCTCTCAAGGCATGAGATAGGGGGAAGCCAAAGAGCAAACAAAGCTACCAGTGGATTTTTATCATCCTTTCGCCTTGGGAAAGGATCTGGCTCTTGCTCTTTGCTGTTTTCTTTGCTGTCACCCAACTTTCCACCACAGTCTAACATGGGAACAGTTAAACAGTGTAAATAGTAAGCAGGTTCATGTGCCTAAGCACTTCCAGATGCCTGAGCAGGTAATGCTTTGAAATGTGTTTTAAATGAGTGCTGAGTTTTGACCTGCAGGATAAATGCTGGCTGGCATGACACAAATAGTACCAATCTTGAAAATTATCTCAAATTATCCCCACTGGTTGTAATGGTGGCAACAGCTCTGGGACTGGCCCTCAGAGCGTGATTTCCTGCCAGGGTCCTGTAGAGCCCTGCAGTGACTGTCACCAACTTGTACCTTGAATTACCATGTCTCTGCTAATTGTCCCTGTTTCCTCAGGAGGTCTAAACACAAAACTCATCTTGAATTTATTATCTGTTCATATATCCATGCTCAGCCATGGGCAGTCTCTGTCCTCCTGCGCTGGTCCTGAGGAGCTGAGTGCTGCATGTTCAGCATTGCTCGTGGAGAACTTTTTCCTTTGCTTGACTTTCCTCATGCAGCTGGTCCCTGCAGCTTAGAAATGTTCTTTCCCTCCTCTCCCTCTCATTACAAACCTCTTTTTTTGAGGAGGATGGTGCTTGTCTTGCTGCAAGAACAGCATTACAAAGAAGAAATAAATTGAGATGCTTACATATCTCCCTTACAGCTGTAGGCTCCAAACAGCTGAGATGGCTCCTGTACACTGAGGGACATAATTAGGTTGTGTTTTGCATCCTTTTAGGAAGAAAATTCTTTGTAACCTCTCACACTTGAATATGGCCTGTAAATCAGAGTATAACTGATATATCAGTTTGAGCAGATGTGAGAATATCCTTTTTGCCTGTGAAGGGGTGGAGGTGAAAACCTGAGTTCCACTCCTGGATCCTTTAGAAGGACTTCTTGTCCTTTAAAAACCTTGGCATCAAGCCCTGACTCAAATGAGCTCATGGGAGACAATTTATATAGAAATTCTCATTATCTACATGCTCAAAAAAATTCCTTTCTGTGTTTATTTATTTTTTTTTAAATTTTATTTTTTTTTATCTGCTGAGAATGAGCATTTCATCTTCCACAGGAGAGAAATTTATAGGCAAAACACCTGAGGTCTGTGTGTGGGATAAACCAGTCAGCATGACCATACACTCTAGTACTGCAGAGCAAAATCAAGTTGTATTTCTAGAAACTGTTTACAAATGCTTGTTTCCTGGAAACTGTCTTCCATAAGTGAAGAAGGAATTAACCTAGCAGTTTAAAATTATTATGAGAGGGATCGCTTTGCTTTGTGCTGAGTGATAACAAATATCTAATGGAATTTTAGAGCCTTTCCTTCCTCTGGCTGTTATAATTTAAAATTTAATAATAAAATAAAACATTAAATGAATTATTCTCTCATGACTGAATTCTGTCTGCTCCCACTTTCTCCTGCAATAGCTGCAGGAGACCTTCCCTAATCTTTCCAATTAACTCGGTATTTCCTGCAAGGCTGACACTGAAGAGGGTAAGAAAGGAGTGTAAAGCGAGGAAAGACATCTGTCAACTATTGGAAATACTTTCCGTGTTAGAAATTGAAGGGAGCCCACACTGAAGCCAGATGATCTGAGGAGAACAATTGCAGTGTTGGCTTGACAAGAATGTGGGTGATTTGTTATAGCTGTCCTCGCAGTAGGCACCTGGTTGTCAAACTCCTGATATGAGAATACCTTGAAGATATGCTAAACACATATCCTGTTCCAATCAGGAGTGCTGAAGGGCCAGGGCGGGCAAGGTTTGACTTGCATTTTCTGAAAGACATAAATTATCATTTGTTCCTAAATCTCCATCTTTTCAACTTCCTTCTCATTCCTCTCCTCTGTCCCATGACTACTGCAGAGCAAGAAATTAGAGTTTGTGTGTGGGGTAGGCAACTGAAAATGTGTGTTTTACCAGCTGTGGAGGCTCCTGAATGACCCTTTTTGGGGGTAAGGCTGTGTGCAGAAGGGTTTTGGTGGTTTTGACTATGAGCTTTATATAATAGGCCAGCAGAGACCTGGTTTGGTAATGCAGCAGTAAAAATATGAAATACTTTCTGCAGAGGAGAGCTTTTCAGCTGATCTGACACATAAACTCTTGGATTGTTGTTTGTTTGGTTTACTTTTTGATTTACTCTGAAGTCTGAAAATGTCTCCAGTGTAGCTTGAAAATGAGCTGGAACAACAGTTCATGTTTGTGAGCCAGGACATTTTTTAATAGGGGAAAGGCACAGCAGATTTCCAGGGCTCTCCTCTCTGCTCCTCACCCAACCCAAAGTAAATTAATTCTGGATGCAGAGAGTAGAACCAGCTTCATCCTTGTAGAAGAAAAAGCCATTTCACTGTGATAGTTTCTGCATCACTTGGTGTCCTCCTCCCTTCCCTGGTCTGATCAAAGCCCAGCTTGTCAGCAGTGCCTCCCCATCCCCACCTCAAAAAGAAGCCTATGAAGCAGTTGAGTCATGGCCCCACCAGTTTGTCATTTCACTCTTTTGTTCTCCTGCATTTCCTCTCCCTCATTGTGCCAGGCTCCAGGAAAGCAGAGAACACTTCTGTGAACAGCTGGATTAGTTTTAAGGGCAGAGAGTATCACAAGATCAACAACTGGAAGTTTACATTTCATGAATCATAGGATTTACCAGCCACACTGGCAATGAGCCCAATAACTCTTATGCCAAAATGGCCTGCCAGTCCCACCAAGGGATGGAGACTGTTAGTAGCTCCTTTGTTATCTTTATGCTTAGTCATGATGCTTGAATTGGAGGATGTTCATCTCTAACACAAATTCACACCTGAATTTTGGCAGTTGATGTTCCTGTGGGGTGGGAAAAGGAGAACTGTGGAGGTCACTGCTGCATGTTTAGGTGCACCAGAGCAGCCTGTGCTCTGGATCTCTTGCAAAAAGAACAGCCTTGCCTGAGGGTGCAAACTGATCCAGGATTATCCCTGAAATCACTGAATCTCTGTAGTTGTGTCCTCCCTTGCTGGCTCAAACGCAGAGCGACCTATTTTGAGTCAAAACCTTCTATGAAAACTGTTCAACATGTTCTTCTTCAAAGGATCAAACCTCTGTCATCTACTGGGCATTTTCCCTCGAGCTGTCTCTCTCTCTCTCTGGCATTCAAGAGCAATGGACCCAGCAAGGACAGGAACTGCTGCAAGGCTTATGTCAACACACTGTAGATGATGCTGAGCAGGAAATCTGCTCCAGCCCATGCCTGGACAGAGTTTCTTGTCCATCATGAGTGACAGACCTGTCCAACTGCCTCGTTTGTCTTATAAATATTTCACATCTTCTTTTGGGCGTTGCTCTCCTTCAGCCTGTTGGCCACAGTTGGTTCTGCTGACCTGGACTGTTTGGTGGGACATCCTGGCCATCACCACTTCCATCCCCTGCCTCCATCCTCAGGATGTAAACTCCTCCCTGCCTTGCACGCCTCCCCAAGCCCAGCCGCATGACATATGTGCTATTTGCAGAAAATGTTTGTCAAGACCAGGTGGTTGAAAGTAAAAATGCCAACAGATCTGCCTTTTGTAACCGTGCAAGCAGCTTGTTAAAATTAGTCACAGGCTAAGCTGCGGTACATCTGTGCTGTCAGCCTTCCAGAGAGCCATCCATCCCGCCCGACGGGAGCTGTGCTCCACCGCCCATCTGCGGGGCTGCACTAGCAGAACAACTGCTGCAGCCCCCCCCAAAGCCTTTCCCCTTCCTCCAGTTCACAAACTTTGCCCAAATTTAGCCACGAGCCTCCTTCGAAATGCATAAACACTTGTGTGTCCTGGGTTTCAGATACCGGCAGACAGAGCATCCCAAAACAAAACCTGGGAAATCTCGACACTGGCATTTGCTTTAGAAGAATTTGTACTTGGCTGCTCTGAGAACTTTTTTGTTTTTCACTTAATTGAGCAAGGACTGTGATTTCCAAGGTTCTTTGGGGAGTGAGGTACCTAGCAGTCATTGGGGGATTTATTAAATGTGTGCCCAGCTCCCATTTTCTGCTTGTAAAACTGAAAATCAAAATTCCTCCCTGCTGTTGTACAGCTGTCTATGGGAAAACACCAAATCAGCTGGTAATTAATTGCTGTCCCCAGTGTTGAGCAGGAACCATCTGTTCCCACTTTCTTTGCAGCACCCAGCACCAAAACCTTTGGGAACTTCACCCCAGTGATCCCAGCATGTGGGGTCGAGATTACAGGGCTGTGCCTCAAACCCTCCTCTTCCTCACTGGGGCTGCCTTTGATGCATGTCCAAAAATACGGCTTGGATTGGCTTCTTCAGACCCATCGTGCTTAACTGCGCTGTCAACATGCCCCTCTCCACAGACACATATTTGCATGTCTGTCCTGCAGCCAAGGCTCTTGAATTTCTTCCCATCCTAACTCTGAAGGTTTCTCCTGAAATGCTGTAAACGATGCTGTGCTCACTCTGTCCCGCATCCCTGCTCCCACCTGCAGGCACCTGGCCCCAGCCTGCTCAGCTTGGGAATTGCTGCTCCTTCTCCTGAAGCACAGAAACATGAGGAGCTTGTTCTCCCACCCCTAAAACAGGAATTCTCATGAGTTTGACCAAGATTTCTCACACCACCACCAGCAACAGATCTAACAGTCCACGCTGGCTTGGGAAGAGAACACATTGCTCTGGCTTTGCCTGTTTCTGAGCACACTTGGTGCTGACTTCCAGGCATTTTGCACACAATTCCCTGCCTGTGTGAGAGGCTGACGCTGTGCTGGAGGCCGTGAACACAGAACCTTTGTGCTCAGGGCATTGTGCTTTTCCCGCGCACATGCTCCCTGCTCACACACTCAGCCGTCTGGCCAGCCCTCCGAGCTGCCTCGCTCACATTCCGCGCTTTCCTATGGAATTTGGATTCAAATGTGAAAATTCTCTGCCACACAATAAAAGTGGCATTTCCATGCCCTTTAGCACATCAGTCTTTTCTTGTGAATAGAGCCCTGAGTTCTTTGGCTTTTGCCGTATGGAACAATTGATCCCTTCAGTTCACTTGCCAACAGTAATCGGTTTCTTCTAGCCATACATTTTAGCCATTCTTTTCCCTCCCCTCCCTTTTTGGGGGGCATAGGGGAAAATAAAGTAATAAAAGGAGACAGACATAAAGTAGGCAGCTGTTACTAGTCAGGTCTTAGTCTGGGAAAGAAGCAAATCAAATATCAACCTGGGTCTTACCTGTTGCTGTTTGCTCACAGCTATCAGGACAGGTTGCTCTATAATGGGTTCCACTGCCAAGGTTCCTGCTTCCTCTGTAATGACTGGTCATGTGGAGTTTTCCTGTATTTAAACTAGAGGAATGACCAATTTGAAGCACCCAGCACCCTGTGGATTTTGGGGTGGTTGGTGAAATCCAGGTAATGGAATCTAAGTGGCCAAAGCAACAGGAAGACAATTTTTTTAGGATGGAAATTTTGTATTCACTTTTTTACCTGCTGTCATTATTTGTTTGCGTGCCCTCTGCCTTGCATTGACAGGCTGTGTTTGCACATTTTAGCCAGGCTTTCCTTTTCTGTTCACTGCAGTAAGGGTGCTCCAGGGCTCCTCGTTCTGGTTGATCCCAGCGAGCTGCTGGTTTCATGCTGGGTGGCACTAGAGGGGCTCTCCAGGGTACCACGGCATCCTAACGCCAAGCCCTGCAAAATCTCCCTCTCCTCTCCCGTCCTAGGGACCACATGCGTGTTTTGCTTTCCTTCTGTCTGCAGCTGAGGCAGAAAGAGATGGGAAATGCCAAGGAAAACAGTTCCCTTCTCCCCTCCAAAATGAGTGCTGCAGAGTTTACTTTATAGGCTAAACTTAGAGTGTGTCTCGAGTACGGGTTTATTGAAAGACATTTGTCCTGGAGGCAGATTTCCTATCCATGTGGGCCAGTGCAGTAAGAGCTGTTTCACACTTCTCTGGCGGTTTACAGTAAACTGGGAACACCTGTCTCTGCAGGGCTTGGGAAGAGCTGAGCAGCTTAGAAATTGTTGATAAAACTGTTCTGTGAGAGGACTTGATCATGCTGAGTTTCCTTCCTCAGCCTGCTCCGTGCTCCAGCTGCTGGTATCAGAGAAGGAGGGTGGGGGCCTCTGTTGTGAGCATCTTATCAGAGGAAACACATCAGATTTAGAGTCCAATCCCTTGAAATTACAAAAGAAAACATTCTGCTGCTCTGGAAGGGAGCAGCATCCTACTTGAGACCAACTCTGCAGCTGCTGCTGCCATTCCAGTGGCAACCAGGAGACATTAACTGGATATGTGGTGGAGCCTGGGCATGCTGGGCAGCCTGCAGAGAACCAGAAAACCCTCCTGCAGAAAGAGCTGCTCTTTCCCCTGCAGCTGAGGATCTGCAGACATTTGCTTTCTCCCCAGCAGGACTCTGATTCCTACAAAGTTCTTCCAAAGCTGATGTCATCTGGGCAGAGACCTGCCAGATTTTCTGACCTCTTTGACATGCTCCCAATATCCACATCCCCCAGGGACTCTGTGAGATGATGTGTGCCAAGGCCAAAGGCCATGGAGCTGCTGGCCCTCAAGCAGGCACTCAGCTCACAGGCTGCCCCAGGAGATCCAGCCCCAAAATCCAGTTTCCCACTCCAGCCTGGCTAAATCACTCCCACTGAAACCACTTTATTTCCTTAATAACCGTCTATAACTACATTTTGATTTTGGAGAGGGTTTCGGTTCCTTTCCACCATCCCCAGTGAGGGTTGGAAAAGAAATAGATGTATTTTAAAAACCCCTAGCTTTGGCAAAATCAGCTCTTTCCAGTGCTGTCCCTGTTTGTACCCCAGGTGCCAACATCTAACAGCAGTCAAACCACAACGTCACCTTGTTTCCATCAGTTCAGCATGAGACATTTTTTCAAAAGTCTGGGATAAACCAGGACCACCAAGGAGGTCTGCAGTCATATGTCATTAGATGCTTTCTCTTGAGGAGTATCCATTTCAGTGCCTTGTGTAACCATGGAGCCTTTTTACCACCTTAGATGTTGTGCTGGTGTTTGTAGTGAGTTGGATGACCCCAAAGTCCCTCCTGAGTGTCACCTGTGTCACCAGCCACACTTGAAAGAGGTGGATGGTACTGGAACACAAATGTGAGGCAGCTGGAACAGCAGGCATGGGGACAAGTCAGAAGAACATTGCCTGGGGCTGAACACACCTCAGAGGCATTGCATGCCAAAAACTTCAGTGTTTGTGTGGACATTTCCTGCACTAAAGCAGAATTTGAGATGCTGTTTCAAAATCCTGTTTCAGATCTTGACAGGCTGGAGCCACCTGGGCTGAGCAATGGTTTTCCACCCTCAGGTGCAAAGTTTGGAGCATGGTCTTGAATCAAGATGAGCTTTTTTCATCTATGCCAGGCATCTGCTGTGTGTGAGGCTTCTGACTGTATTTGTACAGGGTCTGCTTTGAAAAGAGACCTGCTCAGATGGATCACCAAAATGCTGCTGACACCCAGAGAACATTAACAAACTGAAGGAAAGGCCAGAAATGATATATACAGTCCCTACTCACATTCTTGTCATGAGCAGTTAAAAGAAATAAATATACATAACAGTTAGTCCACCACAACTGAACACAGTTGTATTATCTGCTCCACTTTCTGATTTATTTGTTAAAGTAGAGCAGTGCACTTAATGCTCTGCATAGCTCAGAGCTGCTCTTTCACAGGCAGCAGAAATGCTTACGCATTCCAGTAGTTAAATGATGCAATGTCCAGGTGGATATTTAATGGCCCATGACAAATCTGGAATGACACAGCAGACACCATAAATATCTTCACTCAAACAGATAGAACAAAACCTTTTTTATGAAGGCTGTTCCAAATATTTTCCACGTGCTGGCCATATTTTTAAAATACCCTTTAAGAACAGTCTGGGGAATCGTCCCTGTCCTCCTTGCAGCCTGGTCCGTTCGGAGCTTTTCAGGATGCAGAGCCTGAGGAACTGCAAGAAATGGAGCCCTTTCCTACACAACAGAGAGTTCTTGTCATTTCTTTACACTCACAGAAGAACCTGCAGAAGTTCATTCACATGAATGTGCCCGGTTTGTTCAGGGAAACTGCTCACGATTATGTGCCTTTATGGGGTTCTTTTCATAATCCTGGAGGTGTTTAAGCATGTGTTTCTGGCTGTGGGTAAGTGCTGTCTTGGTTGGGGCAAGGTGCTGCAGGATGTCAAGGCTGGCAGTCACTTGTGCACTGCTCCTGTGTCACCAGTGTCCCTCAGCAAGAAGATGTTGTCCTGTAGGTGCAAGAAGGACATGGACAGTGCCCAAACTGATGTGCCAGAGCACCTTCTCTGAGTCTTGTTTCCATCAGGTTACACACAGGGTGCTGCAAAGGACCTGCCAGGACGTGGTTTTAAAATTAGGTTTTGGAAATGTGGAGCTCTTGTGAACTGAGGCTGAACTTGCTGAGTCTTTGATTTTTCTGCTAAAGCTCTTTAAAAACCCTCACCTATCATCCTTCAGATTTGAGTGTATTTCATCATTTTGAAAATAGAAGAGTTTTAAAAAAATAAGCTGGAGTAAGTCAAAAGTGATGCAGACTATTTTATTTTGATTGAAGAAAAACCACGTTATGTGTTGAAGACTTTATCTGAAGTTTTTCAAAGGGTAGGGAGGAGATGAGAGTGCTTTCCTGAAACATTCCTTTTGGTTTAACATTAATAGGTATATTTAACTTATTTTGTTTAATCAGTCATTGACTTTAAAGTGTTTTGATTTTCTTGACTCTCTTCCTGAAACAGCATCATGCCATCCTCTGTTTGATCCTTAAATTATGAAGGTGAAATTATGAAGGTCCAGGTATGTGCAGCACAAACAGAAAACAATTGGGTTGTTGTCAAGTACATCTGAAATCTTGGATCCTAAAAAGGCAAAAAAAGGTGTGAAGGGAAGAGTAGGGTGAGGGCTCATAGTGACCAAATCCTGCTGGCCACAATTGCCAGGGCAGAGCTGGCACCTCCCATCTCTAGAAACTCTCTATTTATTCTTTTAAATACTTCCTTTATCCATAAACAGTGAAGAACTTGTAAATTTGTCACGGTCTCTATGTGCCCTTCTCCTCCTTGCAGTTAAATCCTTGTTATAGGCTAACACAACTGATCTTTATCTGTTCTTAACCACTTACCCTTTCTGCTGTTTTGCAGTCACTTTTACTGATACTGATGTTTATTTCTGTTTAATCTCTAGTGTCAAAGCCCTAGAAATCTCTCTTGGTCTTGAGTTATGGGATACTTGTCTCTACCACAAATTAATGAGTGTTGTAATCACAGCTGCATCTTGAAGTAGCTGGAAAATACCTCAGCAGTACTCTCCAGACAGGACCACATTGCATTTTCCCTGCACAAAACCACATGGTCAGGCCAAGCATCCATGGGAGACCCTCTCAGATGCACTTGTGGACACAGAATCCCAGAATGGGTCAGGCTGGAAGGGACCACAGTGGGTCATCAGGTCCAACCTCTCTGCTCAAGCAGGGGTGTCCCAGAGCACATGGCACAGGATTGCACCCAGACAGTGCTGGAATATCTTCAGAGCAATGGCTCCATCCACCCAGGGTCTACTGACCGCTCCAGCTGCTCCTGCTGGGGTGCTGGGTTTGTCCCAGGAGCAGCTCTGTCCCATGGCAGATTCCCATTTGGAGAGACACAGAAAATGTCCTGGCCATGGCTCAGCCTCCCCAGCAGCGATATTTTCCTTCTCGTGGCTTTGAACTTGCAAACTCCTCTCTCCTCTGGCAGACTTCAATGTTTCACTCTATTGTATGGAAATGTTTGTGTTGCTCTGTGAAACATTGATGATTCTTTTATATTTTTATTTTTTTTTGTAAACCTAGACAAAACAACTCTGCTTTCCATGAGCTCATTCTACGAAACACGAGACATATTTCAAGTGTTTTCCCCCCAAGACTTAGACTGTAGCAGATGCTTGCTTGGAAAATTTAAGCCCCGATAGTGGAATTTTGGCAAAAGCATCTGAAAAACCAGTGTCTTGTCACTGAAAGCATCTGACAACCGTAACCATTGAAAAGTGCAACATAAAATAAACGCAGGGAAATCATTTGGTGTGCAGGGGAGGCTATGCAGATGAACGAATGGGGAAGGATATCTTCAGGCATGTGGTTTTCTCCTGGATTTTGGACTGAGTACAGTCTCCCACTGGTCAATGGGGCAGGGTACCACTGGGACAGCCCAGCTGCAACCAAGCCACACTCTTGTTATTCAGGGAAGTGTTAGCAGAGCTCGCAGTGACGCACAGCCCGACCTTGGCCTGGCCAGCATCCCGTGTGCTCCATCTCTGCTGGGGTAGCAGCCACTCGCTTCTCCTCATCTTCCTTCAAAACAGCAATTCCCATAAAACCAGCCCAGCTGCAGATGTGGAGTTGTCCATGTCCAGGGGCTGTAGCAAGGGCAGGCTGGGCACTGGCAGAGGCTGACGCCAGCCAGGGGAGACCTTCTGGGCTGTGGTTTGACACTGACCTGACCTATTTAGGCACATCTAGGAGAGATGCTCAGACTTCCCAGGACCCTCTGGACCAGCACCAAGACATCAAGGGAGACTGCTTGGACCTAATTGAAGTTTGGGGATTTTTTTCTATTACCCCAACTTCACTGATGACTTCTTTTGCTCATCTTTCTGTTTGATTTTTCTCCATTTTCCTCATTGGTAACAGTGTGGCCCCTTCCCAGGACATGTCTGCCTGGCTGGGAAGACTTGAATTTCCATTATAAATGTCCATCATGTGCTTGTCAGTTCCAGTTCATAATTGTCACTTTGTATTCCCAAAGTGTTGAATTGCGCTTATTATACCGGACACTAAGAGAAAATTGTCTAAGCAGTTGATGGATAATTGTGTTTCTTATGCTTTCTCATTTTTCCTTCTGTAGAAAAGATTTGTTTGGTGAAAGGACCTCTGCATTTTTATGCAGCTTTCCTCCCAGTGTGATGGAGCTGTGCTCTCATTACTCATTCAGTTTTTATCTTTTATGGCAATGAATTTAGGAGGTTTTTGGCCTTGAACTCATTTGTTCTGTCCTTGCGCTGATTAGCTCACATTTTCTTTTCCTTTTCTTCCTGAAAGAACATATTTTCCTGCAAAAAAACGTAATGCATTTATCTTTAAGGCATTTGTTTGTAAACCTCCAGCAGGCCTTTGTACTTAATCCAAAGGAAAAATCCCCAGGATATCCAGGAGATGTTTGCAATCTGACCACAAAATGGGATCTTGTATGTGGTGGGTGTTAGGATCCCTCTGTGGGTCAGACCAGAGCTTAGTCCTGCCTCGTGTTTGGGACTATGGAGCAGATGCTGAGAGAAAAAGCCTAAGGACAAAGCAAAAGGGTCCTGATACCACCCTCAGCATTGTTTTGATCCACAGCAATCGATGGCTTGGGGACTTCCCACACCAGAGGTTGCCGGTTGGTATTTAATGTCCATGTCTCTAATCCCAGTTAAACACTGTGTTTAGTAACATTTGTCTGTGTGGTGGCTCACAAAGCCTTCTGTAAGTGGCTTTTTTATTTTCGTTAGCAAAATACTTTTGGGTTCCATAAAATGTTTCCCTTAAAAAAACAAACAGAAGAAATCTTGGTAATCTATCAAATTCAGGGCTGTAAAAATCACAGCCATTCCCAAGCCAACCCCATTGTCTTGGGCTCAACTCAGACACTCCAGCAGTTTTCCTGCAGGAGTTTTCCTGCAGGGATCTCTGGGGGAGCCATGCATATCCCCAAAATTGTGACTTCTCCATGCAGGAGTGATTCCACATGTGCAAAACCTCCATGGGGTGGAGTCACTTCCACAGCGCTTTGCTGGAATTTTCCCAAGTAAACTGATTTTTCCAGGTGCTCTTTGTACAGCCGTGAGTTGAAGGTGCTGGGTTTTTTGCAATGTTTGGGTGTTCCTTGGGTGCTGCTCATGACCTGCCCAGGGCCTGATCTCCTCAAAGGCTCATCTGTGTCACTGCACAGACCCTCGCTGCGTCCTGATGATCCTAACTTCTTGTGCTGGAGAGAGGGGGACAGTGTCTGGGCCTCTGCCCCTCCTACTGTCTCTAGGGACATACTTAGAGGAAAACAAAACCCTTTTCTGGGTTTGTATC
Source organism: Cyanistes caeruleus (assembly GCF_971803275.1). Lineage (NCBI taxonomy): Eukaryota > Metazoa > Chordata > Aves > Passeriformes > Paridae > Cyanistes > Cyanistes caeruleus. The sequence continues at coordinate 5,771,915 of NC_141711.1, read as the reverse complement.
AGGTTGCTCTTTATAGCATCATTTTCCAGACTGGGATTAATTTCTCCTTGATGCATCAGGTGGTATTCCTCTCCCAAGCAAAATCATAGGATTGGTTAAGTTGGAAAGGACCTCTAAGGTCGAGTCCCGCCATTGGTCTAACACTTCCTTCTGGTTTTGACTCTTCCCCCTGCATCTTTTTTCACCCTTCAAGCAGTTTAGTTTCCAGCGTGAATTTTGGAGTGTTTTCTCAGCTGTTTTAATTTCTAAACTGATAACCCCGGATGAGCCTGACCTTTACCACAGCCAAAATCTCTGTACACCTCTTCTACCTTCCCTCGTGGTTCTGCACACTTGGCTCAACTTTTCTCATGGCTGTTGGTCTCCAAATGAATGAATCCTTGGGATTTTTCCATATCTGGAAAGCCAGCCCCAGCCTCAAAGGCTGCCCATGAACATCTGGGAATCAGGCAAGGAGCAGGATGCAGTCCTACTCATCTGTCTGAGCCCCACGGGATTTGAGTATGCTCCGATGTCCTCTGCATCTGTCTGTCCATCCCCAGCTCGAGTGCAGTGTGGAGCCAAAAAGCTCTGCTCTGAGCACTTGGGCAAGAGCCTCTTTCAGGAATTTGCCTGGGTGCCTTGGCAGTGGTAGTTGTTTTCCAACCCGAAGCAAGCCATCAGGGCAACAGATGATGTTTACTTCATGTGACATAATACTCAAGTCAAATATTATTTAGTAGCGCTTGCTTTCATGTCCTGACAACTCTGAAAGTGCCTCTGTATGACAAAAGGCTGTCGAGCAACTTTCTGCAGCTTTGTCTTGTTTTGTGTGTGGAGAGAATATTTGTCTTTTCTTTGGCCAAGTCAGACCGATCCCAGCAGAGCTACATCAGGTCAGACTGAAGCCATTTGCCTTCAGTTCTACTGATGCAAGTTTATCACATCCCTCCAAAGAGACTGGAAAGGGCTCTGGTGGGTTTCAAACTGGATTTAAGGTCTGCTAGAGCACTTGGTGAAGCGGGAGGGGTGGCAGGAAGAAACCTCAAATTATGACCCCAAAAATGTGTCAGTGATTCCCAGATGTGTTCAGATGTTTGGGTTGAGGTTCCTGCTCCCACTGACATCCTTCACTGGGTACCAGTGCCCTTGTGCCAGGTCAGGATTCCACAAATAACTAGTGCAAATAAACACTGAGAGACACCATCACTTTCTTTCAGCAGTAGCTGGTTTATTAACCTCTGGTGAATCAAATTTTCACAATGAAACAACACATTTTAAGGACGTGACCTGGCATCTTGCAATATCACAAGCTGACAGAATTTATAGAGCCTTTCCTGCTAAAGGTTTGTGGATCCAACAAACCAAACACCCTGGTAATGTGGTAGCTGTGATGTAATGGATGTACTATTTAATTTTTATGGTGTGCTTAAACATAATTTATTGTCATGTTCACTGCAGCAAGCAAACACTATCTGTCTTAATGAAGATGTTTCTCTGGAGATGGTATTCCAGGTGGCTGAGGCTGCCAGAGGGAAGTGTTTCTATTCCTCACCCACAACAGATTCTCAGTCAACAAGGTTCCCATGAACAAGGAGTAAATATACAAAAGATTTTATTAAAATTTTTGTTGATAAGGGAAAATATTACTCCTAGCAAGCCTTCTAGCAGCACCCAGAGGACCTGGCTGGGCTCAGGCTCTCTGCTCTGTGCCAAATGCTCTCCAAAGCTCTGTGAGAAAGGCAGTCCCCCACTTGCTGTCTGGTCTTTAGCAGAGGAGTCAGTGGCTCTGAAATTATTTGGAGAGGTTGATGTTTGTCCTATTTTGAGTCTGTGGGGGGTAAAGCACATCAAGGATAACTGGAGGGTACTGGGATTGAGGGTTGTGTTTAGGATGTTTACAGGCTGTGCTAGGTGTTGGAAAGTAAAGCTGTGTTGGTCCTCATTTAGAAGTGAAGAGTTGATAACTCCTGTGTGAAGAGCAAAGCTTTTCCCCTTCCCCACAGTTGGCTGTGATGCTGCTGGGGGAAGTCCAAAATGCTGTTGATGGTTTAATGCCACAAAAATGTAATGAATATTCATTGGGATTTTTACATGAATTTGCCTGTGATCACACCTTTTGTATCCACTTTTCACTGATACCCAATCCATCAGATTTTACTGGCAGCAGCAGGCAAGCATAGAAGCCAGGATGTCATTGCCACAAGTATTTGTAGAAACTGGGCTTTACTTTCCCATGCAGTGAATAAGAGAAAGAAAAAAAAAAATAAAAAAAAATCAGGAAATATTCAACACATTGCTGAATAACAGCTGCCAGGAAAATTGGACTCTGAGTTGAAGTTGACTTTGTGATGGCTTCTGGGGTGCCAAGTACAAAAAGGGTAATAGCCACCAAGTAATAGTTCAGTCTTTGCCAAGCAGCATCCCTGTGCTTGTTAGGGTGTGGTGTCTCTGTGTTTTAATTGCCCACATAAAGCTTTCCTCTGGACACCTTAAGCACAACCCTCTGTGCAACTTGTCAGAATCCAAAACATCCAGAAGTGTTGCATATGTGCAAGCAGTAAATCAGTTTTAAGGCTGCAGAGAAATATCTGCGTGCTCTGGAGTCTCATCAAGCCCTCTCTGTTTTCCTCAGTGGTAACTGTGTGTGGCAGCTCAGGAAAATAAAACTCCAGGCCACTAAAGTAGCCTTTGCTAAGATATTGGACTGATAGAACCTATTTTATTATAATAAAGTCACTCTTAGAGCTGATGCAGACCTGAAGTCACTAATGCTGGTGTGTTTGGAACAAATACGTTAGGTCTGCTTTATGGGTTTTATTGTTTTAAGGTGATTGATGTTGCAAAAGACTTTATCATGCTGTCAGCAATAAATGGGGAAAGGACACAGCACATCCAGAATCACAGGGCTGGTAGCTCAGTCTGGGTCTCCTGACTTGCAGCTGGGTTCCTCCTCTGCTTGGCCACCCCGCTCTTCTCCAAAATGCTGGACTGTCGTCAAAGCTCCGCTCTGTCCCGGCTCAGCAGTGAGCCAAAAACCTGCAGGAAGGAGAGGGATGTCTATCAGCTGCTCTGGTGGGCTCTGCTTTGGGAGCTTCAAGCCTTGGGGGATTTTCAAATGGAGTATTTTCAAACTCAGACAGTGTCCCAGGCTCCACTCCAGCTTCTGCAGAAGTGTTGTAGCCGATTTGAATTCACATTCAGATTGGAGACAGGCAGCACAGTTTAATCCAGAGAAGATGGAGAGAGAAGTTATCTAAAATGAGCAATTTATAGAGCTCCCTACTGCTTTAGTGCCAGGAGGGGCATTTTAAGGAGACAGAAGGTTGGGTATCTCTCCCTGCTCCTCCCTCCCATCCCTCACAGGAGGGTGCAGACATGTCCCTGTGGCTGTGCACACAGAGGGACAGTGCCCTTCTCTGGAGCCTGGTGTGCCATTCCCTGGAGCCTGGTGTGCCATTCCCTGGGGCCTGGTGTGCCCTTCCCTGGAGCCTGGTGTGCCATTCCATGGGGCCTGGTGTGCCCATTCCCTGGGGCCTGGTGTGCCATTCCCTGGAGCCTGCTGTGCCATTCCCTGGGGCCTGGTGTGCCCTTCCCTGGAGCCTGGTGTGCCCTTCCCTGGAGCCTGGTGTGCCCATTCCCTGGGGCCTGGTGTGCCCATTCCCTGGGGCCTGGTGTGCCCTTCTCTGGAGCCTGGTGTGCCATTCCCTGGGGCCTGGTGTGCCCATTCCCTGGAGCCTGGTGTGCCATTCCCTGGAGCCTGGTGTGCCATTCCCTGGAGCCTGGTGTGCCCATACCATGCAGCCTGGTGTGCAGGGCCAGCCTTGGCACACAGACCCCAGTGACCAGCCAGCAATGAGAGGCACCTCTTGCTTTATTTCTCCCTGCCTGCTTTTACAGGGCAGCATTTTTCTGCCACTTTGGCAGCGAGACAAGCTTTGTCTGAACAGGCAGGAGACAGCCTTTGTTGGCAGCTCCCTGTCTTCTTTCTCGTTTCCCCTGGTGCTTTGGCTCTTTCTCCCCTCTGTGTTTATTCCCTCAGGAGCCCAGACACCAGCAGAGCTGTTGAGACTCCAGCAAGGGTGCAGCAGTCACAAACATGCCATTACATTTCTCTCTGCAGAGAGAGAAACAGAGCAGATGCTGTGTGCAGGGAGCTGCCCTGGGGACGGGGATATTGGTGCACATGCAGAGTCAGACCTATGCTGGCACCATTGACCCACAGCTCAGGTCATTTCCATGCCACCAACAGTGGAGAGCAGTGTGTCAGCCTCTCACATTGCCAGCCAGGACAGGCCAGGCTCAGGAACAAACTGCAGGGCTACCATGGGAGCAAATCCACCCTGCAAGGGAATATTTGTAAAGTTCCTTTAATTTCCTTGCTGTCTCTTTCTCCTCTTCCAGTCAGGAATTCAGATTTTAGCCACTGAAAGGAGAACATGGGGTCTGGATACTCACAGATTGGACAGATTCCAGCAGGGTTTTGAATCCTCTCCCAGATAACTGGAAATTGGAGGTGCAGTGGGGTATTGCTGCTTCTTTCCTGTCATAGCAGAAGATGAGGATGTTTGCTTCTTCACTGCTCACCTGTATACCACTGAGTCAGTTCTTTGGCTGACATAAGATATCCCAGGAGAAAGAGCTCTTTGTTGGCTTATGCCAGTGCAGGAGCTGCCTGTTCCACCTTCTTTTGGAGCTTTTGGTATATTTATTTTTCTCCTTAACTGGAAGGGGTATAAACCCTGCCTTTGGAAACCTTCCTCTCTTACAAGCCTGGGACAAACAATGACAGCTAAAACCCTTCTGTTTTCCAAATGCAGCTTTTTTGGCTTAGAAAGAGATCTTATGAGCTTTTTTTTTGTGATGGCAGGAGACAGGTTCAGAGGTATTTTCCAGTTCTTCGTCCTTAAATCCAAAGTTTGTAACTTAAGCATTAATTCTACCCAGGGAGCCTGGTGTTCTGTGTTAAAAAGAAGCATGAAATTGGTACTGACAAGAGGCTTCTCACTTGGCATCACCTGAGGGGGAATGGGACTGATGTCACTGTTAGCCACATCCCCTCCAAGGGCTCCTGGCAGTGGCACTGACATCATGAGGCCAGCGACCCTCACAGAGCTCTTGGTGGGGCTCTGTCACCCCAGCAGGACAGACCTGGACCTAAAGCCTCCCTCCCAGGCATGCAGGACATCCAGTCCCGGTGGCTCTGCCATCCATCGATGCCTCACAGGAATGACTCTGAGCCTCAGCTTTATCTGGTGGAGCTGCCTGGCTCAGTGACCTCTGTGCTCATCCACAGGGAACATTTGTTTGGGGCTGAGTCAATGTCCCACCCCACGCCTGGCAGGATGAGAGGTGTCAGGGCCAGCTCCCGTTCCCTGTGCCCTTCCTGAGTGAGGCAGAAAACGCAGAGAGCCACTTCCAGCACGGCCCAGCTCCTCCAGGCGCGGCCAGCGGAGAGTTTGTCCTCTCCACAAACCACCTCTGAGCGTTTCCTACGCTGGGGCTGGGCTGGACGCTCAGTGCTTTGAAGAGCAGGACCACACAGACAGTCTGGTCATCCAAGGGACTGCTAATTATCTGTGTCTGCCCGGCTGTCTGGCTACTGCTGGGCAGGAGCCACCCCTGCACATGGAGCAAGGTGGGCTCCAACACACAGCCCAGGCATCTGCAGGACATGGCAAGGGCGAGTGACTTGTGCTGTAAATTCCCCTATAAATAGCTGAGGAATTACCTTTCTCTTTCTCTCAGGAAGATGTGCTTAGCTAAACAGAAAGCAGCACCGAGGGGTTGCTTTGTTTGTTGACACAGTTGGTCTCCATGCAGCCCGCAGGCTCTGCCAGGTTGGAAACCCCAGCAATATTTTGGTGACACCGAGTTACTAAGCTACTGTCAAACCTCCCTGGGAGAGCAAGCAGAACACCTCCCTGAGCACAGCACGCTTGTTGAACTCCCCTCTTGTCATTTTGAACCCGTTTTTCTTTTATGGCAATGTACTGCAGTGGCTTTATCTGGTCCTCCTTAGCTTCAGAGACTCTTGGAATCAGGCAGAGCTTCCCTTCCTCCTGAAGATGCTGAGCTGATAAATGTTCCTCCCCAAAATGCCCATGGTGGAAGGTGGGACAGGAAACTGGAGAAGCCTTTTCTTTAGGAAACCCATCCCAGCCCAATCCAGCTCCCAACCTGTCTGTGGTCATCCCACTGGGGGGGCTTTGCACAAGGCAAGAGAGCCAGGCTTGGCTGAGGGATATTTTGTTTGTTCTCCTCTCCATGCTTTGACTTGGAGCCTTGGCAATGCCTGCAAAAATGCCTTGGGGTTAGAAAAGTCTGAAAATGTGTTTGTTTCAAATATTTGGCTGGGCTTTTTCTAGGCAAGGTTCCCAGCACAGGTGTGAACTTTTTTGGGTGTCGGTTGTAATGCAAACAGTGAAGGAAGTGCTCCCAGATGTTCCCTGGATTACATAGCGTTCCAGCTCACTCTGGGTTGGTTTTTTGTTTTTTGTTTTTTGGTTTTTGGTTTTTTACTTGGGGCCTTTAGCAGTGTTTGTTTTATTCCTTATTTATACATTTATTACTTAAAAACCACTCTCCTTTCCCTCCCTGCCCCAGTCCCAAGCCACCTTTGGATGTAGATGGGGAAGCAGAAGAAGCCGTGGTCCCTTGGTGGCTTTGTGCCCCTGTGGGGACACCACATGGGGTGTCCCTTCCCTGGGGCTCTCTCTTCCCAGAGCTCTTTGTCTGGGTCTGGCCCTTGCAGAACTACCCATTCAAAAGGGAAACATTTCTTTTTCAGCTCTGCAAAAAAGGTGACAATTCACTGAATCCCCATGCTGGCATTTTTGCCTGAATCAGTGGTGGGCGTGTTGGGTGGATTTCTCCTTTAAAAACAGAGCAAAAGTGGACTTGGTTTGCTTTGCGTTTCTTTCTTCCTCCTTCTGTTCCCCCAGTTTGATGGAACAATTGAAGAGCTTCTTGAAATACAAAAAAAATTTAAATGTGAGAGGATAAAATTCAAAAGCTCCATATCTCCATAGCTCAAAATGTCAATATGTATTTCCCCCTATCTTTGCATTGATGAGGTCTCAGACAAGAGCCTGTGGGCAGAACTGTCCCTTTAAAAGAGTTGTATAAAAAAGGTTATTTTCCTGGCAAAAGATTCATCCTCATTTTGCCCCAATTCATTTAGTTCAGTCTGAAAGACTGGAAGAAACTCCAAACCCTCAAAACATCCCAATGTCCTCTGAGCCCCACATCTCTAGCTTTGCCTCTCTTGCTTTTCAAAAGAGACCTGTTTTATTTTTTTTATGGCACTGCCCAAAGGTACCATTTGATTTGATGAGAAAAATTCCTCAAATTTTAATAAAATCAGTGAGAGTGGGCATCTGGCCATGCTGCAGCCCTTGGTGTCTCATGGGCTCTGGTGTAGAGGGAAAAGTGGGTTAAATTAACAGCAGGACCACACATTACCCTGCACACCAAAACTCCTTACTGCTCCAGGATTCCTGGGCTAAAGAGGGTGCAGAGGGTGGGGAGAGGGAGCTGCTAATCTGCTGGAAAGGAGATTTCCTGGAAAATCTCTAATGAAATCAACTCTCCAGCACTATGCAAGGCAGAGGCTGGGGTGGGAACAACGCTCTTCACTGGAAGAGTGGAGAGGAGAAATGCAACATAGCCCAGCTGTGGCATCTCCCTCCAGCCTCACCCTGGGCTGCTGAAAAGAGGCTTCATGGCCCAGGGTCAGGTTCAGGTGCTCCAGGCTCCTTCCAGCGCTCAAAGGTGGGCCATGCTTCACTCCCTGGGCAGTGTGAAGGGTCTGTCTGCGCTTTCCAGTGTCTTGCTTTGATGCACCCTCAAGGCTGCTGGGAATACCAGTCCATTTTACAGGTTTCAGGGACTGAGGCAGCACCAGAAAAGGTGGCTCAGGTGGGGAAAGCCAGGCCCCAGCTTTCACCCCCTCAGCTCACTGCCTTCTGCTGCTCTTTGGGGATAAACCACAGGACTCTTTTTCCTTCTCAAAGGGTTTTGAGCTCTTATTAAAGGCTCCTTTGAAAAAGAACCAATTATAGCTCTTAGCATCATTTCCTTGCTCAAGCGTGACCCAGAAGTTGTAAGCACTCACATTCTCTATCTGTACTTCATTTCAACTTCAATAATAATTCCTGCTTTTAATTTGATGCTGATTGATGGTGAAACTGCATGGAAGCCATATGGCAAAGTGTGCACAGTTTTACACCATTCCCATTTTCCAGCAATCATGTCAAATGATTTATGTAGCTTCAGGCATGCTTAAGGGACAAAGAGTGGTATTTGTTTTGATTATCTTATTAATGCTTTATTCAGTCAACAGAAATCACAGTGAATGGGGAACAGACCAAATGTGTACAAACACTACTGCCCAAATTCACGAGGGCCAGCAAGCAGGAAGGAAGGAAGGGCACTACATAGGGCTTTACACATCTACTTTCCAAAAAAAATAGATACTGTCTTTGCCAACAAGGCCTGAGAAACTCTTACTGAAGGCAAAAGACAATTTCCTTTGGCTTGCCCATTTCTGAATGTTGTGGGCACAGCTGGTGGGAGCAATGGTTTGGGCAGGTTGGTGCCCCATGGGCTGGGGAACATATGGGGATGGGGTGTGCAAGGAGGAGCCCCCAGCTGCTGCCCCATCAGCCTTCAGCCAGCTGAAACTCAGAGAAACTCAGAGAAACTCATTTCCTCACCCTGAGCCTGCAGCATCGTGCCAGATTGAGGTGCCAGGTGCCTCCTGGGCTGCCCTGGGAGCTGCTGCCTGCTCCAGGCTGTGATTCCTATCAGCACACAGCAGTGCTGCCAGCTGCTTCTGCCCTGAATTACAGCTGCAATGCCTGCTTTGGCAAAGCTGTCCCCAAACCAGGCTGGAACCTCACAATGGGCAGGGTGAATTTTGGACAGCTGCGCTCAAAATCAGGAATTCCAAGTTTCCTCAAAATCTGACAAAGGAGGGAGTAATCTCCTGCTGAGCAGATGGAAATGACTACTCCCATAGCTATGGGCTGGGGGTGCAGCCCAGCACTCTGAAACAAAACTTGTCCTTTTTTCTCTCTGCATGCCTATGAATGCAGAATCCACAGGTGCTTAATATGCATGGCCCAGATTATTCCTGTTCAAAGCATAAAATAAAATGGAAAAGAGGCAGTAAATCATGACAAATACCAATATTCATCGTAATCTCATTCCTGGCAGTGTCTGGAGACTTTTATCATAGCCAGGCATCTCAGAAGAGCAATTCATATTTAGAAGATTAATTTCTTAAAGGTAAAAGGTACATTAAAAACAAAAATCAGGGTAAGGGGAGAAATCTCAGCTGGAAGCCTCATTCAGAATGGGGTCAAGGTTTATTAATACCATTTCAGTATGAGGTTTGCAAGGATATTTTAGGGATACAATGCTCAGTTCCTGTTCATTTCTAAAGCTGTTGATCACTCACATCCTGCATGCAGCATTTTTCTTTTTGAATAAATGCTGCTTGATTTAGCTATTTAAACAAAGATAATTTTCTTTCCAGGGAGATCAAGTAGGTAAAAATGAGAATATATTCCTTTCTAATAACTGGAACACCAGTTTAAAATCCACTAAACTTTAAATAACCCTCCTTATCAGTTTCATACTTTTTTTCCAATAAAACCCCATACCTCCTTGCCAAGGATAATGATTAATCCAATAATGAATTGGCACTTGCTGGCATAAAATAGGACAAGACAATTACATGAGACTCACTAGCAAAAGTCCATCAATCTGATATTAGAAGTATCTCCTGCCACACTGGGAAATTAATAGTTACTGACTGTTTTGCCCTGAGGAATGATTTTCTCAATGGCACTAAATTTTTACCCAATAGCAAACATAAAATGGTGCACACACACACAGACATATATATTACACATTTCTCATTATTACATGCACCGTTTTCTTCTAACACCTCAGATTTAAAAGAAAGAAAATGAAAATAAAATGCCAGCTTTGACAGAAAAACCTTTTCAGTTGTATTTTGCCCAGGGCAACTTTCAGCTGTGCAGCACTGGGAAAGACTTGTCCTGCAGGATATAACAGCCTCTCTAAAAGGCTTTTAAAACTGAGAAAACTCCAGGAACAGTAAGGGATTCTGAGAGGGATGAGCAGGATGCCCAGGCAGGGTGATGACACCTGTGAGCACCGAATGGAGCGTAAGGACGACAGCTAAGGGGGGTTTATCTGCAATGAGCCTCTGCACTTGTATTAAAGCTCTCGTTCATGCTGCTGTCAACAGCCTGTTCTCCCTGCTCATCTGTCACCAGGCCCAGGTCTTGCTGAAGGCAGCACTTGCCTGTCACTCTGTGCTTCATGCCCAGGTGATTATTTACAGTTCCAGGAGTAATTTCTCTCCCTCGTGGCAGCACGGACAGGATGCTCTCCCTCCCTGCCCCCTGCTATTTTCCTTTAAGACAAAGCAAAAGAAAGCCCAAGCAGGGAATTCAGAGAATGTTTTTTCTTCCAACTAAGGAAATCTCAGGGGCTTCTTGTAAACCTCTGGTGAGTGCCCTGGGCCTGGCTGCAATGTGTAGCATTTCACACCAGCTCAGCCTCATCACTGGAAAATGTGCCCCAAACTCTCGGGCAGCAGCTGGGGAGCAGCTGGGATGGGCCATGCTGGGGTGAGACTCACAGCCAGAGCAAAGGAGGGTTTCTTTATAAGTGGGGGATTTTGTTTTTTGGATGCATATAGAAGGTGAACTTCCTGGTTGTGCGCTCCTTTTCCTGCAAGGAAACAACTCATGGGCAGAGTTGTTGCTCCTACACCCTGCACCCCTGAACAAAGAGGGTTTGGGCAGAATCCAGCCCCAGGCAGTGCTGAAATGAGACAAGGCATCACTTTGCCAGGTGTGATGGCTTGGCATGTGATGGAAGAACTCTTGCCATCCTGCTGGGCTGGCGCTTTCCTGGTCCCCTGTCACTTGAGGTGGTCACTGGATCCAAGCCATTTTTTGCCTGCGTTTCCCACTGACATTTCCCTGCATTTCCCAGGGCTACAAGCTGGATGTTAGTTTGGTTTTCACATCCAGTGCTTAGGAATGGGTGTGTGGTGTCTCCTGACTGTCACCACATCTCCAGGCTCTCCCTGTGTGGCCCTGATGCTCCTCCTGCAGCTTGATTCCTGGGGCAGCCTGAGTCACCCTGGGAGAGACACACAGAGTCTCAGCTAAAATAGTCCAGAGCTGGTTCAGAACCTCTGACCTGTCTAATGTATTCATGGAAAAATAAATTTCTCCTCTTTCTGAAAGAAAATTCAGTGTTTCTACATGAAATTTAGATTGACTTTATGAGTACTAAAGCTGAAATCCCCCAACATAAAGACAGTGAATTCTGCATGTAAATCTGCAGCAATTTATTTGACTTAAGCCACAGGAAAACCAGCAGAACATAGCTTCTATATAGATTTTTTTTTCCCTATATCAGAGAAGTACAGAAATAGATTTTAATTATTTTTAAAAGAGAAATGGTTAATATCAGAATTGATTGAAGTATTTGCTTTTTGGTAGGAGCAAGGAGTCTTTTGAGGTCTCTTAGGCAAGTTTCAAAAACACCTAAAAATTGCCTGATCGAATTGTTTTCAATTATTCATTTGTTTTCAATATCTGAAGGTCATACAACAGGCTGTGATGGGGAATGCAGCTGTCATTAAAAATTTACTTACTTTTTGTACTCCAATTAAACTTACAGATAATAGCAGATAAAAACAACCATGTGATTGCTTTCCTGATGAGGGCACTGATTTATTGACACTGGACTTGGCTTCACTGTACTTACACTAGGGATGAGTTTGTCTGCAAAGGTTTGATTCCATTTTAGGAAGAAAACAATTGACAGTTGTAGAAAGAGCAGGATGTGATACTGTCCTTGGTGAGGATGTTCAGCATGGCACACACCATGGCACGCCCCATGCCCTCTGGAGAGACGTGGTCAGCCAATGCTGGTGTGTTAAATTAGGGATTCTGTCCCTTCTGCTCCTGCAGTCAGTGAATGAGGAAGCAGGTCCAGGTCTCTGATGGGAATGGAGGAGCAGCCTTCAGAGTCCAAACACTGAGCCTGTGAATTTTCCCACACTGAAAGCCAGATCTTTCCCAAGGAATCACCCAGCATTCAGTTTTCTAGACCTGGAGGTTGGTGTTTTAATAGTTCACTGGGCAGTCAGTAGGACAAACTTATAGAAGTGGTGCTTTTGGAAATCCAGACATGGAATTTTGGCATTTGGACAAAGCCTCCTCTTGCAGAAGGAAGAGGAGATGCTGCAGGGAATTGATGCATCCAGCACATATCCAACAGACTGACTCACAGGCCAGCAGAACCCAGGAAAACTGAAGAAGTAATTGGGATATGCAGCAATAATGCAACCTTTTGCTGTATGTGATCCAGACAAGAAATGAGACCCAGCCTTGTAGCCTGGCTTCTCCTGCCTGAGCCAGGACTGAATTTACAGAGGATGTGCTCAGCTGCAACCACCTCTGATATTCTTTGACAGAAAAGTGGACTGCTACATGAAAGCAAACTCTCTGGGAATGACTCATCCCTTATGGTTAAACCTGAATTATACTCAATATTTGTGCAAAGGTCTGTGGACAAATAGAAACCCAAATGCAAAAAACCCCAGAACAATAAAGATTGCATTTGGAAGCAACTGTAAAAGAAGAAGGTATCACAGTTTACAAAGAAAGATTAAGAGGAGGGAGCTTTGTAAAGAAATAAAACAAGGAATTAGTTCTTATGCTGATGTCTCAAGGGTCACGGTTTCCCAGAAAAACCCAACCATTTTAAATGGAAATGGATCAGACCAAAGACAGTTTCACTCTCATGCCTAAGGCTCTCTTCTAAGTGGTTCTCCATCTCTTCTTGCGGTGTTATTTGTTTTGTCTCTCTCAAAACGATATCTCAGCTTATCAGTAATATTAGGGAGTGATGTTAAACATTGGATCAAAGGCATCATTTAATGTGAGATTTCTTGTCAGTGGGCTTTGACTTCTGCACAGCAGTTACCCCCCACCCCCAGCCTCTGCTCTGAGGGAACTCAGCACCTGTGGGAGGTAAAGAAATCAGAAACAATAGATAATTTGATAAGTGTTCACTATAAAGTGGGTGTCTAGTTTGGTTAAGAATGCAAGAACTGACGCAAAATCTGCTTAGGACTGGTCACAGGACAGGCAAATTATGGCAGGAATTATACAGATAACAAGGTCCCATTAATTCAGAAGGTTGGATTATTCTCACTGGCCTAAACTTTCATCCCCTTTTTAAACTCCTACTCCAACATACTCTGTAGAAGCTTTGAATTTCATGAGACATCAAAGATGTTATCACCATGGTGCTCCCAGAAAGACTGATGGTACAGGCTTGCTGTCATCACACTGTCATCCTCCCAAAGTGGCTGGATTGCAATAAATTACAGCTCTGGTCTGACCGAGGAAAGGCTTGTATGTGCTCTTCTGAGGACAAACTCCTGCTGTAAGCCTGTAAAATGACTAAGATGGATGAGGAGGGCTTAGATTTGAGCTCATCTCTAGGTCCTCCTCATGCCTGTAAGCCTGACTGATTCAACTACGTGCAATGAGTGAGAACATTGGGTCTAAATTATGAAAACAGCTGCAGCAGAAGTTGGCTCTTAAATCTTCCCTGGATGTCTGTGTACATGTGCATGCAGCAGCCAGTTCCATCTTCCTGCTCAGCATCCTTGCAGACAAAGCTTAGGCAACTATTTTCCTCAGATTTAAGTGGAATTTGATGAGTAATTTCAGCAGAGTTCTGGTATAGGGTGAATTTTGTAAGGATTTTAAGTGCCTGCTAATAAGTTTTCAACCAAGAAACAGTTTGTTATTTGCTATTTTTCATCAGTGTGTGATGCACTGAGTGGAGCAATGGGCTATTTTGACTTTTTGATATATTTCATATTTGGCAGTGCTCAAGCTAAAGATACTAATCCCACATTAAAGAATTTAAAGAATACCAGAATAAGTGCTGTTGTAACCATGAGAAAAACCTTCAGCTGGTGGGAATAAGGGTTAAAGAAGCATGAGCAGTGAACAAAGAGATCCAGACCACAGCTGAGATGAAGTCAGGGGGAACTTGGGTTTGGGATCTCTCCTTACCAGGACAATTGAATGTCCACATGGAGTTCAGCACTGTCTGGGGAAGAATGTTTGGATTGCCTTTTCATTTTCATGTGATTATTTCTCCACCCAGCCTTTTTTCTGCATATCACTGCCTTGCAAACTCCCAAAGTCCCTGCACCCCACTGAACTCAGGTTCCCCTATCAGAGAGCTGCAGCTGACACAAAACCAATGCAGCATCCTCAACCTCAGTGCAGGATTTGCCTGCAAAGGAGAGAAAGTGCTCAGCTTGGTTATTATACAGACATAAGGAAGAGAGGGTTAAGGATTCTCCCTGTGCAGTTAGAATTTTGCTGTGGGCTTTCTGAAATAAAAATGACTTCTGGAATGTATTATTTCTCTTCTTTCTGCTGATAAGAATTGTAATACAGGCAATATTTTGTTATCCACAGAAGGTTTAATTTCCTGTATAGACAGGATGTTACATTTTTGCATTTTTTTCTTGGATATTCCCAGAGGCAGCGTGAGATCTAGGTGCTAGCTGGTGCAGGAAAAAAAGATGAACAGTTTTGGTTTTCCTCCACTGGATTTTCATGATGTAAAAAGTTAAAAACAGCCTTTAAGGAAAGGACAATTGTAAAGAGGACAGCCTACAAGCATAAGTGCTAAAAGCTAATAGAAAGGCATAATTACTTTTAAAATCCCCTTTATCTTACTGCAATGTTAACTTTAGTGCAATTTTTTCCCTTTCTGGGAGGCAATGTCACAGCAGGTTGATATTGGTGTGATTAGATAAATGTTACTCTTACATGTGCACCGCCTCAGAGCCTTGTGTGTGTACATTTTTAATGACTGAGTTCTCCTTCCTTTTAGAAAATATCCTTTTATACCCCAGCTAAAGTGAAAGGACACAGCAAAAGTATCCCATGCTGGGAAGTGCAGTTAAAAGTATTTGGAAAGCTGAAATTAATCAGAATGAGCATCTCTAAATGGGGAGTGTAGCTGATGAAAGGGAAAACCTTTTTGACAGAAAAATGGGAAAACTTTTTTCCATAGTAAAATGGAAAAACATTCTGCTGGAAGAAATTCAGACTTGGTTTCAATTAGTGAACTGTAAAATTTCCCAGAATTTCTGGGTGGTGTCAGATTTCAATTTTTTGGCCTCGGTGTTTCAAGTAGGTATGAATTTGCTCATGGAAGAAATCTCCCTGAGTCCAGCAGCAGCAGCAGATCTTCCCCACATCCTTCCCTGGGGATCATGCATGGGAGCACTATCCAAACCCAAAGGAACCAAATCCAAAACACTTGTACACAGCTACAGGGCAGCACTAGGAGCTGAGCATTATTAAACCAAGCACCCAAATTTCTTCTTCCAGTCCGTCCCCACATATTCCCTGCCTGTGCATTCAGAATAACTCTGTTCTCATGTGAAAGAGAACAGGTATCTGGGAAGCTGATACCGAGTTTCCAAGTATTTTATTTTTTTTTCTGCTGCTATTGCGGTTGTCCAGTTACTGTTTCAACAGGAAGGTGTTTAATCAATGCAAAAGGCACAGAAATGAGCTGGTGATTTCCAGAAGGAGAAAATGTCGGGCTGATTACAGTGTTTCTTTCTCAGGATGGAGCAGACAATACAAAGCGTGTGATAACACGCTCAAGATATGCCTCAGATCCCCAGCAGCAGCAGCCCTGTGAATGAACAGCACATTTCCTATCACAGCTTTCACAGTCCCAGGCTGATAAGGAATGTCTGCTGCTGCAGAGCAGGTTTGTGCAGGATCCTTGGATACACCTTTGGAAAACCTCAATCTTCTCTCAGGCAACAAAAACAAGAGGAGTTCATAGAGAGGAAGAAGTTCCCCCTGAATTTTTAGCTTGCAAACTTGCTGGTCTATTTAATTTTATTTTTAGTATTGGATAATTATATTCTCCAGCTCAGATGATGGCAGGAGGATGAGGAGAAAGAGGATATTTCCCTTAAGTTTTGACCCAGAGAAGTGAAATGTTTGGTCTCCAAGTGGGTACAATGTCTTTCTTGTGCTTTAAAATTTGATTGACACTGGCAAAAGGGACATATTGTGCACACAGCACATGTAGCCCTTCATATCCTGTTAGATGTGTGACTTGAAGTCGTTAATCTCATGCATTTCCTATGCTCAGCACTGTGTGCCAAGATGATCAGAAATAGCCAGGGATTTGGGATGCCTCAGCTATTGGGTGTCCAGCTGAAGAAACTTCTAAAGGTCTTGGTTTTCAGAAAACTTGGAATATCCATCCTCTGAAACTGGACTTGTAGAATGTCTGGACGCAGTCCTTGGAGGTCTTTGTGGAGCAGACACTTTCACAGTTGCAGGTTGGTCCCCAGATGCTCTTCCAGAGTCATGCTCCATGAGGGCAGAGGGGCTGGGCTCCAAAAGTTACCTGGTGTACTGTGACTCTTTAGTTTTCCTCAGAATTGTACTTGGCTGGAATGGGAAAAGGGCAGAATTTCCCCTTGAAATAAAATCTGTGATCGTTAAATGTAAAAGAATGAAAGAAAAGTACCTTCCTGAGATATCCCAGCCTTATCTTCAGTGGATTGGCAACAGGTCAGCCAAGTACCTTCTGTGATTGACCTTCATGCTAGGAGGTTTAGAGACAGAGGAGTGATGCCTCTGTTGTGTTTTAAATGTGCAGACATCAAGTTTAATAGAAATGTCAAGTTCATCTTTTTCTAACTGATGTTCTCCAACATCATCTCCTATCCTATCCTATCCTATCCTATCCTATCCTATCCTATCCTATCCTATCCTATCCTATCCTATCCTACTCTATCCTATCCCATCCCTGTCCTCTCTGCAGCCTCCCAGCAGCTTCTACAAGTGCTGGTTGGACACGTTTCATGGATGAACTCAAAGGTTAAAAACGCCAGAGAATAAACAATATGAGGAACAGAACCGGCGTGAACCAGCTTGTCTCAGTGGTACAAAGCTGAATAATTCCTGGGTAAACACAGCAGAAATGGCTATTGACACACCAGCTCCTCAAGAGCAGTGACTGCTGAAATGCTGGGGCCTGCCAGAGTCCAGCAATGCCAAATGTGATGAGCCACATGTGTTTGAGAGTGAGGACGTGAGGAGAGATATAAATTCCATCCCGGATGTTGCAGTGTCCCACAGTCACACCTCTGTTATCTGCAGTGCTGTGTGGATAGCACACAGTCACACACACTTAATCTGGGGAATAAATATGTCAAGGGACAGCCAGTTTTCATCTCTCTGCTTCTAATGCTTCCTTCATTCTTTTAAAAAGACAATAATGCAAAATAATAACAATAAAATCTGCTCTTCAGGATGTTTGCAGCCAGTTTGGCAGGTTCAAAAGATAATCCTTCACACCTTTTGGCTTTAAATAAATCACCTTTTGTGTAGAGAAAAAAGTCAGCCTAGCCTCTTTTTCTGCTGTAAGGAACCAACCCTCTGCAATACCTCCCAGCTATGGGAGATATATGTAAATGTAAATGCTGTGGCCACCCTGCAAACACATTTCTCAGCTGGGCTGGGGGATAACATGTTTCTTTCCATCTCAAGGACCCAAGGAATAAAGTTTGTTCATTCTGCATGATCTCAAGTAACCAAACCCTTAATGCTTTGCAAACCATTTGTGCAGGCAGAGCAAGGATGCTTGTTGATGCCAACAAGCACTGCTGGGTTTGCTTACAGAGCTGTGCAGCTCGCCTTCACGAGCTCATATAACATGGAGGCCTTGGATTTTTCCTTTCCATATCCTGTTTCCAGACTTTCCACTGTCCTCCTCCCCCTGAGAGCTGCCTTGCAGGTAGGGTGACTCATGGAAGTTCGGGGTGCTCATTACCTCAGGCTGGGGATGCACGGCTGGCAGCAATTGTATGAATATTGAATGTGCAACATGAGCTGGGTCCTGAGCCCTGTGGAGGGCCTGGACTCCTCTCCCTGCAAGGGAGATGCACTGGGGGAAAAACCTGAAATGTTATAAGTCCCTGCAAGTATTTAAAAGAAGCGTGGACACTTCTTAAGGGACATCTTTAGTGGTGAGCTTGGTTGTGATGGGTTAGCAGTTGGACTCGATGATCTCAGGGGTCTTTTCCAACCCTACTGATAATGATAATGAAAGATGCAGAGGAATTACATGCATTTCTCAGGGACTAATACCTGTTGGTTTGTTTGGGGTTTTTTTAAAAACCTCTATCCCTGTCTTCCATGAGAAAAACCAATCTGCTTCTGTACTCAAACCAGCAAATTTTTGGGAAGACATGACAATGACAGTCACAGTTCTGAATAAGGGTCTTGGTAGGAGAAGTAGGAAAATGGGAGAAGGCTCTGTCTCGGTCCAGCTGGGGTTTCTGAAAGATGATTTCGTGACCTCCCCTGTGCCAAAAGCAGCCAAAAGAACAAGCAATGTTTATGCTTTATGCAGACCATATGCCACTGATTTTTTTCTTTGAAACAGCCAAAATCCTTCACTGGGTAGATGGAAGTGTGTGGATAATGCATTTTACCAACACCAATGCTTCATGTCTTGAGCAAAGCATAGATGTCTTTGAAAACAACTCCCCTAAAGATTTATTTTAACTTGCTCTTACTCCCTGCTTGATTTTTGGCTCAGGTCTGCACTGAATCGCAATTGATTCTGCTTTTAAACATAGTATCAGATATTTTTAAAAAACCCCTTTCTCCTCCACCAAAAAGAAAAAAATCTCTTCCTCTAAAAAAATGAGATATTTATTCTCCTGCTCTTGTGCGAATTCGTGTCCTCTTCGTTCCAATTCCTCATTTCTGGCCGGCTGCGATTCACTTTCTCTGCTGAGCTGGGGCGGAAGGGAGGCTCTTCAGTGAGACATTTTTAAAGAGTTGTTTGCAAGCCCACTGCTAAAAGCTCGTCCTCCTCCTGCTGCTGCTGAGCGTGTCCCGTGGAGCCGTGTCCCCTTTCGGGGCTCAGCCGTGGCTGCGTGGCTGCAAATCTCATCTTCTCGCCTGGGGGGGAAACCATTTGACCTGTGACCTTCAGCTGATCCGAAACCTCCATCAATCCTTCTGCAAAGTTTCACTGGAATCGGGGCTTCCAAATGACCCTTTGCATAGTTCCTAAAAGGAAAAGGAAAAAGACAATAACCCACTCAAAAAAAACCCACCCCCGGCCCTGCGCTGTTTTCTGTTGTTTTAGCAGAAACCAAACATAAGTCATAAAAACACAGGCAAGAAAAATAGAGCATGCAGGCTGCCAGAAAAACAAATCGTAGCAGAACATAGAGGGGCCTCTCACAGGGAGGAGGCAGGGAAGAAACACCTGTGATTTCCATTGAAAATCCCCTGATATCTGCATTCCCCCGTTCTGCTCCAATGAAAGTTCCCCTTGCTCTATCTCTGACCCCGGGGCAAGGTCTCGATGCAGAGAGGTCCCTCCTTGCTGGGCCAGTGAATCACAGCTGAGGAGCACAGAGAGTGCCTGCCAACTGTCCTCATGTCATTGCTATGGTTATCTCAAAGTGCTCTGCAGATGTTTGCCTGCTTAGAAAACAAAAGGAGAGAAAAAAGGAGCAGAGAGAGAGAGGAAGATAAAAACAAAGCTTTAAATTTTCCCTCCCAACAGTTACACCACAACTGCTAACAGCCTTGGATGGAGGCAGAGTTGAAGTTGCTGATTTGGTTTTGGACTGTGATGGTCCCTCGAGGCTCTGGTGTCCCCACAGGGACATGCTGAGCACAGCCAGTGACAGGTGGGCAGGGATGGTGCCCAGGATATGAGCACAGCTCTTAGACAGGCTTGCTTCTGTTTTGTCCCTTCCCAGAGCAGGGGAACATTCCCAGGAGCTGTGTTCAGCCCTGTGACATCCCCTCCATGGCAGCTTATAGAAGTCTTTGCATAGAATTTTCCTAAAGCTCCCTTATTACAGGGTCAACGTTGGGCACTGAAATCAGCTAGGCACAACTGAAACTGGCACTTCTGCTCATCTTGGGCTCAAATCCTCCTGGAAGCTGTCAGAAACCCAGCTTTGGTTGTTAGAAAGTGTAGCTGTATCAGAACAGCTCCTCACTGGATAAAGAGCCAACACAGCTGCATGGCCTCCAAGACTCCTCCTAGGAGGAGTGCAGGGTAGACCTGGCCATGGGCTAATCACAGCCCTGAGCTTTAGGACACAAACATCCAGTGTTCAGCACTAGGTCACACAAGCCCACCTGTGGATGGTGTTTGCAAACATCATCTCCTAGTTACCTGTTAATGTCCCACTGTGTTCCTGACTATCTTCCCTAAATGCTCCTTAACCAACATGCACAGGGCCAGTGGGACTTGGAGAAGAGATCTGAGGCATTACAGAGACCTGAACGTGGTGTTTAAACATTTTTTGTGGTTGTTTAATAACTTTTTCAGACTTGGTGTTTACAAGGGGCAGGAAGATAGGAGAAAGAGGTGTAATTTGGATGAGTAGAAAGACATCAAACAGGCTCTTAAGGAGCTCCTTTGCATTAGAACTGCTGCAGCACTTGTGCTGGTATATCTAAATGCCACACAGGAATGCTATAGGGGTGTCCAGCTCTCCTGGAATCAACAGCAAAATTTCTCCATCAACTTATACAAGCTCTGGATCACATTATGAGTGTGCATGTTCTCAGCAGCAGCACCAGCCTGCTGGGCTTGGGTGTGTTACCACAGGACACAAACCACTGTATGGTGGAGTGGCTGTCCCTAAACCAGACAGAAAGTGAAACAGCCCGGGGAGAAAGCTCCCTCTGTTATTCCATGGGTGGCAGGTTCAAGTGCACAGTGTTTTCAAGAATATGTTCTGAGGCTGGGGTGGCTAAATGTTGTTTCAAAATAGTGCAATTTCCTTTGCAAAATGGGTGAAGAATCCTTATCAGGGAAGCAGAGCCCAACTCAGAGCTGAATAGAAAATAGTCTTGCTATAAAAAGCATCATTGCCTCTCTGAAACATAAGCCCAGGCACATAAAGAGCTCAATTCAGCAATACATGTGACCTGGGGTCTCCAAATTGTTTGCCTTGCTGTAGGACAGGAAGACAGCCACGGCTTGAAACAATTTGACAAGCCCTTTCTTTGGAGCTGCCTGACTTACCTTCAGCAGGGCAAAAGAGGGAGCTCAAGTTAAAGGAGACAACATCTGTGCAATAGCTCATGGAATCACGGAATCCTTCAGGTTGGAAAAGACCTCTAAGAGCACTGCCACGATCACACTAAACCATAGTGGTGACCTACACATCTCTTAAATCCCTCCAGGAATGGTGGCTCCACCATTTCCCCGGGCAGCCTGTTCCAATGCTTTCCAATAAAACCCTTTCTGGGAAGATTTTCCTAACTCATCACCTAAACCCCACCCCACCAGTGCAATTTGAGGCCACTTCTTCTTGCCTTATTGCAAATAGAACTTTCGTCCCAGGACAAGGAAGATCCCAAGAGTTGTGCCATGTGAAACTCCCCTGATCTCATCAGATCTACCTGAGCATCTCCACAGCAGAGCAGGGCTTCCATTGAAACAAGTTTTAACACCAAAGGCTGTGTGAAAAAAAGCCTATTTTAATAGAAGTGCTTGATTTAGGGTAATCTTTGAAGTTTATGAACTCAGTGAAGATGTTCAATGTTGTTGTTATTTCCTCCATTTTTGTTACTTCCTCTTTTCCTTCTCTTATCCTTCTCTCCCTTTGTGAAAAACACCAACAAACACAAGCAACCCAGATGACAGGAAGAAGTGGGCTTCAGGCAAGAGGAGAAATCAGGAAACATTTTGGAAAGCACTTCAGTAAACATTGGCTAAAACTCTGAGGAAGTGGATTTCTTCATGTCTTGGAGTGGAGGATACACTCTGTTGCAGTCTGTGACATGATTTCCCATTTTTTTGCACACACCATATCCTTCTCCCATTTGAGAGAGCTGTGGAGATTTTTGGAGCTCACGTTTGGAGCTGTGTCTTTGCAAACAGGTACCAGGCATGTGCCAAGCTGCTCTTCTGCCCCGATGTTTGCATGTCCCTTGTGCAGCCTCTGCCCATTCTCCCTCCTGGGCATTGCTCAGGCTCAGCTGTGACAAGGTGATGTGCTGGGAACCTCTCCTGGTGGCATTGGAACCAGGTTACCTGTTCCATTTCCAAGTCCTCTTCCAATTTAGTTCTGGGGGTTATCTCAGTGCTAAAGTGTTTGGCATCTTCATATCCAAGACAGACTAAAAATGAACCTGTACAGACTTAAAAAGAGATAAAAAAAAAACCAAAACTTGAATCAACACCAAAAGCTGCATGTTCTGGTAATAACTGAGGGAAGATGATGTTTAAAAGAGAGCTGTCTCTGTGGCCAGTGCAGTGCTTGTGCTTCCAGGGCCAGCCAGCACGGCCTGTCTCTGGAGCTTGCAAAGCTTTGGTGCAGCCAGAGCTCCCCAGCCTGTGGCTCTGCACTCAGGCTAATGTTACCCATAGCTGGCCATTTCAGGCTGGTTCTCCATCTGAGGAGATCACTGCCCAAAGAGGGATAAAGGGTTCCTTTCTTCTGGGTAACATCTGAAATCACAGCCTGAGCTCTGGTAACAGGATACTGGTGGCTTCAGCTCTGCCGATAAGGGGGATTGCTTCTTTTCCTTGTTGTTGTTAATCCTGGGAGCTGAGATCAGTTGCAGTGCAGGTGTCTGATTTTCATTAAAATTGCAAATTGGACTGAGTGCTTGATCAGATAACAAAGACATCATTGAAACCATGTGTCTTCCTTCAGCAGCAGAACAGGACAAGACAAAGAATTTCCCAGTGTGTGTCCACTTGTGCATATTTACTGCAGAGAGAGAGTCTTAATACTTTGGTCATGGGTGAATAAATAGCTTCTAAGAAATGCCAACCCTATCAAACTTGCTGCAGCTTTGGAACAGATTTAGAGTTGAATAGAAGAACTACAGTATTAAATAGAAGAACTACACTGTTAGCCCTTTGGGTAAAATACAGGCAGCTCTCAAAGGAAATCAATTAACTGTAGCATCTCTTTAGTCCCAATTCATCAGATCATCCCTTTTTATCAAAGCACTTAAGTGTGTTCTTAGCTTTAAGCATGAGGTTAAGTGCTTTGATGAACAAAGATGGACTTTCACACATGCTGCTGTCCTCTCCAGAATCAAGACCGTGTGTTTTTTACTATGGGAAAGAGAACAAGTTCAATAGAGAGCTTCAACCACTCGTTCTGCTTGGGAATCACATGCAACAAACTCATCTGGAGTAGGAAGGAGTGGGGGCTGATGGCATCTACACAATGTTTGGAAAGAAAGTTCCTCATGCAATGTCCTCCTGGCAGCTAAACAAAGTGATTTTGAAGTAAACAAACACAAACACTGTGTTTCCTACAACATCTCCTGACAGATGCCACTGTGTTTATGTCTTCATTATGTTGTTTTAGATCATTGTCCTCTCTTCTTCCTCTTTGTGGCAAATACCTTTGGACTTCCCTTAGCAATGATGAGGGGAGCAGCTAAAGAAAGGTTCATCCAACCCAAATTATTTTCTTGCAGGTGTCTAAGATAATCCTTTAAACACTCTAGAAACCAGGATCAATGAGAAAGGTGCTGAGCTCTGCCTACACATAGTCAAGCATTTGTTTAAAATCTGAGACAAGGTTTCAGCTGTGACCCATTTAGTTGGCGTTTGCAGAGCTTCTGAAAGGGTTGTATTGAAAATGGAACATATGTTAAATGGGTTCTTGGCATTAGAGGAACACTGAATGATCTTCTCTTGGCTGTCAGTAGAGTTAGATACAGCCACAAGAGTTTAGGGGTGAAAGAAATTCTGATCCTGGTGCAGGGGAGTAGTGATATCCTGGGCAAAAAACTTCTCAGTTGGAGTCTCTTTACCAAGTCTGCCCTGCTCCATGGTAATGTTGCAGGAAGAATTCCTCAAGGAGCTTAGACAGGTTAGGGAAAATAATTGACTTTTACAATGAGACAGTAAAGAGGAGTTCCTCATGCTCAGGGAGCAACCCAGCTTTGAACACAACTTGCTGTCTTGGTGTCCTTGAGTAAAGCCTGCTCAGCCAGGGCTGTCTCCAGCAAGTCCCATCTCATTTTTGGGACAGTTTATTTGCTCTGGGCGAAGGACATGATGCAGACATTGCTCTGGCCATGGGGACAGTCATGCAGGGACACCTGGCTGTGCTGTGCCCAGGCAGCTGTGCCTCGGAACACTGGGTGCTGGTAAAATGGGAAAATTCAGATAAACTGCAGCTCTGAGAAAGAGCAGAACTCCCTACCCCCAAATGATGCAAAAAGCACATGAAGGCTGTGAAACAAATTGTTTTCTGAAGAGTGGGCATTATTTAAATTTTACAGAAACATGCAAGGAATTCCTTTGGGACTAGGACACACAATACAGACATACAAAGGGATTGCTCTGACAGCTTCCCATGCAATGAGCACTCAGTATTTACTGTTCACTTTCATCCCTGGCTAAATGGGACATAATTTGAAAATATTTTCATTCCTCTCAGAGCATCACTTGGGATATCTGTAGAATCACTCAGCGTCACGATTCCAAGAAATCTGCCAGGATCGTGTTCTGAAGTTTGCTTTGGATATAAAAGGACTCAAAAGGCCATAGATTATCCCAGGACATATCAAAACATGCATTAAAAATGTCCATGTTCTTGAACTTGTGGTAAAAGTCAGCCACATTCAGTCAGTTCTGTTCAAGTTTAAACTCAAGGGACCTTCTCCCTGCTTGCCATGTGCCAGTGCCTTGAGGGGAGGTGGAAACTGCTCGCTGGACTCTGCCCTGTCCTGTCAGAGAAGAAAGTGCTGGAACAAGGCAGGGAAAGCATTTGGGCTACCAAGAGTGAGAAACTACTGGTCCAAAGTGGGGCTGTGTAGAGTTACAGCATTAATTACTGCAGAGGAGCAGCTATCCAGGCATTCATAACCTCCTCTCATGGCAGTGGAAATCTGGCAGGAAATTGCTGGGTGCATAGATGTCAGATGTGCCCTGAGCCCAGCCCGGGGCTGTGCTGCAGCAGGTGCTTGTTAAGGACAGCAGCCATCCAGAAGTTTGGGGAAGCAGCTGCTCATGTCACTATGGGGAAAATGCAGTCTGCTCCAGCTCTGCTTTGCTGTGGCCTGAAGGGATGGACATTGCAGGGAGCCAACATCCCCATCCTCGCCTTTTGCTTTAACTTAAAGGATTTTCAGTCCCCTCCATGTGCAGAACATCACCAAAGGACGCTGCTGGTTCCCTTGCTGCCACCTTCTTACTCCCTCTTATATCAGCAACAACCTGTGGTCAGCAGTGAGGTGAAGGTGATGCAGGGTGGGACACTGCCATGGGGACACTGCTGTTGTACCAAGCTGGTGTCAGAGGATGCAGCACAGGTATGGGTGTCACAGCTGATCACTCATGTAATTGCATCAGAAAACCCTACCTACATCTGTTTGAGACATAAGCTCTGCCCATCCCTCTGCTTCAGACCTGTTATCAGATGATCATCTCCAATCACAGCAGAATGGTGTCAAGAAGCAGCTGAAATCATCACTGGGAAGGTTACAAGCAACAATCACAAGATCAGCAGGAGCCCCTTGGCCAAAACTGTCCCATAAAGAGAAGTGGGCCAGAAAGGCAACATCAGTGACCCTGAGATTGTATGGGCTTTTATCAGTTTAAATAATCTTATCTGGCAACTCTGTTCTAAACAAAAGCTGGGGTTTCATGGCCATCCTCAATGCTTTTGCCTGTGCTGCAGTGACAAGTTGCATTTCGGGGGTCAGTAGTGGAAAACAGATGTCTAAATTGTGTACAACAAGAAGCAAAAAAGGAAATACTGCAAGCACAGTCTGACACGAGCAGGATGGTATCTCTGAACTGACAAAATGAGACCCATGTTAATGAAGCACAGGATTAAATAAGCTGCTAGTTTCTAATTGTTGTGCAAAGCTGCTTTTGTGACAATAAAATTTCAGTCCTTGTAATATATCCACATCAGAAATTTATTTTAGCAGAGCCTGCTCCTAGTTCATACAGGGATAAACTTCTGTCCAAGTGCTGCTGCAGGAAAGGGCTACACTGCCAAAAAGACAATGCAAGATTCATTATTTGCCCAGCACACTGCTGCCAGGCTATGAAAAATACTTCTAAGTATTCTTTTAATTAACAAGAGATACTTCCACTGAGTAATGAGGAGACCTACTTTGAAATCAGAGAGATTCCAGTATTTCAAAATTAGTTTCCATTCCAAGTTGGATTTCTGAGATATGTCTATTCAGAAAGTTTTTTAGCAGTGTCAAAATATTATGCCAGTCAAAATGTGTCTCCTACAATATTTAAGCCTTCAGTGAACATTTGTAAATAATTACCATGGAAAAAAATCCAGTTGAATAATGTTTTTTTCCTTTAAACATCAAAACAGCCTCCTGAAGTACATTACTTTGGACATGCTTCATTTTTTCATAGAAAACAAATTATTTTATTTTTTACATCAACAGTAGCGGTATCTGTGAGTTTCAGTTTTATTTCTCTCCATCAAAGGAATGTGATGCAAAACATGAAAAGAAATTATTTCATAAAATTGTTTTTATGGCATGCATTTAAGCATGTAAAACTACAGTGAGATAGTTCAAAAAAATTGGAATTGCTCTATTTAAAATGATAAAGATCAACTTATCCCTTTTCAGCACGTCTCCCTGTTATCCTTGGATGAGGAATAAACAGTCTCAGAGTAAATGTTGCATTGAAATCCACTGAGAAAAAAAAAAATAAACTTTTATATTATTTGCTGGGAAAAATGAAGATTCTGCGAGCTGACATTAAGGGACAGATTTTCAACATTATTCACCCATTGAAAATAGCTCCTATTGTTCCCAAGTTCAAAAGCCTCTCTGGTTATTGCAACTTTGTCCTAAATATGTAGCTGAACAGTTGGGCTGGGACTCCTAAAATTCAGCTGCACACACATGACTTCCCGTGAAGCTTCTGCCCAGCACATGCAGGGATGCTGCTCCCACCTCCAGCGATGCCACCAACACTGAGTTTGTACTTGCATTTCACAGGAGCGTGGGTTTGGCTGCAGCAGGAGCCCAGAGAGATTACAGGAACCTCTTTCCCTTACTCAAAGCAGGACTCTGGCATTTTACCATGTTTCTGATGAGTGCATGAAAAGAAATGTGGCTGTTTTGTCAGATCAGCCAGTGGTAGATGTAATTGTTGCTTTGAGCTTACCAGGAGATGAAAGGTCTCCTTTAGGTTGAGGGATGTTCTGTGGTTTGGGCACTTGCTCTTCCTACTGGGTCTTTTTGGGGAGGCCCTTTCCCTCAGGACTCATCCCATCTCCTGCTCCGTGTCCACACAGACCAGGCAATGGGGCTTTACCACGGCATGCTGCTCTGAGATTGAAGCCCTTATTGAGACAGGACAAGCTGTGATCAGCCAGGAGGCTGTGTCCCCAAACAGGAGCAGAACCCACTCCCCAGAGTGGGGCTGGAGGGCTGGAAGAGCCCCCAGGCTGCTGGAAGGATCCGCGAGGGGCAGCGAGCGCTGCAGTTGTGGCCAGCGATCCTCAGGCCCTGCTAAAATTTCACACATGATTTCTGTGTGAAACTGCAGCATGATAAACAAGATTTGGTATGAATTTAAACATAACACTAGTTATATTATTTGGGAACAAAACAGTTGCATAACCCTGCAGAAAACAGCACAGCTGTTTGTCCCGGACGGCGTGCCAAGAGCTGCGCTCTGCTGCCTGCCAGAGGTGCGCGCCTCCGCTGGGCTTCCTTACTCTGTTCTGTGTGGTGACCTTCGCTCCCAGTCCTGGGGGTCCAGGGAAAATCCACCAGACCCTCCTCTCTGGTTTCAGGAGACACCAAACAGGGCTCCCCTGTGCTGCTGAGCCCCGCTCCACGCTGCCCCGGCCTCGCTGTGTGCTCCCTCCGCCATCAATGCGCACAGCATGACAATTGGATTTGCTGTGAGCTTAGGGCAGTGTAATCTCATTAACGATGACAAGCTCTGCTGGGTCGCTCTGCAGCCCGCTGTGTATCCCCCCTCACACACAGGCAGGGCTTTGAGGAACAGCTACAGCAGAGGAAATGGTCCTGCCAGCTCTGCAGCACCACGGCAACAGGCACTGGATGGATCTGGGCATCAGTGCAATCCCACAGTGATGAGGTCCACCCGTGTGTGCTGGGATGGTTGAGAAGATCTAGCTCTGGTCCAGCTCTCAGCCAGTTGCCATAAGTGGCAGAGGCCTCTGAGGGTGACTGGGATGGGTTAAGCCCCAGCCTGAGTGATGCTTATGGTCCAAACAGACCCCAGACTCATTATCCAGAGCTGCTCTGTAATGTGACAGCCTGCACGGGAAGGGTGGGTGACTGGGGACTGTGCCAGTCCTAGACAGACACTGTCAATCCTCTCCAGCTCACTTATCTCAAATATCTTTCTGCCAGTAATGCCTGGGTTTGTGTGCAAAACACTTTCCAAAATATCCCATATTATATGATATGGCATAACATATTTATAACCTAATATATTCTTGTTATTTTCTTCGCCTGATATTTTTAAATCTATTTACTAGAATTAAAATAGAAAAGGCAAATAGCTAATTTGCATATGCAAAACAGAAGGTAACATGCTAATGATTGCCTGCAAATAATGCAGGCACTGATTCTTAAAGGAAAATGCTTGAGAAGGAAAATCAGGACCCAAACCACATGCCAAGTGTTACAGGCGAACAACTGTCTCAGTGACAACAAAAAGAGAAAACTAATCCTGAAAGTTTTCTGGGAGTTCAGTTTTATTGACATTCCCTCCCTGAGCATTAGATGAAAATCCTTCTTTAGTGAAAAACTGTGAGCTGTGTTGTGCATGGCTGTGTGCTGCCATGCCCACCCTATTTCCATGAGCCCCACTAATCTTACCTTGGGTACAAGCCTTGCTCAGTCATTTCAGGACAGGTCATGGATGCCCCCACATAGAAAAGAGAAAAAGCAAATAGGATGGTTTCTGTGTGCTGATGTTCTGCCTTATTTCTTCTCAGAAAAGTTGCTCAAATACTTCCCTGAAATGCAAAATATTTTGGAAGCTAAAGATAGTCCATGCAGAAAAGCAGACATATAACTGACACTGAGCAAATAAATACAAATTATGAAGAATTCTTAGTGAAAATAAAACCCTGGAGGAATGGAAAACATGGCAGGAGGCTGGGATGATGGCAAACCCTGCAGATAACCATTGGCTCCATCCACAGGATCCAAGCAGGGGCTGGAGAGTGTCAACACTTTCTGTTAATGCTATCAAAAACCATGCTGCAGGTGAAGAGAACTGCAACACTGTCAGGTGGTGCAGCTTGTGAGCGGTGCTGGTGGCTTCCAGCAAGCAGTGTGCATGGTCTGGGTCCCTAGGAGTACCTGAGCATTACTGGAATTACTGGAATGAAGTTGGGTAAATGCAGCATCACATAAAGAAACCAGAAAAGGACAGAGAAAGACACTAAAGGCTGAGGAATGGTTTTGTAGAGTGGGCATCCTCTTGTCTGGTGTTTCAGTTGTGAGGTAGGTCAGTCTTGTGGGATGAAGCCTTATTCTTTCATGGGATCAGTGCTTGGTTCCCCACCATTTGGGGTCAAAAGCACTGGCTGTTGTTTGCAGGGATACATTCCTGGTAGTGCCAAGATACAAGCCTGTCTCCACCCACGGTGCAGCCAAGGCACTTCTCCCTCCTCGATGCTGGGGCACTGAGCTAAGCCCAGCTGCTCCCCTGGGACAGGCTCTGCCCAGCACACACAGCCTCTGTCCCAGGGAGGAAGGGCTCCTTTTCACAAAGAACTGATGAAATTATGCAAAAGACTGGCAAAAACAGAGGAGAAAAATTCTCAACTACTTAACACTTCTGATAGCTGCTGTTGTTTTTATTCCCTGAGGCTGAAGCAGGGCTATTTTGCAGAGTGGGAGTAAATCCCATACTGCAATACCACAATGAATATTAGCTATTAGTAATGCCTTGATAGAAACACAAGATACAACCACAGTGATCAAGAGGGATATGCCAGAGATGATTTCACTGTTCCAGAAGCTAATGAGCTTGTTAGAGGAAGACACTATTATTAGTTCCTGCAGATCCTTGCAATCCTGCCTGTTCAATAAACTCGTGGGGTTTGGTTTGCAGTATGGTTTATTGTGGAGCGTGAGCCCACGTGGTTTCCATCCTGTGACAGCATCCTGCAAAGTCCAGGCCGGTGTCCCTGGGGATGTCAGCTGTGATATGAGCCCTGCTGCAGTCTCCCCAGACCCCTTCATGCACCTGCTTAATCTCCTCGGGCTTCATCCTTCTGCACCTTTCACCTGGAGGGCATGAGGCTTGTGTTCAGCTACTCCCATGGGAAGATGCTGAGAAAAACCTGCAGTGCTTGAATTCCTGGAGCAGCCCTGGGCTGTTTAACAGGGCTGTGGCTGCAGATTTAATCCAGTTTTGTAGGCCCCACAGAATCCTCACTTTATGTTGGAGTAAGCAGTAAGTGAGTCCTAGGCCATACCAGTCATGCTGGTGATTTGCAGGTTGGGGAAGTTCATATGGGCCAGTACAGAATTACAGGATAATTAGTTGGAGAAGAACTCTGAGATTATTGAGACCAATCATTAACCTAACACTGCCAAGCCCACCACTAAATCATGTCCCTAAGCATGACATCTACTTGCTATTTGAACACTTCCAGAGATTCCACAACTTCCCTAGGCAGCCTGTTCCAAGGCCTGACCACCCTTTCAGTGAAGAAAGATTTCCTAATACCAAATCTAAACTAATCTCCTGGTGCTGTTTCTTCTTGTCCTATCGCTTGTTACCTGGAAGAAAGGACTCAGCTGCCCACAGCCTCCTTTCAGGGCAATGCCATATGAGGGACGGGCTCAGCTGCCAGGCGCCGCTGTCACTGCTCCTGCAATCTCTGACCATGTTTGATTTCAGGGGGATGTATATAACGGCTCAACTCGACTTCAAGGCCCTTGGATGTGATCCTTCTCCTTGTCTGGACAAGGCAGGTTGATTTTCTTAATGCAGCCAATGCTGCTGGGCAGGGCAGGCGGGGATTTGAGATCAAAGTTCAGGCGGAGCCTTTCAAAGCGAAGCAGCAGAGTAACTTCTGATTGGGCTCTTAACTCAAACTGCACAGCCACCCTTTGAAAGAGCCTGGGCCCAGCATAAACCTTGCATTACCAGAGCAAATGCTTTTATCACCCAGAGCAATCAGGGCTGGTTATTAACTGAACAAAGCATTAAAAGGACAAAAATTGGGCCTGCTGAGAAAGGTTACAATGAGTTTTCCACTCGGAAAAAGAAGACTGGAGTGGGAACATGGGCAGCCTCCATGGGTAGCAGAGGTGAAATGGGATCTCCAAAGAGGGCTGAACTCACAGCCCATCAGGTGTGGCTCAGTTATCTCCAGCATTGTCAGGGCATGCACATCCTGAGGCTCCTGCTGCCTCACTTCTTCAAGCAGCTTTGAAAGCAAACCTGTGGTGCTCACACCAGCCTGGCAGTCTCACTTTGTACCTTAACACAGCCACTACAGCAAAGTCTGAGCACCCCTGTGTGCAACTGAGGACATTTCCAGCCTTCCCAGGTCAAATAGTTGGTGTGAAGCTGTTTGGCAGCAAAGAGAACTGCAGCAGTTCTCAAGGTTATGGGAACCAGCAGAGAAGGCTGAGATGTTGGGGTGAAATCATGGACCTCTGGAGGCTCTTCTTGGCCCTGCTACCGACTTTCTGCATGACATTAGCTCTACATTTTTTTCATGAAGAAACGATTTTCATTTGCTGACGATGGGTTCCTTCATCTTTTCTGGTCTGGGTTCTCTCTTGGTAGAAGGAAAATGCTTCTTTTTCTCCAAGGGGCTCTCAGGATGCACGTCTGTTCTCACCACTGAGGTGCTTGCAGTCTGAGGTGATGAGAAACCTCTAAAAACATATCCAGCTCTGTCAGAACTGAAAATGAAATGGGAAACAAATGTTCACCCCATATTAGAATAAGCACAGAGGGATTGCTTGCTCTGTCGGAAAAAAAAAAAGGAGAAAAGAGTAATTCTGCACATTTTGGTCTCCATTTGGTGTGGAACTGCACAGCTGTGAGTACTCCAGGGTGAAATGACAACCCATCCCCGAGGTCACTCTTACGAATACTGCGCCTTCAGAAAGACGACAGTTTTAAACAATTTGTTCCTAATTGAAAGAGGTCACATGAGACTGACTTTACAAAGTTTACATAACAAAGAGTAATTCTGTTAAGTAAAATGATTAATTCCTGTCATTGCACATCAAACGGCGCAGTTACAAAACAGTATTGTCTATGCTCGCATTGCATTGAAAGCCATTTTCCCTCCAGTTTCCCTTCCCAGAGCGCAACCTTTTGACAAAGCCTTAACTCTTTGGAGTTGTTCAGGGCAGGAATTTGTGAATGGGAAGCGAGTAGGCTGCCATGGATGTGTGAGATATGTTATGGTGCTGTGGTGGCAAGCAAAAGACAACAACTCTTTAGAGTGGGCCCAGCTCACCCAGGGCCCCAGAGCAGTGAGAAATGCTTGCCAGGACAATGTGCTGGTTGTCACCCTCCCCCCGGCACAATGAGGCATTGAGGGAGACCCACAGCCCAAAATGGCAGATTTGGACTTGGAAATTTTTCCATGGTGTGTTGCACGGACGTGTCAAGGACCCAGAGCTGAGTAATTTGGAGTAGAGATAGCCTGGGAGGTCGTGAATATCCTAACACCCATCACAATGCATGCTTGGGGTGTACACAAATGCCTGGGGGAGCAGAGAAGCTGTTGTGAGAAACTGAAAAACTTGCAAAGCCCCTGTGTGATATGTGGGGATCTGACAGAAGCCTTTAGCTTTGGAGCAGCCCCCTGTTTCTGCTGTAGGCACAGACCTGTGTTTGGAGGGGAGGCTGTGTACCCACGGGGCTGCAGGGAGAGCAGATGCAGCACTCTGCCAGTGGGAACAGAGGTGCTTCGATGTCCTCAGGACAAACCTGTGTCTGTGGGGCTGGGTGCCTCCTTCCTGACTCGCTGGGCAGGGGGTAGTCTTTGCCCCTGCAGACTGGGATGCACTGGGGTGCACAGCTTTGCTGGACGACTGTGCTTGAGGCTTGGGCTGGCATTCAAACCCACTCCTGGATTTTAATATGATGTCTCCTGCACCCCATGAAGTTTAGGAACACTTCTTTTCTTTCCTGCTTGTCCCTCTGCTCACATTTTTAGCTCTAAGACAGTCTCTTTCTTGCCTGTTAAGAGCCACAGAGAAAGGAGGTGCTGGTGAGGGCACAGAAGACATGAATTTGTGCTTAATCAGGCTATAGTTCTAAAGCTTCTGAAATTCTTTGGTTGTTAAAATAATTTGGGATTATTTGTGTGCAAATTTATCTTTCCCCATGAAGTTGAAGTGACTTTCCTGTAAGAAGTTATTCTTGCTTGCTTATTCAAATAGAGTGTTTATTTGCTCTCTTCATGTTTTTTCTCATTACAATCCCTTTCCTTCCCTTTCTCCAACCTCCCTTTGGGTCTCTCCTTCCTTGCCTGAACTTCAATTCAAAGCCCTGTTGGAGTTTTCCATTCTCTTCTAGGGCTGAGTCACTGACTTTAGTCAGCCTCCCACCATGGATGGCAAGGGAGAGGAGGAAGAGAAAGAAGAAACAGACAGAAATTGCTTCAACACCAGCCAGAAGCTGCATAAAAAGGCCCAAATGTTATGGCATCTGAAATAAAATCAAGCACAAGCGAGCCCTGCCAAATCTCCCTTGAAATGCTGGAAATCTGGAAGCGTTCAGCGCAGTTAAAGAGCAGATTTCTAACCTAAATGTCAGTGGAGGGGTCGGGGCACACATCCTGCTTTGCAGGTGGGATCACCGTGATCTCAGCCCTTTGCAGGCACAGGCAGGCTCAGCATCCCTCCCCTGCTGTGGGGACATTTGCTCTGCAGGGAGATGATGCTGGCCACAGCTCATGCTGCAGTTTGGTGGCCTGGTGGCACATGTGTGGCAGAGCTGGAGTCAATCCCTGGATCAGCACACGTTGGAGCAATGCAAGGAATGGCTGAACACCCAAGTCACCCCCAGCCCCAGTCCTGCCCCAGCACTGCAGGAGCTGAGGGAAGAAAGGGTTGGGGTTGCTGCTGCATCCCAATGCCATCTTCAGCCTGGCAGTGCACAGACAGAGCTTTGGACCCTGAGTTCCAGAGACTGCTCCCAACCAGTGCCCAGGCTGCACGGGCATGCAAGGCAAATACATCCCCTGTACAAACCACCTCTTTTTCCCCACTCATTTTCATGGCAACAGATCTCATTTCCAACTAGTGAGAAACCTGCCAAGTCTAATTAATCTGTCTGCAATGATGACAAGTTTCCCCTTGTTGAAACCAGACTCCATGTTCTAGCAGAAAGCCCTGGGCTCAGCATGGCACCCAGAGTGCCAGAGCCCTGCTGCTGGCTGTGGGCAGCTCTGAACCTCACTGGGCACCTCAGCTGGGGCTGCAAGGAGGGCTCAGACTCAGAATTTTCCAGAGCATCCAAAGCTCCTGTAGCCAGGTCTCTTCTTTCCCTGTTAAGGTGGAAATGATGGAGCAAACAATTCTTCTGTGTCTACAGGGAAAAGTCCCATCTCTCCCAGGTCTTTGCCTGGAGAGGGAAGTGTTGAGAATTTCTCCACAAGGACATTTGAGCTGGATTTTTTCCCTGTCTTTGACTGTCTTCTGGAAAAGCTCGTTTTTCTCCACAGTCTATATGAGTACTAATCTCCCCATCATGCTTCCTACATTAAACACCACCCCTCTCTTCACCCACCACCTTTTGATGGCTTTTCCAAGCCCAGAACAGACCTTGCATGGTTTCCTTTCAAGGCACTTGGCTCCCAGAGCTCCCAGAGTAGGTGAAGGTTCATTTCAATGCAAGTCCAATAAAATCTACTTCTGCCATAAAAGGCTATCACTGGCAAGTCTCAGGCATTTTCTACACCTCTTGCCATAAACCTGAGCAGTTTTAACTGCACTTATTTATTTGTGTCACCAGCTAATCTGTTCTTTTGGGAAAGCAGATTTTGTATTGTTTGTCATTTCAGAGACATTTTTTCCATCTCTTTCATGTGCTAAATCACAAGTTCTCTAATGTTGCAATCCATTTTTCTCCATAAAAGCAGTTAATAATGATAGATTAGATTGGCCTTTCTGACAGATTAGATAGGTTTTTAGGCTTGGCCTTTGATGAAATTACAAGGGAGAGCAGGAGACAAGTAGTAAAAAACGTCCTCGTAGTGAAAGGTTTGACTTCTTATCTTCATAGATTAGCACCCTGCCTCTGCAAACAGCTTCCAGAAAGCTTAATGAGTCTGTGGGGACTGACTGTTATCAGGAATAGTTGCTCTCTGGGGACTTGAAGGGCAAGGAGCAGCCACTTTGATTTAATGAGTGAAAATATACTGTGCTGCCCACTGCAAGGGCCATTAAGCAAAGGAGCCATGGGTTTCCTCAGTGCTGCACACACATTGTCCCACCTCTCTGCCTCCGTGTACACCAACACATCTTGGGAATTCCCAGCACAGCCAGTGGAATGGGATGGGTGAAGGTTGGTGGTTTAAATTCTCAGCCCTGTCCATGGCTGGGTCCAGCCAGCCAGGAAAGGGGCAAGGCCTGGAGTCTGGGATAAGACATGAGTGGGCAAACCAGTGTGATTTCCGTCTAATAAAAAGGAGTCTGAGGACATCCTGTCCACCTGCACCTCTCTCATGACATGTATTCATAGCAGACCAACATGGTCTCCCCCTGCCTGCCTCCCAGAGCTAAGCAGGAATTTCAGGAACTGGGAGATGAACAGATCCAAGTGCATCCAGGGATCTCCTGCAGGGCTGAGCTGAGCGCTGGGCTGCAGATTCCATGGGGGAGCTCTACAGGGAAGTGCCAGCATGTGGAAAGGGCTCTCACAAAGCACAGGAGATGACTTTGCTGAGTGAGGATGTCACCTCCCTGTCCTGGGAATGCCGGTGCTTCTTTTTTTTCTCTAACCAGGAGAAAGAGAAAATCTTCATTAAGCTTGTGCAGATTTCTGAATTTGCTTTGGCC
This sequence comes from Cyanistes caeruleus, assembly GCF_971803275.1. Lineage (NCBI taxonomy): Eukaryota > Metazoa > Chordata > Aves > Passeriformes > Paridae > Cyanistes > Cyanistes caeruleus. The sequence continues at coordinate 5,735,760 of NC_141711.1, read as the reverse complement.
CTGCAGCTCCCAGCCAAGGAATGCTCAGGGGATGCCAAGGCATCATCATTTCCCTCTGTGGGAAAAGGAAACATGCTTTCCTGCAGGCATTCCCCCAGAGAAGGCAGATTTGTCCTTCTCTACAGAAATATCTTCTGTGTGGAGGTGACTGCAGTGCTGCATTCCCTGATTCTGATTCCAGCAAACCAAACAGCTGGGTTGATTGCTGCTTGTTGAAAAAAGTGTTTTAACAGCATCACCAAGTCATTCTCCTCTGGAACAAGTCCCCAGACTCCTTGGGGCTGCAGGCTCAGCATTACACCGTGAGCACTTGGAGAAACCCTGCTCTGACAGGGGAATCTGTGCCTTCCCCTCATGCTCCTGGATTAATTAGAAAAGTCTTCAAATATCCCAAACACAATGATTTCCCTGTGATTTTTTCAAATAAGCAATTTATTTTAGAAATAACACCTCAGCCTTGGGGACCTGCTATCTATGCAAGTGGTTTGTATTAACTGCAGAGAGGAATCCTTTGGGGTGAAAACACCAGCTTTTGGAAGACTGTAATACACTGCTAATTTGTACTTATTTATTTATTTGACAAAAGCCATGAAAACTGAAAGGCATCCCAAGGATTATTTTAATCTCCTTGCCATTCTCTGGGTATTGTTTGTATTCTAGGGAGATCACTTGAAATTTCAGCACTGTCTTCTCATACAAAGGATATGTTATTAACATGCATATTCTTTGGCAGCATTTCCACATGCTTTTTGAACCAGGAAGGCATTTTTTATCTTGCTTTCATTTGAAAGGTGGAAAAGCTGTTTTTCCATTAGGGCAGATCATCAAGGGAAATAGTTCAGGCTGGAAGGAATCAGTCACAGGAGTGTCAATTCAGCTGCACAGGGCCCCAGAGGAAAGATTGGAGGAGTTTGGCTCTGTCTGGGCTTCATCTAACACGGCAGACTGCCCAGGCATGATGGCTTTTTGGTGTGGACAGTGACATCCAGGGAGCCTGTGAGGACCTGTGAGGCAAGGTGAGGCTGGATGTGGCATGGAGAAAGAGGGACTAAAGCACCAGCCATGCTGCTGAGGACTATGAATGTGTGACATGTGCTGGGAGCAGAGCCTGGCTCCTTCTGGGCTCCCTGAGAGGCTTTTGGCAGCAGAAGGGGTTCAGTTCCCGTCACCTGGGCTGATAGCAGCTCCCTGTAACCAGCCCTGCAGAGCTCAACTCTGCTTGAAGGCTTTGGCTCACACACTCTGGGTTAATCTGAATTAGCAGCTTTCTCCAGACATGAGTCTTTTTCTGCTGCAGCAGGAGGATGGGCTGTTTTTACCCATGTGGCTGGATCCAGAAGGGAATTTCTGTCCACAGGAGGGGTTTGGAGCAGAGATGCAGCAGTGAGATTCCCCCAGGAAGGGGCTCTGGGAGGCTCTGTCTTCCTTATGCTCCTGGACACCCCCCAGCATGACTTTATCTTTTGGCCTAAACATGTGTGCAGCTGTTTCACTGCCTGCTTTGGGCCTGGAACAAACTTGCCTGATAATGTCTCACTTTGGCTTTCCCAAATCTGTTTGTTGGAAGTGATCTTTTACATCACCTTGTGCTGCCAACCTCATCTGCAGCCAGGAAAACTAATGACCCCAGCTGGCTCCATGTTTTTCTCTAGAGAAAGGGCACAGGTGAGAAGGGAAGGTGCCAGCAAACACCCAAAATTGGGGATCCTGGGAGATGTCTGGAGATGTGTCCCCTTTTCTCACACGTGCAGGCAGTGCCCTCTAGTGCTGCTGCCTTTTGGACAGAGTTGGGAATGTTAAATAACGAGAAAAACTGAGAGCAAAGCTCTGGCCTGAGCTGACAGCACAGGCAGATGGACATAAATCCCTAAACTCTGCCAGCATCCAGAGCATGGGGTGGCTGTGGTTGCCCTTCTCCCTGCAGGAGCAGCATTGGTGGTGGCCGTGGTGGCCAGTGGTGAGCTGGGACACACAGGAAAGCCCATTAGGCACTGGGATTTCCCCCTGGAATCACAGGAAGAACACAGATAATGGGTGGTGGGTCTGCAGAGATGTCCTCTCCTGGTGGTGCCTCATGTCCTCGGTCTGGTGGCAAGGACTCCAAACTTGTGGCACACTCCTGCTGGGAAGCTCCTTCACAGCCTGTCACACTCTGCTGCCACCAGAGCACCACGTTTCAACCAACAGCTGAGGACACTCAATCACACTCCTGGTGAGACAGGTGCCATCGGCAAAAATGGGGAGAAAAGTTAAATCTGTTTTGCACTGGGAAAACAGTAATGTTAATTTAAGCTGGAGACTTATTTTGTATCTTTCTTCCTTTTATTTTTTTCCTCTAAGAAATGTTTTTTATTGTCTTGCAAATTTTGAACATTTTATTGCTTCATTTTCATTTATTGATCACAGTTTGTTTGCTGTTGGCTCCTGGCTCTAATCAGCTCTGCTTTCTAGAATGGAAAAAAGGTTTTTCTTTTCTGAATGCATGTATGTTTAATGAAAAAAGAAGGCCCAAAAGCTCATCCTACCTCTGGTTTGAAGAAAAATTTAATTTGTATCCTTGGGAAGTGAAAAGCTTTACTATTAAACACATTGAGAAAGGAAATTTGATCTGTATGATTCCACACAGCCTCTTCCTTTTTATTTCTTATTCTCAGAGGATGTCTTTTATCTTCATATCATCTTGGCTGACTCCAGCCACAACCCATGTACTGCTCTCAACATACTTGAGCACAACCTTGCTGATGAAAACACCTCCCATTTCTCAGGCAGGAAGGTGTCATTTATTACTTCTGCCCCACTGGGCTCTGGGGACCGAGTGAGGAACAGGTTTCTTCTGAGTTAGTTGATGTAAATACACACAATTAAAAATTGCTCACTACCTCTCAGAGATGGAGACCGAGGGGCATGGCCAGACCTTGGCACAGTCCCTGGGGGCAGAACCAGGGCCAGGTGAGGTGCTGGAGCAGAGCTGGGCTCTGAAAAGTTGTCTCTTCTCTGTCTGTCTCAGGTCCTTGCTGTGAAGGCCACAGCTCCATCTCATGGTCCCTGCACCCACACCCACAGAGCTCATGTGGCAGCCTGGCTGCCAGCAGTGAGATGTTCCAGCTGAGGCTGGTGGGCCCCAAAGATGTGTTCTGAGAAGTGCCTTAATTTTTCTAATTAATACAATCCAAACAGTCAAGTTTTTTTCTTCAACAAGTTCGAACTGGCTAAATTGCCTTCACTTTCTGAAACTTAGAGGGCTGGATAACTCTTTGGTTGATACTTAAATATCCTGGCCTCATACCAGAAGAACAAGAATCAGGGTGTCTCTGCCTGGGACACAGTGGAAACCTGGGCACAAGTGCTTTGTGGACTCCTGATGAAACTGATACTCTGATATTGATTCCCAGTGTAGATGGTGCCTCCTTAACAGAAGAGTTTTAATGGAGCCACATCCCCCTGCCAGCATCTTCCTTGGCCAGAAAGTAACTCTCTTTACTTTTAGTCAGCTGAAGCTCTTAGTTAATACTCATTTTTCCTTAAATGATATTTCACTGGTACAGTAAATGATCAATTTCTGTTCCTTGTAACCAAGGTCAGGTGTGAGAGAATAATAGTCTCCTACCCCAGCTTGGAACACCACATGGAAATGATTTATTGCATTTCTAAAAGAGGATTCTTGACATTTTGAAAATGCAATGTAGTCCAACAGTAATTAAGCAAAAAACAGGCTGCTGAACAATTGATTGCCACTGTCAGCAAAGCCTGATTAACTCAGATGCTTGAAGAACTGTTTCTGCCACCCATGAATTAAAGGTTAGTAATTAAATTTATGGGCCATGGCCACTGTCTCTGGATGGCACTTCACTTATAAGCGTCCCAATGAAGAATAATCAGATAGAAAAAAACACAGGTTGTTACCTCTAAGGCTTTTTATTGAGATACAATGAAAAGTGGCAGAGGATTGTGCAGCTGTATCAGGCATTGGGAGATTTGTGGCCAGGAAAGGCAGGACTGATGTTCTGACAGGGTGATGGGACCTTGTTCAAGCTGAGAAGCAGAAACCAGACTTGAAAGGGAGTTTCACTTTGAAAGGACGAGCATTAGTAATTACTAATTACATTAATAATGTCTCTCCCACTTGGAGCCTTCAGGGTGGGTTCCTGACCCACCAGCCTGATGCACAAAGCTCAACTTGATACAGAAGCCACTGGTTGAGTTCTCCCAGTGATGGCAGAGGCCAGAGAGTGGTGGCACAATCAAGCTGGTCACAATCACAGCTGCTGCCAGGGAGTTTGTTTTGGGCCCACCTGGTCAGTGTGGAAAAGAGATGATGGACAGCAACTGCCTTGAAAAATCACTGTAAAGCCAAGGGGCATCGTGATGTTCCATAGCCCCCACATTTTAGGTCCTCCCTTGTGCTGGCTGAGCAACTTGAAACACTTTTGGGAATTTCTCATCCTCTAAAAAGACCTAAATTTATGGCTTAGATAATTTGGGGTTTCAGGTTCCCCTTTGGGCTGCCTCCTCTGGGATGCAGCAGCCCCAGGGTAGCCAAAAGCCAGGGTCTGTAGCCAGTCACTGGGATGTGACAAACATTTCTGTCAAACAACACTCTGGGATTTGGGAAACCATGGGTTTTTACTGGATTCATGAAAGCTGTGCCTTCATCATGCAGGTTTATTGTGTGTTTGTTGAGATTAAGGAGGTTTTTGGAGATGCCCGAAGTTCTGTTCCTGAGCAGAAGTTAACAGATGTTATTTGATTGCTTTCACAGACTTAGGCATTGTTTTTGCAGATTTCTTCCCACCACTGGGCTGTCATACTTGATGAAAGCAACTTGAATTTAATTGCAAGGCTACGCTGGACTCCTGCAGAAGCACGTTGTAGTCTCATTTTCACATTAGGATAAGAACGAAAAAAAAATTAAAAATCAATGCATAATGATTTTTGCAATCTGCCATCCTCTTGGGTGAAACTCATCCAGAACAAACCAAAGAACAGTAAAAACCCCCTTCTTCTGTGAAGACCTAACTCTGCTCATTACACACTGAAGATTTCTGCAGCTTTTCCCCCCCTTCCTGCCAGTTTTGACAGACACATTTAAAATCCTGCACTTTACTGACAGCAGCTGGAAAAGCAGCGTGACAGAGCTCGTGCTGCACCTTCACTGTTATTTTCCCTCATGAACACAGGCCTGCAAACCCTCCTGAGCATTCAGAGGGTGTTTCCACAACAGTTGGAGTGTTAGTCAGCAGGATCAGGATTAACTCTCCCTTGTGGGTGCAAACACACAGCATCTAAACGTGCCCATTGCCACCAAGTTTTCTTTAGCATGAGTTACCTCTCCTGCTAATTTCAGCTCTGTAGCTACCAGATCCAAAGCAGCAGAAAAATCTCATGGGATTTTTGATGATTTGGGGTTAATTTTATTAGGGTTGTTTGGAATATCATACTGCTGGCTTTCAAATTTTGTTCTTAGTCTCTTCCTAACTGACACCTGCTCTGAATTCATCTTTCTTCTGTATCTAAGCAAGGCATTTTGGTCCATCTCGTGGAACTTTCAGGACCCTCTGGTATTGCTGCTGGAGCTCCATGATGAACACACACAGCTCTCACACCACAAGAACATGAAAATGTCACCATGGGGCAGACAGGGGTGGCCAGGGACATGTGGCCAAGGCAGCAGCCTGAATGAGATAAATAGGCTGTGATTCATATTTCCATGGGCTTGTGCACATTCACACAGCTGTACTGAAAGGAGAAGAAAGAGTTATTTATGATGTATCCTGAAATATAAATTATATCAAAGTCAAAGCTCAGGGTAATTGCTGCTGAAGTAGATCCAAAGGTTGACATTATGATTAAATAGTGCTGCTGCCTTTAAGGGGAAATCTAGTTACAGACAAACAACATGGAGGTCAGCAACAAAATATAATTCAATTCCTAGCTATGAATTAATGAATGTGCTTTAGATTAATTTAAATCCACAAAGAGACTTTGTGTTGCAGAAATATTCATTAGGAAGTTTACCAGATTATTCCTCTGGCAGGGGTTCAGCTTTCTGCACTCCTCCAGGTGAACCTACTTCACACACAGCACAGGGAACGTGCCAGTTTTCCTTACCAAATCCATCTGCTTTGGTTTTTGATGCTGTCCCTCTGTTGCAGCTGACCTGTACAATGCCTGTCACTGCTCAGCAGGCTCTGAACAGGACACTTGCAGCGAGCACCAGCAGGAGGACACACTGAGGGATGTCTGAGCTCAGTTTGATTTGATAGCAATGAGGTAAGAGTGAAATGGAACCAAAAAACCCTGCTGGAGACACCACCCCGGGAGCAGGTGATGGCTTTCCACCTTTGCTCTGGGATGTGGCCTCTCTGCAGGAGAACACAGGTGTCAGTGGTGTGCCCTTGAATGTTTCCTGGTTTAATGAGGCTCTTCCCAACCAGTGCTTATGGGTGTGCTGGAAGTCCTTTATTTTTGAGATTATTTGGAAACTTTTTCTATGTTATAATAGTCTCTGGCCACCTTCCTAAACATGCAAGGGAAAGAGCTGATATAGCCAAGGACTATCCAGGGGAGGAAAAGAAAATACTTTCAGTGGTCACAGGAGGGGATGAAGTGGGGACAAGTCACACCAGTAGGTTCACAGCCCTGCCAAGGGGTGCTGAGCCCCAGTCCTGACTCCAGGAATGGTGCCAGAGTGGGAAGGGCTCCTCGACCCACCAGCCCTTCCCTGGAGGGAGCTGGGGCTGGGGGGGCTGTGCTGGCAGGACATGAAAGCAGCTCTGACATTGCCTTGGCTTTGCTGTCCCTGTCACGGTGGTGAAGGACGGATGGGTGGCCAGGACAGAAGGCCACCTACTTCTTCCACCTACTGTGACCTTCATGTGCCTCTTCCCAGCACTGGAGGGATTTATGATGTGCCTTTATGGGGGTGGAAGGCTACACTTGAAATAAGAGGGACAGACCCCTCTGTCCTCACTCAGAGCTTCTGTGGCTTTGGGCTGCAAATCAAACCACAAAGAACAGCGAGGGCACAGGGGAAGAGCACACAGCACCTCCCTAGAGTGAAATATTTGGATATTGACAGCCAGATCAGCTCATCCCCAAACCAGAGTGCTCTGAGCTGCTGCTAACAGAGGCAGGCTGGCTCTGCTCAGCCCACAGTGCCTCAGGAACTTCCAGCAGGGGTGACTGCTGGCCACAGTAGCCACCACCCACTCCTGCCTGTGACACTGCTCGCTGTCCCCGAGGCACTGCAGGCACTGCCTGCTCCAACTCCATCCACCTACTAAGAGCAAACACTTGGCTGCATGTCCTAAGCATAGCTGAGTGCATTGCTGCTGCTTTTTCTGTGGGTTTACTTTTTATTTTTATTTTGTTTGCTTGGTGTTTCTTTTAAGCAGAACACATTGTTCTTCTCCCATGGCTTGCTATGGTTTGCTGCAGAGCTGCCCTTGCCTCAGGTAGCCTCACCCTTCCCAGCCTTCTGCTCCAGGGGGTTTTGCTTTCCTGCAACACCAAAATCTTGTGCCACAGAGGCCAGCATTTTTGGCTTCTTTTAGCTGACAGTCAGGAGCTTGGATGGAAAACATTTACAAGTGGGCAAGCAGTAGCCAACAAAATTGGACTTTGTCTTCCAAGCTCTGTCGTAATTTCTCACCCATAAGTTTCACTCATTATTTATGGTAGGAAATCAACCACAGCAATTTAGGAAGCTTGGGATGTGGCTTCCTTCACCCTTGTGCATACTTAAACCTCAGGGAGCAGGTGGAGACTCTTCCACACTCATAAAAGGCGATTTCTACTGACCACAGATTTGGTCCTGGGGTTTCTGGAAGGCTCCTTCTTGGTTAAATATGGACTATTTTTTTTCCCAGGCACTATTGACACCGTCCCTGGGGTCCCTGTGGAGATGGCACAGAATGAAAATTCCTGCCCTGGGGTAAAGAAGCAGGTGGATTAGGGAAAGAATCTCCTTCTTGTATGGCAGCTCTGATTTAGAGAACAAGATTCATCACTGGCATGAAATGCTACAGCTCAAATGAAGTCAGATAATATCTGCTTGAAAGGAGATGCTCTAATTTCCAAGCTGCAGGAAAAGCAGCTCAAGTTGCTCAGCTGAAGTCTTTCCTTTTGAGCACTAAGCAAGCAGCAGAAAGGGGGTGGTGAAGAAAAATCTGCTTGTGCTGCTCTTGGAGATCACAGCCCTGATCCCACCCTTTGAGATTTAATTCATTTTAATTCAGTCATGAGTCACAACCTCCCTCTTTGTGGGTGCTGTAAATTGTAAGCTTCGCCAGGAGGTTTCCTCTCCTGACTTAAATGCCATGGTAGCATTTGAGCCGTGCACCTGTTCCCAGCAGAAGCATTTCCCTGCACTTCCGAAGCACAAATTTAATATCCTGGCAGTCCCCAGGACAAGTGTGTGTGCCTCCTATCAGCATGTATCTACTATCTATTACCTAACTGTATTCAAGGGTCAGCATGATATTTGTGACCCTGTCCTTTAAAGGGCTTCATGATGGGAGGAAGGACCTGTGTTGACAGTGTTGCAGATACTTGAACCAAACTGGACTTTATTAAAAAAATACCATGATTTTGAAGGACTTTTTTACTAAGAAATAGAAGAAATCTTTAATTAAATCCCAAACCACAGTGAGAGGAAACACCCAGAGTGTGAACATTTGAAATAAGCAGCACACCACAATAGGTTCAGGAAATAGATGTTTTGGGCTCACTGAGAGCCCTCAAAATCTATAAAATTAATTGAACAGGAATGAAAGCAGCGACTCCCAAGGAACAGATGGAGCAGAGAAACCTTGGTTACTTAGCTCTTGCTGTAAAATTCCAGTTTAGTTTCTCTTCCCACTCCCACCCCTCTCTGGAGGGAAATCCCTGGAGTCACCATGTCTCTCTTGGCACAGAGGCCACTGTTCCCATCACCTGTGTGGTTGGATGAGTTCTTTGGATGTGGTTGGGAGGCAGAGAGGGAAGCGGAGACACCGGTGGGAAACATCAGTTTGGGATGTTGTGTTTTCTCTCCGTGGGCACCCGGAGGCCTGGGCTGAGATGCTCACCTCCACAGCCGGCAGCTCCAGCCAAAAACTCATTTTCCTGGAGTGCAGAAGTGCCACCAGCAGGTTTGCAGACCCTGGGCTCCGTGTGTGGATATTCACTGACCTCTCCTGGCCAGACCCAGGCAACTCGCAGCCAGCTGCTCCCAACTCCTTCCCGGGAAAATATTCCTGCTGGGAAGCAGCAGGGACACAACTCACAGTTAAAAGGTGACAAAAGAGGTAAGACCAACCCTTTGGGGACATGCAGGAGATCTTCCGTGGTATCTTTACCAAACTAAAAGCATCCGTGATTGTGAGTTATTATTGCAGACATAAATCCCAGTATAGGGACAAAGGAGACCTGGAAGCATCCAAAAAATCCATCTCAGTCCTGAAGTCCTTACTGGGGAAACATCAGGGCTAAAACTAAGGGCTTCAAAATGATGCCTGTGAGGAAACTGTGCAACCTGGGAAATATTAAATAAATATTAAAAATAAAGGAGAAAATCTGAGAGGTTATCGCATGGATTTAAGAGGGCATCATTCCCTGAAGGAATCTGGTAAATCTCTCAGCTGCACTGTGTAGGACCATCTGTAAAAACCCTGTATGGAAAATGCTTCTTATTGTGCAGTTGTAGTAAGAATTCACATAAGCAGCAACGGTAATTTTCCTGACAAGATAAGCCAAACATCTGCCTATCCTTATGGATTTCTGTAAATTCCTCTTATTTATGTAACCATCTCAAAATACCTCATCCAACTGATATTTCTCAGGTGCATATTTCAACACCTTCACCTCACAGCAGAGTTGAGCTGTAAGCTGGGAACTCACATTTGCTTTCAGGAAAGGGCAGTGCTCACCCCTCTGCAGCTCCCTGGCAAAGCTGTGCTTGGGTCCAAACAGATCCACATCTCCCTTCTCAGCTTGCTTTCTTTTTTTTTTAAATTTCTTTTTCCTTCTGGGAAACAAAGAGGATTAGTTAAGCCTATAGCTTAAATATTATAATTAATTGGCGCTTTTTGATTTTTTTTATATGCCTTCTGCTGCTATGCTAAAAGTGGGTTTTCTTCATGTGAGAAAGCCTTTGTTTGCCTGAAACAGGCTTTTCCCACCCCTGCATAAATAGCACTTTGAAAAATTGCATCACAAAACCCGCAGCATTGGGATTTTAGAAAAAAAAGAGCCTGAATGGATGGAAACTTCACATAGCTCTGCAGCTGGGAGAGCGTGGCTTTCATCTGACAGCCTGTTTAAGGATGGTTTGACCTCTCTCTTCCTTTACATGCTGGGAGTTAACTTCTCCTGTAAGTGTCCAGCATAAATTATTTTAATGCAAATTTTCTTGTCAAAACTACAAACAGACATTTGATCAAAGGTCAGCTCTCCTTTGTGTTCCTGTTTGATATAGAAATTTCTATTTCATCTTTGACTGTCATGGTCAGTTAAGGGAACTGTTGCCTGATGGGAAATTACTGATGCATTTCATGTCCTCTCTCCAACAAGGCTTTTTTCCCACCTTTCATATCTTATGGGTGTTTTAATTTGAATATGTTTTCATTTTTTAATGGAATAGTTAAATTAGCTTTGAAAAATGTCGTGGTATGACACTGAAAATTGTCTGCTTTTTAAACTGAAGCTCAATTTACTGTCGTTTGATACCCTGGGAGCTGATCAAATAATTACTATTCCCTTACTGCTGGTTTTATTTCATGCTTAACTTGTGGATCTTTTTTTATTATTATTATTTTATTTTTTATTTTTTATGGGACAGTGCCTGAAGAACAGGAATTGCGGCAAAAGGAAGGTTTTTGGAAAATTTTGTATGTGTTTCTTGGGGTTCTTTGGCTCTGCTGTATCCAAGAGAGCCTGGGGAGGCTGGAGCTCACTCAGACCTCGGGGAGCACAGTGGAGGGGTGAGTGCTCCTGCTCCCATCCTGCCCCAGCACTGGGATCTTGGGCTCCTGAGAGCAAGATCCAGGGAACTGGCCACACCAAGACTGGGGAGGATGCAGAAATCAGCTAGGGAATGATCCCCAAATCACATTTCTATCCATACAGACCCTCCTAAGAGATTTCCTTCTTTTCCCAAAGCAGTTTCATGGTTTAACCAAGCTATGCAGGTCTGTGCAGGCTGTTTGCCTTTCCAATCTTCCCCAAGGCCTCTTGACTAACAGTCCCTCTTCCCCCATTAGCTTTACACCCCAGTCCCACGATGAGATTTAGTTTCAGGGCACCTTTGGAAGGCAGGGGAATTTCATTTTAGAGCTGTGGCTCTCAGACTAAGTCTCCAGGGATGTAAAAGGATGACTCCCATGAGGCTTTGAGGTGACAAACCTACTTGATTTGCTTAAAGCAGAGCAGGAGATTTCTGCCAAAGCAGGGAATTGAACACAGCTCCTCCTGTGGCCAACACTCCAATCCCCATTTATCCTTTTTGCAACTTTTTCTGAGCTCTTCACAGTGTGTAAAGTCAAGTCCACATCTAAATCCTTGTAGGATTCGCAACCTTGTAGGATTTACAGCAGCAAACCAGAGCTGCTCTGTCCCTTTATTTTTCCCTATGCAAATGCAGACATGTCTGTGGCTGTGGGGCTGACAAACCCTGGTGAGATTTGAGGACCAAAACCCAGGTTATGATTAATGTTCTGCTGTCCAAACCCAGAGCCATTTTGGGGGCCCTTGCCTGTTGATGAGTTCTGAAACCCATCCCCCTTGGGATTTTTAGTGATGTGCACCACAACTGTTACTTAAGGAAAACACAGGAGCCACAAGCCCATCTAATGAAGTGGGTGGCATAATTAGATACCACTCTCTGGGAAACGTGAGATGCATTTTAGCCTTAAGAGAATGTTGCCTACTTATGTAAAACTACTTAAGGCCAAGGCTTGAAGATCTCAGACTCATGACAGGGATACTGCCTCCTCCTCCCCACTTTGAGCTCCCAAAGACCTGAAGCCCTTGCTGTGCTCTGTAGCTTTGCAAACCTCTTCCTTTCATGAGCACTTCATGGTGGCTTCCATGGAGCAGGATGTCCAGAGCTGCTGATCCAGAACTCACACTGTCAGGTTGTGTCTCCTGTCAGCAAAAAGTCCCATAATCAATTTCCCTTCTTTCTTCTTTCTCCTACTGTTACCTTTAAGCACACAAACTGGTTCCTTTGAGATAGAGATGGATGCGAGGCAGCTTGGATATGCAGAGCCCTCCTTTGCCAGAGAAGTCTTTGTCCTTCCTCAGTGTCTGGGATCAAGTCACTTCTCACTCACCCAACAGCAGCTTCTGCCTGTGATATCCAGCTCTCCTCATCGGTGACAGTGACACCAGATGGCAGCAGTGGCCTTCTCATCCAGCTCAGGGTGAAAATGCCGGCAAATGTTTCTCTGCATCCCAGCATTTTCGAGGATAGCTTCCCTCTTTACTTTCCTTCAGCTCAATCAGTTCCTGCACGGGCCGTCAAAATAAAATTTCACCGAGTATCTGCATGCTGTAGTTATTTAGTGTGTCAACATGACACAGAGGCCAACTTAGAAAGTCAAGAAAGGGAATTCCTATCTTCAGGCATGCTTTAATTAATCATTTTGTGGCTTTGATGCTGCCCTGACAAGTGAGAGCAAAGACCAGGATTTTTGAAGGTGATGAGGATTTTGGGGTGCCTGGTTAAAGTGATTTCTACATGACCATCTGAGGAGCTCCCAGTGGGTAAGTGAGGGTTTGTGGCATCCTGAATCTTTGGCCTTCGGTCTCATGAGGCTTTGGAAGATGTTGGATGGCTCTGGCTTCGTCATTTTAGAGCCTCCTGTCCACTACACCCTGGCACCAATCCTGCACTGCCACTGCTGCCTGCCAGGCCCTCAGGGGGGTCAGCACTGAAACTGTGCAAAGGACCAAAAGCTTGGCCAGGTGGCCACAGGCTATGTCTTTTTAAGAAGCTCTCCCCTAACAAACCTCCTTTGCAGGAGTGGAATATGGGGTCCTGAATGCATTTTGTTTATAATGATGCCCGAATATTTATTGAATTTTTAAAATTGTTCTGGGGGCTATCAATTTACCTGTTAGCCACTCCAGAAATTATTACTGTACTAACTGCAAAGAGGAAAAGAGGATACCCAGCTTGGATGATTGATTGTTCTGTGTGTTGGGGCAGAGAGTTCCAGCAAAGAGAAAGAACAGAGCTAAATCCCACTGACTGAGGGAAGACCAAAAGTGATGGACAAAAATGGAGAAAGCCCAGTAAGTGCCATGCTCATTCCTCAGATTTCGGAATGGTACCAAAACCAACTAAAGTGGTGCTAAGTAATTCATACTGGCACACTTTAAAACACCTTTAAGCAGCTCAGCAGTGAGAATCATTTGGTTCAACAGAGGAGCTGGACTTTTTTAGGTTAAATAAGAGAAATACTGATATAGTCCAGGAATCCTGCTGGGTTTTTCCTCCTAGATACTAATTACTGCACTTTAACTTCTCTGCTACTCCCACTGACCTGGTTTGCAAACAGAAACAAACCATTACAGCTTAATTTATGCAGGGCAGTGACCCTGCAAGTAGCAGGATAGGAGACCTGTGCTCAGTATTCTCTTTACCTGTGCCCAGGAGCTTGGGAAAATTCAAATTTTAAGGAAAAACCTCTGGAGTCAGGAAAACCTTAGAAAATCCACTAATCCTGGATTGCAGGCTTAATTTCTTTTATCTGTCTCCACTACCCTGAGCAAACCACTGGACTGGTGTCCAGGTGTGCCATGGGATGAGCCTGGAGGGGCCAGGAGAGGCTGGGATGAATTCCTCTCAAGGTGCTGTATCAGAGTGTGGAACATAAAGCCCCTTCAGACAGGACTGGCAGTGTGTCCTACACACTGCTATCATGGAAACCTGATTCAGCTCACTAGATACCTCTTATCTAGAGCAGAGACCCCTTCCAGCAGACTGGACTGGACCCTACTCTGGAGTTAGCAGCTCTTAAAGCAGCTCTATAACATGAAAACAACTGGTGGCACACAAACAAAACTCTGGCTGTTCACAACCAAAAGAGGAGCTCGCACTGGCTTTGGATACAAAAGTGTTGTGGCTTTGCAACTTGGGATGCTGAGAAGGTGCTGCAGCATATTGCCTTGTAATAACATGAAGCAAAAGCTCAGCAGAAAGTCTGTGAACCAGATAAGATTGATTAAACAATTTCTAAGCAACGGGGTTGCACATAAAAATTTTATTAAAACCTCAAGTGCTGAATTTATTTCCTGGGTCTGTCACCGCTATTTTTTTTTTCAGTAGTGATAATTACTACATTAGAAATTAAATGAACCTCATATACTACATCTTTCAGACCTCCTAGGAGAGTTGTGAAAGTGATTTAGGGAAGTGAATTTGCTATTGTGCCTAATCAAGTTACAGTAATTGTCACCTATAATTTTAACTTGACTGCTATGTGTTTAATTGGAAGCTTTACCTTTGGGTTTTTTTTTTGTAACTGAGCTTCTCTGACTGTTTTTCTACTTTCCATCCTCTTCTAAAACCCACTGACAGAAGACAAATCATTGCATACATCTGTGCAGTCAACAGCATTGCTGTTTGCAACCACACTGGCTTCCTCATCAACCTGAGGTGTTGTAGCATCAGATGATCTTCCTTGTGGCACCAGCACCAGGCTGTGTCCCTCGAGAGGACACAGAGCTCTGTAGAGATGAGTGGCAGTAAAGGGTCTTTCTGGTCTGAGGGGCTCCTTACAGGACTGCAGGTATGGTTCTGACTGGCCTTTGCTTCTCTAGGTGTTTGGTCAGAGATATATTCCTAGACTTGACCCTGATTTGTGCTTTGGAGATGCTGGGTCATGTGCAGCCCCCTTTAGAACAGCTCATTAGTAAGTCCCTTATTCTGATTCCCCCAACCAGACCTCAATTTGTTTCATTAATGAGCTCTGTGGGGCAGCAGACCAAAGGGTTTGAAGACCTGCAGGTGAGTCACAAAGTGAGATACAACAGAGACAAAGGTGTCCCAGTGCTTCTCTCAGGACCTCAAGCTGCTGAGTTGGGAGCTGGGCCAAGAGTAGGCTTGTAGGGGCTGTTAATGCCTCCTCCCAAACACATGTAGCAAGTGTATTGCACAGGTTCCCTCCTGTGCTTTGAGGTCTGGGCAGTTGCTCTGGTCATTCCTCTCTAAAACCGAACTGCCTGCTCCTCCTCCCCTTTTCTTGCTAAAGAAATATACCTGGGTACAGATATGGAGATGTGACTGCAGTCTGCAACAGGACAAGGTTTCTTGTGGACTTAGGGAAGATGGTAATGATGATGAACATGGAAACTCTAAAGCTGAGTGACAATAACAGATGGAAGAACAGGACTGCTTCTGACCATACCCATTCAACACAGTGGAATACTTGCCTTCCTGAAGTCCCATAACATATTAAACTTTTTCAGTTTTGGCTGGGATCAAGCCCTTCATTTTTAGAGACTCTTTTATGGATCATTAAAGTTCCAGAAAGGCTATATTATGTTGATGCAATTGAAGGAGGTTACTCAAAACTATTTTATCACTGTAACACTCGTAGAAATTATTGTGCTTGTGTGGCTTTGTGCTGGCATTCTGGAGCAATGTGTGTGGAATAGCAGTAACCTTGCTCCTGAATAATTCATGTTGTTTGTCAGCCACTTCTTAAGCCTTTCTGCTTAACCACAGAAGATTAGCATTTTTGTTGTTGTTTTTTTTTTTTTTTTAATCAAAGGTTTGGGGTGGGGGGAAGGGAGAGTGTCAGTTTTCTTTTTAACTTACTTAAAACACTTCCCCAGGCTTTCAGTAGGTACCATAACAATTCAAACTGGGATATTTTGGTCTTAGAAGTATTTTAGCTGGCTCTTAAGCCTGCTACATTATACAACTTTCTGGTAAATCATGAATAAGCTGAAAGTCTGGACAGCTTTTTTCCTAATTTCTCAAGGGTCCTTTTACTACCTAATTTGTTTTCATCCTATGTTATTTACTGACTAACTCTAATCAACATTTCTGGTATTGTTCCAGTCCACAAGTGTGGGAAGGTTTGGCAGGTAATGTGTGGCAGTGCAGGGAGGCTGAAAGATCCTGGCCTTGAAATGAATATTGCTGGTTGGAAATTGGACTGCATTCATTACATGCTGCCGTTCTCCTGAGCTTTTTCTTCGATTAAGGATGCTCCACTTCTGTAAAACAGCAAAGCTCAGTTAAGTTCTGAAGTGAAGCTGAGCAGCACAGCTGCAGTTAAGAAATACTCAGCCTCAAAATTGACAGAATGGAGGTAAAAGTTAAGGGTCTGGCTCAAAGCAAAGTAAGGGGGAAATGCCAGCCTGGACAAATACAGGGTTGAGGTGTGCTTTCTTTGCTTCCACCTGAGAGTCATGCAAAATAGTCTTTGGTTTTTAGGTTTTGGCTTTTTTCTTTGTGTAAATTAAAAGTGAAAATTTGAATTAGGGGTACCATTAAGCATCCATCCTGTATTCCTCATGGAAGGAGCCCAGCAGAGGCAACCCAGGGGGTTTGCCATATACTGGCTGGTTGGATGATGATAGCAGGCAGCCCTGCCCTGGCCTCTTGTCTGGGAGCTGCTCCTGACCCAGAAGTCACTAAACTGGTGACACATCCCCTTTGCCTGTGGATCTGCTCCAGCCCTTTATGTCTGAGCGAACTAAAATCACTGACACGCAGCAGCAGCCAAGTCCTGCTGGCAGGAGTCACTGAAGGGGAGAGTGTTTGGGCTGTGGTGCTGACAGATTTCACACAGAAATGCTGATATGTGCAACGCTCTGTGGACAGATTTGGTGAAGCAGAGGTTGGAGTGAGATTACTGCTACAGGACACAAATTCCCTGTCTCTGCAAGGCATCTCTGCTCTCCACTGCTTTGTGTGTTCCCTATATTTTCTATGCTCATTCTTTCACTCTGAATTTTCATCTGACACACCAGGTAAGGTCTGGCAGGGGATGAGGTGGCAGAAATCAGGACATGGCCACAGCTGTTGAGTGTGGACTGCTGTGGTGTGACATTCACACCTTCCTCTGACACTCAGAGTTGGCTCATCTCATTTTTGCCATTGCTAATTCCTTTGTTTCCCTCTCTATAGCATAACATTTAAGAAGGAAAACCAGGATGCTCTTGAAAAACCAAATGGCTTTTGGAAGAGACTCCTGCGTTAAATCCCAAACTTTGCAATTCGAACTTTCCAATCAAGCTAATTTTCCAAAATTCTGACACTGAGTTTCTCCTCCTTCCCTCACTGATACAGCCTCTTCTCCTGAAGCTGCATCCTGCTCTGCCCTGAGTTTGCCAGGAGCAGCCCTCAGCTCCCACCCGACTTGCGGCTGGAGTGACAGCTCTGGCTTTCACACGCTGCTGCGCTGGAGCTGCTGGGGAGTTTCTCTGTTCCTGTTCCACTATTAGGTTTCAAACCTCCCTGCTGAGGAGCTGTCCTCAAGTCACATCAGGTAAGCTTAGCTATGCATTGAATTCAGGGAGTGGAACTAATCCCACATTTCAGCTGGAGAGGAGAACAATGAGGCAGGAGCTGAGCCTGGCCCCTGGCTCGAAGGTAAAGGGTTTAATATATTAGTTGAAACAGATGCTTTACACTTAAGAATGTGTGTTGTATCTAATTCCAGGTCTATCTCTGTTTAGCTGAATGACAGCCCTACATATTTCATGGAGAGCAGATACAATACATAATGTATTACATATATGCCCAAATTATGTATATTATGTTTAATGTGCGTATGCTTTGGTCCATTACTCCTGACATAAAAGCTGCAATGCCAGGATCAATAGTCTGCATATAAATTCAGGAAGGCATAGACGACTACTGCCATTAGCACACAGGAGCCCCTCTCAACATGTAAATGCTTTTGTTTTCCCAGCTGTTGATATTTCAGTCACTGAAAGAATTAAGTTCTGTCTCAAGTTTCATCTTCACTACTCTGTGGAGAAATGACTGGCTTATAGTGAATTTTCTCACAGCATTTCCTTTGCCTCCAAGGGACATTTATATTGACTATGACAGAACTGAGTTTAAATTTTTTTAATGATAAAAAGATGAACCTTAATTCAGATCTGAATTTATAAACTCCTTATTTAGAAAGACTTGAATCTTTTAGATAAGTGGCTATGCTGGCTGCTAAAAATGGTACGCAATTGTCTTGTTACCAGGTCCCCAAAGTGCAATTGCCATCTTTGGCAAATAGAAGAAAATTTTAATTTCCCCTGATTTGAAATGTAAAAAGAGTGGTGAATAAGAGGGACTGCCTTGAGATCTTGCCTGCACAGTGCATGCTTGAAATGAGAACAGTCTCTGCAAGAAGGAAGTGGCAGTAAAATGACTTTCCCTTTTAGCATTTGTACAATTGCTACTATTAGTAAAAAGAACCAAACTCCGAGTTTTTCATGCCTATGACAAATCTGAAAATGAGTTAAGACCTTCTTTCCTTTTTCCCTGCCCTTCAATTCCCAGGCTCCTCGCGTGGCTGACAAGTTTTCCCTTCCTGCTTGTTTGGGGCAGCAGGAGAGAAAGGTCATTTCTCTCAGGGGCAGGAGTGCTTCCCAAGCCAGGTGTGGGCAGGGAAGGCTGATCCTTCTGAGGAATTGCTGCAGTGGCCTGGGGATTTCACAAGGAGCCCATGGGAACACAAGGCCCTCGCTGGCCCAGCCAGACCAGTCTGTACCCTGGCTCTCTGGCTGATCAGCAGGTTTAGTTCTGGAGCCACAATCAGGCTGTAAAAAAAGTGCAGATGTAGCAGCGATGGATCCTCCAGGGTGGGTGCTTTCCTGATCCCTAGTGTGACTGTGGGAATTGTATGTCCTGTGCTTCCTGGCATGTGACTTGGGGCAAATTAATAAATAAGAATCCCGATCTTCAATTCCAATGCAGCCTTCAGTGTTTGCTCTTAAACTTGTGTAGCAGACCAAAATAATTAAGTCTAAATATGAATGGATGTTCCAGCAGGATAACACAGATATCTATATATTCATTTCTACTTTTATTTATATGTCAGTTTATCTAAACACCCTAGGGATGTTCAGTAGTCAAGGTAGTGGTATTCAGTGTAATTTTTAAAATGTCAGAATTGAAACCTTGGACAGCCTCCCCCCTTGCCACCCAACAGCAAAAAGTGAATGCTCTGCCAGGTCTAAGCATAATATAAACCATTTCATCTTAACTATTTTTATTTGGAAAGTTCTTCTTTATTCTACTAGGTTAAGGAGCAGGCATGTTGTCTCAGCACAGTTAAATCCCACAGCTCATTACCATGAAATATGTAAGCTCAGAGGATATGAAAGTGTTCCATCCAAGAGGATATGAGAGTGGGCTGCCCAGAGAGGGTTCAAGGCCTCCTGTACACGGAACACAGTTCCAGGCTTTAAAGCGGTGCTGTGCCAGGACCTTCAAAAAGGCAGTTTTCCAAATGGCCTTTTAAACTGGCAATTATCTCCCATAGATCATTAAGACAGACTTGTACAGGAGAAATGAAAACACTGAAAAGAATTCAGTTTGGAAGGGCTCCTCTGCTTCAGAGGTGTGTGGGGAAGTGAAGCCAGGTACTCTGTGACAAGCCCAGGGACCGAAGAGCAGTTTAGTCACTGAGGCTTTAGAGGCTGAACTGGGTGGCAGGTCTGGATCCCAGCTGGCATCATCACAGCTCGAGTGCCGCTGGAATCTCCCTGGCTCAGGCTGAAGCTACTCAGCCTGCAGTTAGACACAGCCTTATCTGGGAAAAGAATGAGTGAGCAAAACCTGTGTGACCTTATTTGTGGGTGGGGGTCAAGTGATAAAAAACCCTATTATCCATCTTCCTTCTTCAGATTTCAGAATCAGTCATCTTCCTTTTTGTATATTCTGATGCAGTCTTTGCATATAATTTCTAGGAATCCAGCCATTCATTCTGTACCTCAGCTCAGTGTCCCTCCATTCAATAATAAAATACTGACCACAAGGAGAAATAACAAATGCCAATAACAGAAATATGTAAACTAAAGCTTTGCAGTCAAATATGCCAAATTGAATATAATCATAGTCCATTGAATATAAATTGTGTAATTGAATTTGGATAAGACAAGTAAATAAGGGAAGTTGTTGGGGTACCTGTAACACACCAATTATTTCATTCTTTTTGAAAAATAAACTAATGTCCTATATTAAAATTAGTCTCTTATGGAAGCTGACACATGGGGCTTTTGTCTGTTATCAAAATGGGCACTCTATCCATGACCTTCTCCAGGATGTTAATATTGTTTCTGGTTGTTACCTTTCTGCATTCTGAGTAACACCACACTGCCCCATCTTTTCAGATAGTATTGACTCAAAAATAGCCATTAAAAGTTAGAGGTCTGAGATATTTGTTTTTAAGCTACAGGACTTCTGAGATATAAAAAGAACTCCAGTGTATTAAGCTTGCAGTTTTCTTTAGGCTGAAAGGATGAAGGAGAATGCTACATTCCTTCCTATTGCAGCTCTGGGGATTGTATGTTTTATATTCAAATTCTTCAAAATGCAAAAAAAAAAAAAGTTACTGAAGAGAGGAAGAACTCAAAACCACACCAGCTCTGAGTGATGACTTCAGAATAGCCCAGGGGTACAGGATGGTGTTGACTAATTCAAGTTTACTTTCTGCTAAAAGATCCCTCTGGCTTCACTGGCTCCCACAATTAAGGAGGAAAACTAGTTTGCTCTTGCCTCTCTTGGCTTATTCCAGGCAAAACTGGCACTTTGTTTTTGCTCTCACCTTTCTCTATCTATCTGTGCACTTTGGGAAGTGGCTGCACCTTTCCCACAGCTGAATCACATTCTGACCACAGTGAGATCAGTTTGCACCTACAGCAGTGCACTGAAGTCCCCTTTCCTGTCACTGGTCAGGCCAGCAGTGACATATTTCTGTGCAGGCTGTTAGGGGTTTGTCCATGCCTGCTGCAGAGTTTCAGTAACACACATGCAGGCAGAAGCAGAAATGGATGGAGGAAAGAAGGGGCAGCAAGACATCATTGCTCTTCTCTGTTCCTACCTCTTCCATAATTGCAAGGGTCTGTTTGATCTGGGCTGTCTGGAAGTAGAGGGGACATAGCCAGAAGGGCTTGGAGATGAGATTGAACCACTTGTTCAAATCCTGGTGACAAGGACAGAAACACACCTTTTCCTGCTCTGGATGGGGCGTTATTTGACATCTGTGTGTGGTTTGTTTTACAGAGTGACTAGGAAGCCCACAGGACATGGGTCATGTTTGCTGGCAAGAGGGATTTTGGAGATACCAGGTCTGATATACAGTGTTTGTTCCAAAGAGCTAGGAGCTGGTTATTTTTCAAGTGGTGCTTTTAAACACCTTTTGTAGGAATAAGAAAAAAGAAGGGTGCAGATATGCATGAAACACTAACAAAAATACTTTATTGCAAAGAGGCTGGAGGTAATTCAGTCTCAGAGGATGCTCTGGTAGTGCCACATTTTCTGCTGGCAACCTGGGCTCTGATGCTCACCTCTAACATGAGAAGCTTAAGGGTCCTGGTGTCTTAAGGAAGGATCACCATAAAACTGATGATTAGAGACCTGACAAGCTGGAAGAGGGCTGTGTCTTTTCAGATGGCTTTGGGTTACACCTGCTGAAAAATGAGGTTTTCACGTGTACCAGACTTACTCAGTCTCTTCTTCCTGTTCCCTGTGTTGCACAGAGCAGTGAGATCCAGCTGAGTGCTGAGTTCTTGTCTCGGTGCAGGTACCCCAGCCTTCTCTTTGTGCTTCCTGGTAATCACACACTACTCCTGCCAAACTTTATTTTGACAGTGGAAGAATAGCTATTTTGTTCTGCAGTGACTGCTCCAGGATCCATCACTGTCACGTCACCTAAATGGCGCCAGTCACCCTGGTTTGCAGTAGCTGCTGGGACTTGCTGACCGCAGCAGAGCCTGTCATTCTGAGATTAAGGAGGGATTAGCTCTGCCATTTCAGTCAGCCTTAAGAGAAAGGTTAAAGACTTTGGGAGAAGGAAGTACGTGTGTGCATGCACATGTGTCTTCCAA
Organism: Cyanistes caeruleus; assembly: GCF_971803275.1. Classification (NCBI taxonomy): domain Eukaryota; kingdom Metazoa; phylum Chordata; class Aves; order Passeriformes; family Paridae; genus Cyanistes; species Cyanistes caeruleus. The sequence continues at coordinate 5,713,707 of NC_141711.1, read as the reverse complement.
AACAACAGATGGTTTCAATAAAGTTGCTCCTGCTGCTAGGAAGTGGCACTTCTTGACATTAGCAGAACCATATCTCATCAGGGTTCTTGTTTCTACCAGCCTGGCTCAGCACGGCCGAACCCACTGTCCTGCATGGGGTAATCAGGGAAGCACTCCGATATCTGCCCCATTAATTGCCCCCTGCCAGTCTGCCTCTCTCCTGATGTAACGCCCACTGTGCTCAGTGGGGCGGGATCGATCGGCTTTGAAGGACAACTTTCCCCCATGATCCGCAATTCCCCCTACTTAAACCGCAGCCAGAACTGTCTTTTTACGGATTCTGCAAGAAATGTGTGATTTCTTGGAACCGCTGAACAAAAACCTCTCTGCTCCAATCGGTGGATCGATGTATTAAATTATTGTGCAACTAAATTAATGTGCCCCTTGGTGACAGAATTGCAGAAAATGAGCAGTGTTTTATGCATTAAAGACAACCTAGTAAAAGATTGTTTTTCAAGGTTAAATTGTTCCACAGTGAATATCAAGATTTTTCCAATTAAAATATGAGGGGTTTTCAGAGCTGCATCAGCTCTATTGCTTCTCACAGTGTCACAGTGCAAATTAACAGGTACAAATAACTGAAGAACTGTAAATAGTAATTGAGACATATTTGGGACTTAGGAAGTAATACTGTTTTTTGGGTTTTTTTACTAGTTTGTATTTAAATTTTATAGGTAAACAATTTTGCTGGAAATCACAGTGGGGTTATTTTGGTGGGATTTTTGATTGCTTGTTTAAACTCAAGAGCCATGAAAAAATGCCACCATTCATAATGTTGTCATGAAAAACTAAAGAGCTTCTGCAGCCTTTGGTTTCCTCTTTCTGGGCTATATGGCACATGTGGGGATAGACTGTGCCTTCCTTTCATGATGCCCTCTTTTCAGAGTGAAAAAAAAAGAAAAGGGCAAAGGAAAAAAAAAAGGATACAGTGACCTCTTCCTACAACCTTAAAGCAAATATGATATCTAAAATGAAAATGGGAATATTCATGTAGATTAAAATTCATTCCCTTTTAAAGCTTTCTTTGAATTTTGGTCCAGTTGCATTTATCTTCTTTTTGCTGACAGGAGAAAACATGGGAAGTTTCCTACATACCTAATACTGTGTAGCAAGAGCTGCTTGTTCCAAAAGTGCTCTGTGCACCCTCTCTTGTGCAGCACGACTGGGGCAGGGTCCTTCCAGGTGACCCAAGCCAACCATTTCATAGATATGATGTTCTCTCTGTCCCTATGTTGACGGCAAACAGATGAACCAGTTTTCTAATTAACTTGTTCTGCAGGTGCAATGACAAAGGAAAACCTTTTCAATAACTTCATTGTTTGCTCAAACTCTTTTTATGGATATTTTCTAAGTTCTCAAAGGTCTGAAAAAGTTTGTATTTTGTCCACTTTCTCATGAAACTTTTTCCTTTTCCTATTTTCTCTCTTGAGCTCATGACAATGACAATTCTATTCTGAAGGCCAGAATCCCAGAACACACAGTACATTTTGTGAAGGAGTCTAATCTCTCTAGTAACTTATAAAAGACATACATAGACTGTGTGTTCCTTATCAGTTGACATAATTTCATTTTTATTCTGAACCTTTGGAATATCAAATGAGAAAATTTCACCGCCAAGTGTATGTTTTCAAGCTCTAGCTCCAGGAATGACAAATTAGGTGTGAAATTAAAGCACCAGTGAAAGCATCCCAGTCCCTCAATAACAAGGACTTTGAATATTTGCAAAATCCTAAAATAGGTTTCAGTGCATTGCTGCCAGAAGAACTAAAAAAAAAATAAGTAAGTTCAAAAATTATTAAAATACATACCAAAAACTATTATGAGATAAAAGGATTTACATTAATATATCTATTTACAGGTCCCCATTGTCACCTGGGAAGCCAGAATTCATGAAATCAAATCATTTGATCAACAGCATGAAGAAATTTGTGGCAGCATCAAGCTAAGAACCCAGTTTTTCACTTCTACACTCAAACGTGGGCCTGCATCACTTTACAGACAAAACAACAACAGGAGAAAGAAAATGATGCAGCAGAAGGGAGATGGACTTCTTTAAGCATCTGGTAATTCCTGAAAGAACAGGCTCAAATATTTGTATGTAATGCAAATGCCATTTATATGAAGCATTTATATGCTGTGTGACTGTCATGGATGTCAGAGCAGCATGCACAGGCAACACAGCTCACTCAGGGATGTGTTTCAGAGTTCCAGGGAATAGTATGCAGAACTGGGTGAAAAATCGAGCTCCCCAGACCTCCGTGGGAATGCTACATGGTGCTACATCCTCGGAGTGCTAGGGGAGGTTTCCAGGACAGGGAGAGGGTGATGGTGTTATTCCACTTGAGAAAGGCTTCAGCCTTCGCAGAAGTGTTGCTATCAATACCTCTTAAAGCACATCTAAACCTGTTTGTATGGCAATTTACTTGCTTCACCAAAACCCATACAAAGGTAAGCTATTTCAAGAAAGGCTCACGCTCCAAAGTGCCAGTTCAGTGCAGGATCTGTATTAAAAAACATTCTACATTTGGCTTCTGCATTTTAACACTAATCCAGGCTGGCCTACGTGCCCACACTGAAGGAAATGAACTGTATCAGGCAATGTCATTTGCTAAAGGGTAAGAGTAGAGGAATCCTCCATCCCTTCGTTTTAGATTTCTAGGGACAATTTCACAGGCTGTGCCATTGCTGAATGGGGAAATTGGAAAACTGCAGAATCGATTTGCAGACGTGAAGTTCTATTTTCTTTTACAACTCCTTCATCAGAGTCTCCATCACTGCTGCGTTGTGCAGCATTATCATCGGAGCAGCCTGGACACCACTGATAATTGCTGAGTGAGGGGAAGGCTGTGCCTTGCAAGCAAAAGTAAAACCAGCGGGGTGGCACTGCCTTTAAATCCACCTGAAGTGCTCATTTACTCAGGCTACTCATTTCTGAGAGTTAATGGGAAATTAATTTAAAAATATGATTCAAATTGGTTTTGCTTTTTTTTTTTTTTCTGAACAAAACTTCCCAGCTAAAAGCTGTGAAGTTGTATTAAATCTATTTTGCGTAAAACCAGGAACAATATACATGATTTTGCAATGCTTCTGTTATTTCTTTGTTAATTGTTTCACAAAGAAAAAAACCTCAAAACCTCTTCCACAGCAAATGCCTGATAGTGACACAGTTCCCAAGAATGAGACCAGTGGCTAATTTCCACAAAAAACTGGAAAACCTCGTTACTATCATCCACTTGACCTTTGAGATGGAGAGAGAAGTGTGCTTTGTAACATTAAGGATCAGGGGCAGCAAAAATGGTCATTTGTGTGCCGCAGTCATTCAGCAGCTCTGTGAGACAGGCAGGGCTGATCTGGCTGCCCACAGCATGCTGGGGCTACCAACCCTGGGAAAATTAAGAATATTCCTGGTGTCATAAGCTTTTGGATCGAGTATCCTACGATTGGTTTCTTTTAAAGGTCAAGTCAACTTTGCACGGCTGTGGGTCTCACAGCTGCTCCCCTGCCCCTGAGACATCCTTGCAGCATTAGGACGCTGGCAGGATTTCTGTGCCCCTTTCTGCCGGGTTTCAGCAGGGACGGTGGCACCAGCTCGGCTGGGCAGCCACCTCCGCTCCCCTCAGAGAGGGTTTGCCGCAGCAGCCATAGCTCAGCGCGGACAGGGGAACTGCAGGGATTGGGAGTGAAACGGGTAATTCTACTCCTCTGGGCAAGCCATTTCTGCCGGGTGTCGCTGCTGAGGAGTGAACAGGCTCCAAAACGCCGGGACAAGGCGCTGGCGCTGGCGCTGCCTACAAGGCCCTACCCGCGAGCCCAAAATGGCGGCTCGCCCGGAGGCGCCGCCGCCTCGTTGCTACGCGACCGGCAAGGCCCGCCTCCCCCGGAGAAGTACGACACCCAGGCATCCCGCAAGGGAGGAACTCTAACTCCCGGCAGGCCCCGCGCGCTGGAGGCGGCCGGCCCGCACTACATATCCCGGCAGGCGGTGGGGGCAGTGGCCAATCGGTGTCGTTGATGCTGCGGGGTGCGCGGCCGGCGGTGAGCGGGGGAAGCGGCGCGGTGACATTTCCTGCCGGGCCGCCCCCGGAGCCGCTGCCCGAGCGGGGCCCAGGATGGCAGCGCTGGGAGGTCGGTGCGGGGCGGCGGGGGAATGCCCGGTGCGAGAGGGGGGGATCCTGGTGAAGGGTATCGGGGCCTGTGTGTTGAGGGGTGTCGATGAGAAGGTTCGGGCCTGTACTGAGGGGACCAGCGTGTTAGGGGGCTCGGGGGTGCCCGGGCTGGGAGGGGTCCCTGGGAGGGGCAGCGGTGCTCGGGTGTGGGAGGTGATGGCGTGAGGGGAGAGCTGAGCGGGGGCTGTGTGGGAGAGGGGGTGTGCGAGGCAGTGTGCTGTGTTAGGGTGGAAGGAGGCTGTCCCATGAGGGACCCCCCTGCTGTGTGAGGGGCCGCAGCCGGGAGAGGGGAGTGGAGTTGATGAAAGGCTTCTATGAAAATGGGTGTGCTCTCTCTCCTCTTTGCCCCTTTGTGTTGCCCAAATTTTGTTGAAAGCGCTCTGTTGCAGTCAGCAGCTTTACCCGATTTGCAGCTCTTGCCACCTAATGTTTTTCTTTTGAGCTTTCCTTTGTTGTTGTTGCGTAAAAATGTTGGTGCTATTACGAAACAGATTTTTGTGCTTGAGCTATTGCTCAATTTTCACTTTGGGAATTACTTCATTAGGCTTATCACATGTTGTTTAGCAGCATGTGCTCTACTAAATATGTTTCCACAGTGATATATAAGCTCCTTCACACCTGAGAAATTTCAAATTATAATTCTGTTTTATTTGTAGAGAGAACATGTAACTGTGTGTACAAATTTATGTGTTTAAGTTTGCTGCCCAGCAGACTTATTGTGGGGCCGTTTCTTCATGAGTCTCTGCTCCAGCCATTACTTTTGTAAGGCAGGAGCCAGTTCCTGTTTCAGTGTGAAGTCAAATATTTACATACAGGCCTGTGTGATGGCAGTGTTAGGTTGGGGACTTTTTTCATTCCTCTGTGTCCCTTTTCATTTTAAAGGTCAATAAGCATTGTGTTTCTTGATTTGATTTCCAGTTGTATAAAGTATTTGTATTGTTTTCCATAATGGGTATAAACTTTACTGTTTATAGGGATATAAACTTTATAGTTGAATGGTAATTGACATGTACATTGTGAAAGGGAAAAAAAAAAGTATTGAGGTATGTTTATGCATTTATTCACCCTTGAAAATGTTTGGCTTGCTGTCGATGGATGATGATGCTGAGGAAGTATGGAATATCAATTTGTGCCAATTCTTGGTCATGAGTGGCTATTTGGCATGTGTATGTTTTTCTTTTTTTTTGGAGGCTTTTTTGTTGTTGTTGGTTGTTTTCTGTTAAAGTTTTAATTTTGCTTTGTAGAACCAAGTCAGTTTTCACAAACACTGAATGGAGTTCCTCCCTCAAACCAAGTCAGCAGTGGAATGGACCCCTTCCATGCTTGTAGTATTCTCCAACAGCTGAAGACCATGTATGATGAAGGACAGCTGACAGATATTGTGGTGGAAGTGGATCATGGGAAAACATTCTCCTGTCATAGGAATGTTCTTGCTGCAATCAGTCCTTATTTCAGGTACTACTGTCCATTATTCTAGTGGTGATCAAAGCAGATAGAATATCAGTGTAGGTATGATTGCTTGAATTTTCATTTAATGAAAATAAGTTCCATGTATTTTTAGATAATACAGTGCACCTAGCAAGTAAAGATCATTGTTCTCTTAAGGTCAGTGAATTATCAGTGTCTGTTTCTCAGAGGTAGGTTTCATTGGAGAAAATGTCACACAAAATTTTAAACCAAGCAAAACTGCCTCCTGTACTGAGGGTATCAGAGATACAGTAAGAGCATATTGAAACTACTTGTTTTCTTTTCAAATTACATATTTTAATGTGCTAGACTAGTTTGCATGTGAAATAACCTGTTGAAAGTTGAATGCAAAGACTTGGATATGTCAAGAACTTTGACATATTTATTGCTTATAAACTCAATGATTTTTAACATAGGTTTAGTGAGACAATTAAGCAAGAAGTTCCACTTTCGTTTCAGTAAGTGTAGAAATGATCTTAAATTTAGGTCCCCCAAGAGGAAAGTTAACACCTGTGATAAATGTGTTTGTGCTAATGGAGGGGCAAACACATTGGGACTAGCTGTACAACATATGTAAATTCATGCCTGTGGTTAAAGGTAATTACAGGCAAACTGCTGGATATTTTCTGTTTTGCAGATCGATGTTCACGAGCGGCCTTACCGAGAGTACCCAAAAGGAAGTTCGGATCGTTGGTGTGGAAGCAGAGTCGATGCATTTAGTGTTGAACTATGCATATACCTCCAGAGTAGTGCTGACAGAGGCCAACGTTCAAGCTTTGTTCACTGCAGCCAGTATCTTCCAGATCCCTTCCATACAAGACCAGTGTGCTAAATACATGATCAGTCATTTGGACCCACAGAACTCCATTGGGGTGTTCATCTTTGCTGATCACTATGGTCATCAGGAACTCAAAGACAGGTCACAAGACTACATTCGCAAGAAGTTTCTGAGTGTCACCAAAGAGCAAGAGTTTCTTCAGTTGAGAAAAGACCAACTGATAAGTATCCTCAACAGTGATGATTTAAATGTAGATAAAGAAGAACACGTTTATGAGAGCATTATAAGGTGGTTTGAGCATGAACAAAATAAGAGAGAAGTGCACCTTCCAGAAATATTTGCCAAATGCATCCGTATGCCTCTGTTGGATGAGACATTTTTAGAGAAAATCCCTCCCGTGTTTGCACAGGCGATGGCCAAAAGCTGTGTACAAAAGGGACAACCCAGTGCCAATGGCTACACACAACGGCTTGGAATGACCGCTTCGGAAATGATCATATGCTTTGATGCTGCCCACAAACACTCAGGAAAGAAGCAAACAGTGCCTTGTTTAGATTCGGTCACAGGGAGAGTGTTTAAACTATGCAAGCCACCAAATGACTTGAGGGAGGTGGGAATTCTCGTGTCTCCTGATAACGATATTTACATTGCGGGTGGTTACAGGCCGAGCAGCAGCGAGGTCTCCATCGACCACCGAGCAGAGAGTGATTTTTGGATGTATGATCACTCTGGCAATAGGTGGATTCCGAAGGCTCCTTTGCTGCGGGCCAGAATAGGCTGCAAGTTGGTTCACTGCTGTGGGAAGCTGTACGCCATCGGGGGGAGAGTTTATGAAGGAGACGGGCGGAACTCCCTCAAGTCTGTGGAGTGCTATGACAGCCGGGAGGACTGCTGGACAGCTGTGTGTCCCATGCCCGTAGCAATGGAGTTCCATAGTGCTGTGGAGTATAAGGATAGCATCTATGTTTTACAGGGTAAGGTGATTTGACTGGGTCTCTGGTGTTTTATTGGAAGTGGGGATTGTTTGTTCTGACTGTCTGTGTTTTCTTAAGCAATTTGGAAAAACCCCCTGGGCAATGGGGGGGCAGGGGGAGCTGGGAAGGGGGAGGTTGCTGCCTTGCATTCTCGTGCCCTGGGAATGTGTCACTAAGTTGTAATACTGAGTTATTGTACAGATGGCATTTTTTGTGGTATTCTGAGTCAATAATACAGTATTAAACTTAACTCTGAAAATTCTTTAATCTTTACGTGGGTGAAATGCACTAACACAGAAGAAAGGACACTGCCCTATGAAAAAGCACTTTGTATTTTACTTGGCTAAAGCTGTGAAAATTCCTGGTGTCTTTATTCTTGGTGACTGACTTCTTCTGACATCAAGTTGATGAATAACTTCTAAGTCTTCATTTCCTGCCCTACCCTGCTTTCTGAAGTCATCTTAGAAACTAGAAAGAGATAGAGCATCTCTGTTAACTCTGTTTCTTTGGTCAGTAATTTCAGTACTGCCTTTATATTTTGTGCATGCTGGAAAGTGCTGAGATTGGCCTGAGGCTGTGGTAAGGGACCCCCAAAGTGGAAAGAAGGAAGGAGGGGGAGGTGTCCCAGTTTTGTTTTGCTGAGGGCCACTGCTGTAAACACCTGCACAAGATAGGGTCTTGGATGCACACCAGCTCCTACTTGGGTCACTTCCATACCAAGATGGATCATGGGGAAGAAACAGGATAGAGAATACTGTTAGATCCTTATTATTTACAAGAAGTCAACATTATTTCTTGACTTTACATTTATGATCTTCCATGTGACTTGCAGATTTCTTCTTCCATTGTTTCTGTATCATGTTTAACTCTTGTTGGTTGTGGCTTTAAATAGTTCTGTTATGCTAAAAAGTTCTCTAAATCTCTGCTTTAGGTGGTTAGAAAGGAATGCTGAAGAATACTGAACTTAGTATTTGTTCCTTTAATGTTTCTTAGAACTGGTAAAAGGTGGATAATACTATTATAACCTCTAGAATAAGATTTCACCTTGTTCACAAATTTTAGCTACTGATACTGTGCTTCAGTGCTTTAAGTGACAACTGACTGCTTGTATAAGTAAGCTACTTCCTGTGCTAACCAGCAAATTTTAGAGTAGTTTTATGGGTGTCTAGAAAAAAACCTTGATTAAGTTGTGCTGTAGCAGAAAGAGGTTAGCTTTTAGGAATTTTTCTAGGAAAAACTCCAAAGCAGTCAATAAGAATTGATGAGACTGAAAATGCCTATGGAATGCAAGTGTCAGTCCCAGGAGATTGCACTGTGGAACAAAACTGAATTATCAAAATGAGTATTATCTGTAAGAATTAGTCTCTGAAACTCTGTTCCACCAATTTTACTGTTTCACTTCTGTATTCTATGTTATACTTGAGGTTGCTTGGTCACAAATCAGCTTGGTTAAAATTCTTAAGATAGCCACGTGAAATCATGATTTGAATTATGCTAGTATTTGGCAGATGTTACGCCTTTCTCCCACTGGACTTTACCAAAGTCAAGGTGGTCTTTATCCATGTTCTTTTCATGAAATGTACAGAGCATGAGTTTTTGGTCATCTGAACTTCCTTTATCTGCAGTCTGTAGCTGCTGCTCTGTGCACAGAGCATCAGAGGTATTTTATAACCTAACCACAAACCTAACTGTGAATGAGTAGTTTCATGAAAGTTTTCACCTGGCCTCCTTTTAAGCAAATCAGCCTAAATGTGTAACCCAGCCACCTGATACCAGCAGCTTCAAGATCTGTGTGTAGTACAAGACAGAATTGAGGGTTTCAAATCTGCGAAACCTGAGCAAATAATTGTGAGACTCCCCATCTGCAGACGACACATTGTGAGAATGCTAAAGAGTGAAACAAATGTACTTCAGGCATTTCAAGACTGGAATCTTGAAAGGCTTTGTCCCAAATTAATAAGCACGTTTTAGAAGTACTAAAGGATACCTAGAAACTGTGTGAAGTGGGTTTCTGTTATGCTTCAAATTCCCTCTGCTTCAGCTGAAACAGAAATTCAAAGTAGGTGTTAGTCATGCTATTAATGTTTTTGTAAAGCACTAAAAGGAAAGCAGTTGATGGTGCTGGGGTGTTTGTTTTGGGATCCAGGCTGTAGAAAACTTAGAGTGTTTCTGTCTGTGGAAGAGTGTACCTGGAGGGCACAATTGCCACAGAGCTATTGGCCTGGAAACAAAGCACAAGTTATATTTTATTTTTCCTCTCTCTTTCCAGGGGAGTTTTTCCTTTGCTACGATCCTCAGAAGGATTACTGGGGATTTCTGACCCCGATGACTGTGCCTAGAATCCAAGGCTTGGCAACAGTGTACAACGACTCCATCTACTACATAGCTGGCACCTGTGGGAACCATCAGCGCATGTTCACCGTCGAGGCCTACGACATCGAACAGAACAAATGGACTCGAAAAAAAGACTTCCCGTGCGACCAGTCCATCAACCCATACATAAAACTTGTTCTCCTCAAAAACAAACTCCATCTCTTTGTCAGAGCTACTCAAGTCACTGTTGAAGAGCACGTTTTCAGAACCAGCAGGAAGAATTCACTCTACCAGTACGATGAAGTCACTGACCAATGGCAGAAAGTCTATGAGACTCCAGACAGGCTCTGGGATTTAGGCCGGCATTTTGAATGTGTTGTTGCTAAATTGTATCCGCAGTGTCTTCAGAAAGTTATTTAAATTCTTTTTTTTTTTTCCTTTTTTTTTTTTTTTCTCAGTAACAGGCCTTAGTGATTTCAGTGGTAATTTGATGCTAGAGAAAACATGTCTTAAAAGAAAACAAAGAAATTCTGTCAGTATTTATTGTAAGATAAAGCAGACAGTTTTTTGTATATGGGGATGGGTGCTCTTTAAAGGTTGCAGTCCGGGGAGGGAATTGTTCATTCAGTTTCATATTTACTGATATTTTCCTGGGAAATGAGAAGGAGGTTTCAAAGTGCAATTATCAGCATTTTTTTTTTCTGGTAGACACTTAATCATGTCATACAAAAGGGTTTTTTTGTGGTAAAAGCAAATTAAGTGGAGGAGCCAGGATAACTATGCACTACAGTGAAAGAAAATCTAGCATTAATAGTTAAGGATGTCCAAGATGTGTTGAAGTGACTTTTCTTCTTTTTCTCTTTTTTTTTTTTTAATACGGGTAAAAATTGAGGCAATATCACTAAGTTTTGTTGCTTTTTTTTGTTCTTAATTTAGATTGAAAGTACATAGAGAGGAATGGTAGAACCTGATTCATAATGATCTCTTCTTTTTGTACTGTTTTTGATGTCTAAGATGTTTGTGATGTTGTTTGTGCACTGCAATTTGGGAAAAAAAAGTCAGAATTGGATTGTGGAGTACCTTTGCCCCAGATGGAGGCCTGTTCATATTGTTGTACCAGTTCCTGTCTGTGGTTTTTTGTTGAGATTGAGCTTAATTATGGTGGGGAAAAAACCCAACACCTGTTTTTTGCCACATAGGTGTAGTGCTGTAAAAACTTTTTTTTTTTTTTTAACACTGATTAAAATCTTTTTTTTCACCCCGTAAAGGGCTTTAACCCAAAAGTTGATGGTGCTAGTACATTTTTAATACTTGTTTGTCTGAACTGGGCCAGCCTTCTGCTACTGTTTAAGACAGCCTGTTATTTTCCATGGAGTGTTTGTCTGTCTTCAGGCCCTGTCCTGTCATCAGATTGTCTTTTCTAACATAACATTTTTACTGCAGTGGTGTTCTTGCACAGAATGGTGACAGGATATGGCCTTAACAATACTGATTCTCTTTTATTTTTCCTCTTTGTGTGGAGTGTTCATTCTGTCTCCACTACAGTACAGTGCTATGTGCAGAGTTGGCATATGCTCTGGTGATTCGGAAAAGTGTGGTTTAACTTTGCAAATTGTTTTCCTTTTCTCTTTGCAGTCAAGTCCCCAACTATCTTCTATTTCCTTCTGCTCTATAATGTGAAAAATTGCACTACTGAGCTGTCAGCATTATCCAGCGTATTAAAGCAAAATTAACAATAAGCATCATGGCTTAAATAATCTTAGGGGAAATACAGAATAAGGAATATATTGCAACACTTTTCTTTATGTATTTAACATTTAACTTATTTTTAGAAAGTAAGTAAGTTCAAAGTTCAGCCTCTTCTTCAGTAGTGAGAATTGAATTTAAAAGGGAAAAGAGGACTCCTAAATCTTGCATCAGCTGTAATTTACCAGGTTTCTTACAGCTCTACTTTTTGTAGAGCTTTAAGTTATCTTACTCATTCCAGTTTTTTCCTGTTGACCTAAGTAAACCAGTTAACTTGACGTGGCATTGGCCATCACTAGCTGGAAGTGCTTACCATTATCTGGCTTAACAGCTGATATTTCAGTCAGCCAAATATTTAGCTCATTGTTTATCCCCCTGGCATGGCTGAGGATTTGGATAATGTTTGTTTACTATGTGGTCTTCCTGTTCCCAAATGGAATCTTCCTAATACATGAAAATACTCACCTGGTTCTATTTATTAATTCTTGCACAAAAATGTTTGAGAGGCAAAAACAAACAAAAAACTGTGAAATGAAAAGCAAAATAAAAATGCCTCTTTGCATTACATACCTCATCTTCCAGAGATTCACCAAACTCTTCTTCCAATGTGAGCACCTGCATTTTGTTTTTTTATTTTTCTTGAATTTGGCAATTCTCGCTAAGACTGCATTTTCCAACAGTGTTGAGGTGTATTGTTTCTTTGTTAGTTTTCTTCTGGATAGTTTTATCTATATGCATAGCCAAGAATAAGGGGTTTTCTGAGAAGTACAACTAATTTAAGTAATGATCCTTAGTCCTTGGCTAGCTCTCTGCGCTGTTGTAGGCCTCTAGCTGCAAGCTTTCTGAAGCACCCTCCCTAACAGTGTTGCATTTGTGTGTAAGACCTTTTATTTTTGCAAAGTGTTATGTAACTTTTTCCTCGTTTCTTTGTTTGTTTTTCTTTTTCTTTTGTTTTGGGTTTTTTTTTTTTTTTTTGAGCTTGGTTGAATATTTACAAGATTTCTTGCTGCTTTTTGACAATCTATATTTATTTAGTAGAACAAATTTCAATATATTACTTGAAACTATGAAATAGAATTGAGTTAGCAGTTGACTGGTCATGTGATGTATAAAGTACAATATGCTGTGGTTAATTCTGCAGTAGGTTTGTTAATTTTGTTTATCTGCACTAAAGTACAAAGATCTCCATTCTGTTTAACCATTCAAACTGAGGGTGTGATCCAAGTCTGTCATGTGTTTGAAAGCTAAATCCTGGAACTTGCTGTGGGAGTAGAATATACTAAATCTTTTGCATGAGGAGTTTGTTGAGACAGTAATGTAGCTGTGACATTTTGCCAATTCTTAAATGCTTCTACGTTATGCTGAAAGTCAGATTCCTGGTAAAGTTTTGCTTTAGAGTCAGGCTTAAGTAAACTTGCACAGCACAAAAAAGAAATAAATAATTGCACCAAAGGTACTGAAAATATTTGAACAGTAATCTGTACATTTTTGCTCATTTGGAATTTTTTTTGCATTCATTTATTTCCCTTTATGAAATGAATTTCTGGTGTTGTAAGAACTTAGGTGAGTGTAAATCTCTTCCAAAATTATTAGTTACTTTAGAAGGAAACATTTTGTAATTTCCACTTGCTTCCATCAATGAAATTTAGAATAACTCAGAGCAGTTTTGGTGCACCAGACATGCAGTGTGTGTATGTTCTACAAGAGATCCAAGAGCTCCCTGTTCGTGAGGCTGTTGAGAAGTGGCATCCAACATTCAGTGCTCAGGTATGTTAGTAAGAAGTACTGTAGTCCTATGAGGGCAAATGTGTGGATTTTTAAACATTTTGCCATAATTGCACAATTTTGCATTTTTACTTGATGTCATGTTATGTTTCTTAAAATAAACCTATTGTTGAAATACAGTGGAGTTCAACTGTTTTTGTGACAAATCTGTGTGCATTTTAGTAAATTTCTGAAAATTAATCCAATGTATTTTTGATGTTTGTTCGGTTCTTCTATTTCTGCACTTGTGCCTCACCTGTGTGTAATGTCCTTTTGTTTTTTTTAAGGTGGAAGATGCTTTGTTCATTTGTCTCATTCCTTGTGGCTGTTCAGGTGTAACTTCTCATTTGTTTACACACATGCAGCACGGTCTTTCCCTTCCCTTTCTCCGTGCCTTTGTCTGCAGCTGGCATCCCAGCAGGAATGTCAAGTGGGGCTTTCCAGCCTGAGAAGGCTGTTTATTGGAAAACCCCAACCCCTTCACACTGAATTTCCCAGCACCCTGAGAGAGCTGAGGGAGCCACAGGTTTGCAAATGATTATACTTGTAAGTGTCAATAAGGATTTTCCTTCTTTGGATACTAAAGTAAATTCCAATGTATTTTTTTGAAGAGGGAAGTAGCTGGGCCCTTGAGAGATTCTTTCCATCTGCACATTGTGGGTGGGGTTAGTTGCTGGGCATGTTTTTCCTTTCATACAGCCTTTTGGAAATGAGTATTTTGGAACATCTGCTGAAGGACAGGAACACACAAACTCCTGCACGCCCCCCAAAACAAAGTAGCATTACTTAAATGAAGTTGCCACTGTGTTTGTGCCCCAAAGCTGGGCAGAGAATGCTCCACGCAGGGGAGTATCTCACAGCTTGGCACTGGTGTGCAGCCAAGAGGTGGGGAAATAACCACCCAGCTGTTGCTTTCTCTTTATCTCTTTGCAGCATGCTCTCCCCTCTGGGCCTCTCAAAGATGGAAGAGTGAGACCAACAAAGCTGGAACCTCCCCCATCAGTATCTCCCTAAGGTCCCCGTGCTGCCTCACTGCTGATTTTTGTGTTTTACACAATTAACAATGCAAATATCCACTGTGAAAGGCAGGTATTTATTAACTTCTATAAAGATTATGTGATCAAGTTACTTAACAAGTAGGAGAAGCAAAACCAACTGATATCTAATGTCTCTCCAAGAGGAATTTCTGAAGTACCACAAAGGTGTTTACCAGCTTTCCTTTTCAGAAGGTGCTGGTGGGGTCTCTTTGTTTTTAACCAACCAATAGGACACAATTCCTGTACAGACTCTACATCTTTGCAAGCTTTAGCCCTCTACAAAATGCAATTTAAAGCAGCCACCACCTGAGGAGTTGGGGGATGGTGATCAGAGTGAGAGCGATCGAGCACATGTACAAAATCCTGAATATTGTATTTCCCTATGGAAAAAGTGCTAAAAATCCCCACTTGGAGAACATTTGGCTGGGTTTGACTGTTTTTGAAGGATGAGGTGAATTCCTGCATATCACAGGAATTTTGAGTGAAGATTTGAGTGAAGAAGGCCTAGATCTGCCTGAAGAACAAAAGAGAAATAGGTAAAACATGATGCCCTCCTCTCTGTAGTACCTGAGTGATGGGGAGCCCTTCCCAGCATGGAAGGACATCTGTGTAAATTGATGCAAGTGTGTCACAGCTTTTTCCTCTGCCCTCCCTCCTTCTGTGGCTGTGAGCCAGGGCACAGCCTGGTCCCAAAGCTACTCCAGAGTAACAGGACTGGAGGTTGTGCCCAAATAACCTCAAGCTGCTGTCTGCTAACAGGTCAGCTCCACAATTTGCGCATGGTATGTGCGTATTTAGACCTTAAAGTGTCACTGAGTGCCAGCAACGTAACAATACCTGTAAAACATCAACCAAAATGGTACCAAATAGATCTATTTAAGGAATGCCCTCTGTGCTCCCGTGTCTCCTTAGATCTGCACATGAACTCTGCTTTGCAGCCCTTGCTGTCACACAGAAGTGGCAATGTCCAGCCCAAGTGTAAGAACTGTGAACTGTATGCTCACTTCATGACAGCTTTTGAGCCTTTTATTTAATAATACATAACTAATTTTTGATTATCTATAAACTCAGTTATGAAATTATTTTGAAGTCAAGATGGTATGTGACACATCAGTTGCAGAAAAAGATTTGCAGATAAATTCTGAATTACCTTAAACCCTTCCATTTTGATTCAGTTCATATTCCTTCAGTAACAGATTTCTTTGTAGCTTCTGAGAGTCTCAGGGGCAGTAATATTTAGTGAATATCAAATTAACCTTCTCCAACAGCCAATAAATGAAGAGTTGAAATTGTCTTTACTCTGCAAATTTACATTTTATTTTTCTCAAGTAAAAGTTATACCACATTTTATATCAAAACTAATAAATGGAGAGGAAGTGTTAAGAAGAAAGAGCCATTGGATTAGTCATTCAAGTTTCAATTTTTCACAGGCCAAAGAAATAGAAAAGGAGAGTTTCTGCTGCTTTTGTCCATCTCAGCTGCAAGGGGCGTGTCCAAGATTTTCCAAAGTGATTTTGGAGAGCACTCTCAATGGTATGAATTGCTATTATGTCTGAAGTGCACTAGAAATGGTCACAGCCCAGTAACTATCAGCAAAAACATTTATAAATTAGGCAATTGCTGTTAACACAGAGATGGAAGGAGGGACAGTATCTAACAAAGGCAATTCCATATTTTGATTTGGTAAAGCACCAGTCTAAATTGGCTCAGTGCCAAGGGCACTGTTCAGTATCCACAAGCAAAATAGAAAGTACCTCTTTGGAAGTTTATTCTGAAAGTCTAAAGGAATTTCAACTCTTGCAATGCCATTTTTGTTTATAATAGAATTCTTCCAAGACCTCTAGGAATAAGTGGTTCCCGTGAACTCTTGGTCTGGTGTGGTTGCATTTTCCTCAGCAGGCAGCTCTGGGTGCCCTCCCTTGGGGAGGAGCACAGAGAACCACATGCACCTCCAACAATCTGTGATGAATCCCCACAGCACCTATAACTGCCTTTAAGGATTTACTCATTTCAGAAGACAGAAAAAACACCAGATGTCTTTCTGGCCGTAAAACATTTTTAGAGAGCATAACTGGTAGGAGCCATGACTGGTGAGGCAGAAAGAGCTGGGCCACAAGATGGATCAGCCCAAGGAACGTGTAATTGGAATTCTCTCCCTGACTCTGAACTAATGGTGGGTGCCTGAGGACACAAGCATGGAGCTGCCTGTCAACATTCCCCAAGTTCCAGCAATTTGCCCTCTGCAGTGCCAGAGGTGGCATCTCTGTGTTTAACAACCCTTGATAGATTTCTCCCCAGAATTTGTCTTGTTGTCTTTTGACCACTGGAGACTTTTTTATCAAGCTGTTACAACTGCCTGGTAGAAAATCTTCACAAATGGAGATTGTTTGTCCTGTGTTGTGAGAAGAACATCTGAGCTGGCTGGGAGAGCACCATTTGCAGCATTTTGTGCTAATGCAAACTGGGAACTTGTGTGTGAGTTTGGGCATTTCTTGCAAGGAAGATATTTCTGCTGGGGCCCTATGGAGGAGTGTGGATGACTGCATGTGGCTACAGGGCAGGAAATACAGGTTACATGTGATGCTGACTGGCAAAGTTAACTTGGATGAATCATATTTCTTTCTCCATTTAATTTTCTACTTGGATTGGATGAAAACATTTCCCTGGCTCACATAAAATCAGGTTTTTTTGAATTTTTTTTTGTGCTTCAGTAGTGCATTGCAGCGTTGAGATTATAAACGCGGCAGGGGAATGTTCTAAATCCCCCAAATGGGGATTTGCAACATAAGTCTGGTGGAAACATTCCTACTGAAATTGGGTTATGTTAACCTTTACAAAGCATGGACTCATGTAGTGGACATTGCTTGTTTAATACTCCAAGTCAACTGCTTGGTTACTGTAAAACATTCAGGAATTTTCTGTATCTTTTCCCCTCACTCCAGGGTTACATTTACTCCTTGATAAGTGTTGCTGTGGCTTGTCAACTCCTTCATTCCTTGGGTGAAATCAATCTGACACAGGATTTTGGGAATCAAAAGAAGAAGTCAAGCAGGAGAACTTCAGGCAAAAGAAGAGGATGCCTGTACCAGGATGGGCAAAAACCTCCCTGTGCAAGTTTCCCTGGATGAGAGTGGGAGCAGAGCCTGCAAAAACACAGTGCAAGGCAAGAATAAGTTAATATGTACAGGGAAAAGCGATACCTGACAAATAATTTATCAACACTCACAGGGAGCTGAGACATGCCAGCATTCCAAGCACAGGGAATGGAGAGTTTGCCCTGGATTTTTTTCCAGGGCAGATGAAGGGTGACCAAGAGGAGTTAATGTGAGATACATTTGGGTGTTCAGGTGGTGTTCCAAGCTACAGGAAGGCTTTACCTCTGAGAGTAGAGCCTCTGATCTCAACCTTTGATCTCAGCTGTGTCTGGGGTGGGCCATGGGGTCAGCAGAGGGCTTTAAAAGCGAGCAGGTGGCTCCAGTGGGGGCAGGAGCCGGCATTCCCAAGGGATGGGAGCTGGAGCGGTGCCTGCCTCGGCCACACAGGGAGCAGCCCCTTGGACAGCGGTCAGTGAGTGTTTGTGTGTGCTGGCATGCCTGGGTTGAGGGAATCTTGGCCCCATGGAGTCCTTGGATCAGCAGGAGAAGCTTCATTAGATTCAGGTTTGATTTTTCATGGTGCTCTCATTTAGCAAAAAAAACACAGCCCAAACCAAATAAAATGAGTGGTGTAGAAAAATAACTGTACAATGCAAGAGTAGTCCCCAGCTGATCTCGGTTACAGAATGAAGATTGTGATTGTATGTGGCAGTTCCAAAAGACAGTAGTTCAATAAATCAAGGAAAGAAGATGGTAAATATCAACTGGATTGAGATGTAAGGGCTTTGACTGTGAAAGAGGTCTGGAATTCCTTTATTTCCAAGTGGTTAGTGGCCTGACATTCCTGAAGAGGATTGAAGAATAGTCTTGAAAAGATCCAGAATACCTGTCTAAAGAATAAGTCTAAATAAATTAACAGGAATTAAGCAGGAAGCCTAAGGGGAGTGGTAAGTGGAGAAATGGCACATCCAGACTTTTAACTTCACAAAAAGGAAATAGGGGCAAAATGAGAGAGCTGACAAGTAGATCTGTGCCAGACA
This sequence comes from Cyanistes caeruleus, assembly GCF_971803275.1. NCBI lineage: Eukaryota > Metazoa > Chordata > Aves > Passeriformes > Paridae > Cyanistes > Cyanistes caeruleus. The sequence continues at coordinate 5,695,288 of NC_141711.1, read as the reverse complement.
AAGACAACTCATGCTTTAAAACTATGAAGTTGTGGTTAAGAGGGTGGTAACAGAAGGGGTAATGCCCATGGGAGAATGATCCTGGGCCCTCCTTAGTGCTGATGTCTCACAAACCATGGGAGACTGGGACTGTATCACATCACTGCCTGCTGATTGCTCAGGCTATTAAACCCACTAAAAATAATCCCAAATTTTATAATCCCAAAATTGTTTTCCCCTAAATCCTCTTCTGGAAGCCTTGTTTCACAGTCGAGGAAGTAAGAGTCATCTGGTGTGATTTTTATTTTTTTGACTGTACAGTACATTTTCATTTAACTTTGGTTCCTCTCTTTGGTTTTCTCTATTAATTTGCCTTGATATAGAAAAGCTGGACAATGATCTGATACCATAATCTGATTTTATGCTAATGTCTTCTCAATATATCTCTCATTAAACAAAAGATCTAATTAAATGTACAACTATATTCATCATGTAAGTCTTCTAAAGGTGGTATAAAATTGGTTATAGTTTTAGAATTGACAATAAAAAATAACCTTTCTTTTTAATCCCATATAGAAAGTTCAGGCTCAACCTTCTTAAAGGACTGCCAAAAAAATTTGAATTTGAGGGGCTTGAGAATTTTGCATATCCTAATTTTGGTAGATTGTGAATACCAAAAATAATGTTAAATAAGGAAATGTGTCCTCACTCTAACCACCCCTTAATCAGTTTTATTTTGCCTAATTTCAGAACCACTAGTATATGTCAGTAGTTTTGGGAGCTTGGTATTATCCATAATATTTTGATGGCCTAAACTGAGTAGAATAACCATAAATGAAAGAAGCAGTGCAATGAAATGCAGTTTGATTAGTAATAAGATCTCTTAAACTTCAACAGGCATTCCAACATCACCACTATTACTTTTTAACTTGGGTTTTCCTTTTAAAATCCCACCCAACATAAAGTATGGTTAATGTAATTCTAAAAGAAAATTATTTTTTTTTACGGGAAGACTTAGTTGATGGGGTATAACAGACTCTCCATCAGAATGTTCCATATACTGTGGATACCTGTAAGGGAAAAATAATGTTTCATGAATATCTATCAGACTGCTTTGTTGCCTAATATCAGAGCAAGAGAAACTTCACAAGTACAGTCTTGCTTGATCCTGAAATCAAAAGAGAACATCCCTCATAGTGTAACATGCTATTTTTCTTATTATTTATCATTTTATCGTAAAAGACTTGGGCATCTCTTGAAACAGCAAGAAAATCTCAGGAAGCCCTGAGATTTTTCTAGTTACAGTCGAGTTCCTCTCATGTTCCAGTGAAATCCTTGAAAAGGGGCTGGAGCTGGGTGATCCTTAAGGTCCCTTCCAGCCCAAACCATTCTGTGTAAGTGATTCTGTGTAAGTGGCAGTGAATCCTCTCGTGGGTCTCAGAGGATAAGATCCTGGAGCTGTGTGTGGAGCAGGCTCTGTTCTGTTAGACTGGAACTGACCATGACTCCAGAGGCTGTGAGTGGATGCCCAGGGATCAGGGTGAGGATGTCAGGTGTGTGGTGATCCTCTTCCAGTGTAACCTCTCACCCTTTGAGGACCTCCAGAACCAGCAGTGATGCCTTTAGAGCACTGAACATGAGCTTACATAAATTTCCTTCAATTAAAACTAAATGGAGATGAATGGTCTTGGTCTCTAGTAAAAAAAAAGACAGTGAAGAAAGGCTATGACAAGAACAAAAATCAAAAATTATTTTTCAGGTGAGGACTAAAAGTTTTCAGTGGAGGTCTGACTATTTTGCAAAGGGATTCTAAAACTCATCCCTGATGTATCTGAAAGATTCTCAGAAAAGACATGTATGTTTTACTTATTTTTCTTTTTATCCTCATTTTATTTTAATGACTAGGGAAAATGGGAAGAATGCAAAAAAGTGAATGCCCTCTTTGATCTGTGTTGTTCCTGAGCATAATCTGGTAACCTGGCAGGCATCAGGCAGGAGTGGAATTGCTGCCCATAAGTAGGAAGGAACTTCAGCCCCTTTGCAAGCATTTTCTCAGTGTGGTTGTTGGTTTGAGGAAAGCAACAGCTGGAAGAGCCCTGTCCCCCTGCAGAACAGGGGAGCTGGGCCCACTGTGGGGCTGTTCACCTGCTGCTTACATCATGGGGATTATTCTTTTCATCAGGAATAACCTGAAATCATAAGGACTTCCACCCACATCTGAAAAGCACACAATGAAGGATTCACCCTAAAAAAGGTGCAGCCACAGCGCTGGGTTCTCTCCAGAGGGACTGTGACAGGAGTAACCTCCAGAAGCCATCTCCCAAGGTGGGACACAGAGCCACAGGCTGGATGAGGTGGAGAACAGAAAGTGGAGGCACTGACTTCATCTGGGACTGAGATCTGTTCCTGGACATGGAGGCCATAGGAGTATTTTGAGGGTATGTATTTAAAATACAAGTGGAAGATCTGGACAGGGTTATTGGAGAGGGAAGGGTGATCTTGGTTGTGTTAGAATTGAACAATAGAACTGTTAAAAGGCAGCAAAAGGATTAAGGCTTCAAGAGTGGGTGATTCTTTGTACCTCTAAATTATTTTAATGTGCTTTAAAATGATGCCTGACCACATGTTATGATCATTCTGTACAACACACATCTCCTCTGCTCTGCAGGACACCAGGAAGAAGGGTTTGCTCTGGAATCTGCCCTGACCATGGCTCCTCCAGTCCTTTCAGACCTGGGCTATGTCCCCCCTGATGGTGGATGGGGCTGGGCAGTGGTGTTCGGAGCCTCCATCTCAATTGGGTTTGCATTTACCTTTCCTAAAGCTTTTACAATCTACTTTAAAGAGATCCAGGCTGTTTTCAACATCTCCTACAGCCAGATTGCCTGGACAACATCCATCATGTGTGCTACCACCTACGGAGGAGGTAAGTGAAGCAAGGCTGTGTCTTCCTTTGGAAAGAGAATATCTCATCTCTACACCAAAAGGGGAGAATGTATTTCTTTGAGAAATTCCTGGAAAGTGCTAACTCTAAGTCTGGCTTTCTGTTTTCATGAGAAGTGAGAAAACTAGTAGTGCTGAGTTTTTTATTGCCAATATATATGAAGTCATCAATTATTTTTTTCATCAGAAATCCTTGCTATGCATGGGAGAGGGAAGGTTTGGAATTATGTGAGTCTGGGCAGTTATTTCAGTATACTTGGTCTTTTGTTCTGTTCCTATTCTTGTCTCTCCTTTTGAAACCAAAATGTGCAACTTGTACTCATGATTGCAAGAAGCCACTGAAACTCAAACCCCAAGACTTGCTGACGTACAGACATGGAATATGTGCATGTATATCTTGAGACAGCATTTAAATATATTTTTCCCTAAATCTGTTGCTAAAATCTTGCTTCAAATAAATAAGGGGTGATGTTTTAGACTTTTCTCTGCAGAATCTTCCTAAAAGAACAAATACATTCACCAGTTTCTTCAAATTAAAATGCTCACTGGGTCCCTGTACCTTTGGATGCAAAAGTTGCTGTTGTGGGAAGGTATTTACTATCCTTATAACAAAATAATCAAATGGGTGTTCCCTGGGGGATGTCTCCAGGTTATCAGTCTGCTACTTTGATCTGAGTAGCTGGTTAATCTTGCTGTTAATGGTTAGTAGAGATCATCTGGTTTAGGCTGCTGATGCCTGTGAGGTGCAGTTATTCCTGGGCTCTTAGCAGATCCTGGCGGTTCTGAGCTGGTTTTGTAAGGGTGAAAGGTAAAAGGATTAACTCTTAAGAACACAAAAATAGCCACCCAAGTGTGAGCAGCCTCACATCTACCCAAACCTGTATTCTTCCTAAAAAAAGTCACTGACACTCTTTGGGGCAGATTATTACAAAACATTTTGTAGAGGGAGGGATCTTCTTGGTACCCTCTTGCCTTCAGGACAGGGTGGTTTGGAGGCTTCCTGGGTCCCTCATTGCAAGGATCAGGGATACACCCTGGGTACAGAAGGCACATTGTCACAGTACACCGTGTACTTTAGGAACTGGTTTTACATGGCAATAAATAAAGGAGTTGGTGTGGGATGGATTAAGGTGGAAGGAGATGTGTGTGACCAGAGAGGTGTGAGGGATGAGCTGCCTGCAGAAAGAGCCTTTTCAGGTCTGGCTGGAGTGGATCAGACCATCAGTGAGGCAGATTCCCTGGGCTCTTTGGGCTGTACTCTCTACTGCAGATGGACAGAAGGGTTCACTTCCTGGGGGAATAAATCAGCTGCTCTACTGAACACTGACTTCCCCATGAAACAATGGCTGTGTATCCTCTGGCTGCTGTTTGGCTCTGGTGGTTTTGTGTCAGGAGCTGAGAAGGGCTGACAGAGGGAGAGACTGAAGAGAGATTCATTTAGAGGTTCATTTCCTTAGGGTGGCTGCTCAGGGCCCTCTGGAAGCTGGATGTCTGACACCGAGCACCAGACACTGAACATGTCTCAGAGTGGTTGGGATTTCTGGCTTTTTATTCTCCACAATCCCTGAGCGAGGGCCCTTGACATCTGGATGGAAAGAGAGGACAGCAAGGGAACTTCTGGCTACAGTATTGATGGAGGAAGAAGCTATTACTGTACCAGACTTGTGGCTTCACCACTGATCTTCCCATCTTTAAATCCAGACTTTTAGGACACCATCTTGCTGCAGAGCTGTTATTATAAACTACAGCTGTGTGTGCAAGTGCCTGAGTTTCCCAGATGTCACCTGTAACAGAAGGAAGGAAGGGTGCAGCACAAGCAGGAAAACTTGAGATGCTGTGAATCACGTTGACTTTCCTTTTCAGCACTGCATTTATATTCACTCAGACTTTGGGCCAAGAACTCAGTGCTGGTAGGGGGTCCTGTCCCTTTCACAAACATCTCTGTTCATTGCTCCAAGAGCACCTTTCCTCTCTGAGGGTTTGTCCCCCAGACAGTACCTGTTGCTTTTCACCTCACTCAGCTTTTAAATCACTGCAGCATCTGAAATAGATCTTGGAAAAATATAAACCTGAAGGAAAAATCCCTGTGTACTCTTCTAGAATTAAGGAAGATCAAGTGTCTCATCTGTTTTTGCACATGATTCATAATTCTGAACATTTCCCTGTCATGTTCTCATCTTTCAGTTTTGCTGCCAGTAACTGGTGCTGACATCTCATAGATCTGAAAGCAGCAGCATGCTAATAGTAATAGAAGAGGGAATGGCAATAATAACAGATTTAGGAGTTTCATCTCGGGGAATAAATACCTTTGAATGCATAAGTAATTGAATACTCAGTTTGATCTACCTTTCAGCTATAGCAGCATAAGCCTACAGCAATTCTGTGGCATCCAGTGAAGCTGCATGCTGTGTTTGAGGAAGGAGGAAAGCACCACCAAAGCCTGCCCAGAGTGGTTGAAGGAATGCAGGGGTTCCCTTCAAACCCCAGCTTTTATTGTGCATATTCAGAAAAGCTGCAGCTATCTATATAAAAAACAGCTGTTTAGGACAGCCTGCACTAGAGTAAATAGAAAAAAAAAAAAAAGCAAAGCTTCAACAAACATTAAATATAATTTTTGGGTAAAGCCTGGACTGCACTGAAGTCATCAGGCATCTTGCCATCACCTTTAGTGGAGCCAGGATTTCATCTTTCAGCTGCTGAGTTTGACCTGCTGAATGGTAGCACTAGAAGCCTGGCAAATTTCAGCCTCAAGCATTTTGGGAAGGGGGGGCTTCACCCAGAGGTCTTCAGGAATGGGAAGTAGTGGAGTGCCCTGTAAACGTTACCTGGATCCCCCTTTGAAGCATGTCTTACAAGGAGTCATTTCTGTGGAACTTGGGGGGCTCTTGGGAAGGTCAGTCTGTAAGCCTGGGATCACAGCAGGCTGGAGTAAACACTACACTTGGACCAAAAAACCTCCTCCTCCTGTTCTTGTGGGGTAACAGGGATGTACAGTGTCAGAAGTTCAGCAAGTTCCTCAAGAACTCTCTGTGTCAGACCTTGGAAGTTAATGCTTGATCTTCTGGACAATGGTCAGCCAGAAGGGCAAAGCAGCACAGAGAATTCAGGCCCAGGAGCCTGGCTGAGTTTATCCCAGCAATCCTGTGTGTTGCATCACGCCCTGTTAAGGGCACAGGGATGTTACACACAGCTCTCTGCACCCTGTGATGTGTGATCTCAGCTCCTGCCAGCTTTATTTCTGTCTCTTGTTTCCATATCCCAGCTTTTTACTGAATCTCAAGGGTAATGAAGAATTTCCTGGCTTTCCTCCACCCCACCAGGAGGAGCTGGTTGTGTTCCAAGGAGCTGCAGACATGGTCCTGTTGTCCTGCTTCTCACCTGCTCTCTCTCAGTGCCCAGAGCCTCGCTGGTGACAAGCATTGTGTGGTGCCAGCTGAGACTGCTCGGACCATTCCTTGTCCTTGAAGCAGATCAAAGGTGTTCTACAAACATGCAGCAAACAGCAGCCCTAAACACTGCAGCCCTGGAGAGAGATTTCCTGGGGAAACTCATGTCTAGAGGAGATACCTTGTGGAGTTACAATCATTTGTCACAATTTTATTTGGTGGGCAGCCAAAACCCATACCAAAGCCCCAGCTGCTTCTTGATGCTATTTTTATGTACTTATAATTGAATACCTCTCCATTATCTTAAAACTTGTGTGAGGTGGGGTTAATTTTTTTGGAACTTGCCTGCATTATGTAATGGCTAGGAGTACTATGATCTGCAAACAGTGGTGTTCCAGAGATTACTTGGAAACTGCTGTGACATCCCCCTGTCCCCAGGGCACTGACCCTCAGCTGAGGCTCAGTCAACATTGTGTGGGTTTGTGCTGCTCTGGAGTGGGAATCACTTCTCATGGTGATCCTGTAACATCTCTCCTCTCTCAAACATCATGAGGGTTTAATGAGGTCTAAAGCTCTCCAGCTTGATGAAGTACTCTTGAGGCAGCTGATCCTTTTCCTGCCCTGTTGACAGCTGCTTGAGAGTTTACTTGGAAGTGAGCTGGAGACAGCAGAGGGTTTTCTGGACCCAGATGTGCCACAGCTGCTGAGGGCCATGCCTTGGAGATGGTGCCTGTGGAGGGGCCAGATGTGTCACAATTCATCAGATTAGTTTTGGCACTCTTGGCTGCAGATCTTTGCCAACCTGGTTCCTCTTCACTGAAGGGAATAAGGGAACCCTCACAATATTTCCACCATAAATCACAGGCAGGCTAGGTGGGTAAGACAGGCTGGGATAAGTTTGGTACCACACTGATTCTACTTTGGCAACACTACAGAGTCTTTATTCATTATGTGCTTACCTCGACCAAAAATGTATGGACTCGTTATCCTGTAGTAAAACCTCACAGCACAAGGCTTGAGCCTGGAGCTGGAGAGCCACAGGGTGGGGAAGGCAGAGGTTTCCCTCTGCACACACTGTCACCAGTGGAGTCCCCTCTACTTTAGTACAAATGAAAGAGTGACCTGCTGTGCTCTGGCTAATGTGTAATTACACCTTCAACACAACCTCCTGCCCTCCTGTTTGTTTGCCTGTCTTTGTGTGCACAATCTTAAATGCCTTTAGGCTCTGCATTCAGCAGTGTTTGGAAAAAAACACAGTATTTCTCCTCATTTTCAGCCATTTAGGACTTGCCATTACCAGATTTCTACCATAAAAGTTAATAGCTAAATTCTTGATGCATCTCTGAGCTCTTCAACCATGTTGTTTTTTTCCTTTCTATGCAGTCATTTTCCAAATATAACAGAGGAAGATCCTTCTGGGATTAAAATGTAAATGAGACAAAGATGCAATAGCAAAAGACTAATTTGTTTTAATTCCCCAGTGAAAACATTCCAGTTATTAGATCTAGATTAATTGTCACCATCTTTTTACCATCAAGAATGTTTTGGTTTGAGCTGCTGATTAAACTCCTGCAACAAGGGGAAAAACAGAAGAAGTGATGTTACTGCTTGGTTTATTCTATTTTCTCCAGGAAACCATCACATCCTGCAGAGATGCTTCATGCACCTAGCTGATGGTTTGATGGCACAGACACAGGGTTGGGGCTGTCTGAGAGGTTTCCTGGCTCTGGAGAAGCTTATTTCATGTCATGAATCTCTCTGCCTGTCTGCACTTCATGCTATTAATACCGGGGTTTAGCAAAATGCAAGTTTGACATTTCATAACTTTCTATTTTGACCTCTCCTTGACCCCCTTGTAAACCATATTACTCAGTGAAAAACAAAGCCAGGAGGGCTCTGCCAGTGTCCCTGGTGGTTTTGGTGGCAGCACTGATGTCACTTGGCTCTGGGCAGTGTCACCCCCTCACCAGGTGCAGGGGGTGAGGGACAGGTGGCTCTGCCTGCAGCAGAACCTCTCACACAGCAGCAAAGAGGCTGCATGGAAATTAAAGTTCCCCCCCTCCAAATAGCCACAGAGATGTCAGGGGATGTGGACTGATCATGTTTGATGCCACTTGGAACATGCTGCTCAGGTGATGCCTGCACCCCTCCTGCTGCTCAGGAGCCACCAGACAGAGTTAGGTTCCCTTTAATTAAAAACACAGGCATGAAAATATTAGTGGTAAATCCCTGAAAGCTGGAGTCTTGTGGCTAAACACTGAGGAATGTGTTTTATCAGCCTGGTCATGCTCAGTGGTGGGGAGAGCACAAGGTACAAGGGTAACTGTGCTCACTGGGAAGGGAAGAGATGCTTTGTCCCACAACCAGTCTTTTGTGGTGGCATTGCTTGGAGTCCAGAGCCAAGAATTTTGGTGACTTGAAATCTACTCTGAAGTATTACTCTGTGTCTGTATGGGTTGATCCCTTGGAAAAAGTTCAGAATTTTATTAGGAATTTATAGGAATTTATTAGGAATTTATATTATTATCATTAATAAATGGGCCTGGTTTTTGAGGACTGGGATGTCTCTCTCCTAAAACAGGTCACACAAGGCAACTGCAGGGGATGTTCTTTAGAATGGCACCCAATTTAACATTTCTGGAGAAGGGAATTCTCATCATCCAGTGATGATATCACATCCCTTTGGTTTTGCAGAAAATTTCTGCCTATATTCTCATCCATTAATTCAGGAGCTCCATTTTAACTGTGGTTATGGATGGGATTTCACTGCTGCTGCATTTTATGATCAAATGGAACATGACAATAGAGCAGTTTTAAGAAATGGGGTGTGCCACTGAAGGCCCTTTAAAGAAGTGCAGAGGTACCTCTTTTGGCATTTACCAGATGCTGTTTTCAAGCAGCAGAGGATGGATTTTTTTATTTAATGTGGAAGCAGTTTCTAAAGGCTTTAATTGACTTGCAAAGATTCAATGAAGGAAAAACTCTGTTGGAATTATAGAGATGCAGCTCTTACCTTTGGCTGCTACAAACTACTTTGCATAAAAGGCATTGAATAAAATTATTTCCAAATACCCAAGTGGTTCACTGAAAATAAATAGAAATATTTTTGATTCTTGAGGGGGCCCAGGGGTTTTTCCCCAATCCTGTTTTCTTTTTCTTTTTCCAAGACAAGAAAAAACACTCAAGTTGTCCTCATTAGTCACTTTTTTGGGGGGAGCTTATGTGCTCCATTATATGGGTGGAGTGAGGCCCTGGCATATGTTGCCTGGGGAAACTGTGTCTGCCTCTCCTCTGGAAATGTTCAAGTCCAGGTTGGATGGGGCTTGGAACAGTGTGGTCTGGTGGAATGTGTCCCTGCCCTCCCAAGCCATTTTGTGATTCTATGATTTTAAATGTTGCTCATCAAACCTTGGGCTTCAATAAGTAAAAGCTGTTAGTTCATTTGATTAAAAAATGATGACCTGGGAACTGTCACAGCAATCTTTGTGAAGGTTGGACAGTGGGAGGAGAGGAAGAGTTTCAGATTCTGCTTTGCTCCTTTTCCTGGCGTGCCACTCTTATTTGAACAGCTCTGGAGCAGAGCACTGGGAATTACAATGGCAGACACTTATTTACATGGAATACCGTGATAGGGAAATGAGTCATTTCAAAGGGCATTTTGCAATTTTAATCAATTTTGTTGCTGCTTGCCAGCAAATTAAAAAACCTGCCCTCCAGGAAGTGTCTGCTGTCAGTGGATGAGAAAGCAGAGCCTGGTCCCAGGAGAGGTCCTGACATGAGTGGAGAGCACAGACAGCTGCTCTGAGAGGAGCCCAAGACTCCCAAATTGCTAGGAGGTCCTTTCTGACCCAGTGAGCCCAGGATTTCAGTGTCAGTCCCACCCTCTGCCCTCGGGCTGTTCTGCTTTGCTTGTGAGCTTCTCCTCAGAGCAGCAACAGCAGTGCAAACAATTACCACATTTAGACATCTTTAGAAATCATTTGTTTGCCCCCAACATCACCTGCTGCAACTGGTTTCCTGCTCTAGTTTTGAGTTTGCCACGAGTTTGTGTGGAAGTTTACCCAGAGGTGCCCTGCTGGGGCTGGCTGCAGGGGCCATTCTTTAGCATGACACACAATTCAGGAGCTCTGGAGAAGGAAATTCTCATCTTCCAGCTGAGAGTTGTTGCAGCTTCCTCGGCTGAAGTTGTACCTGCTTCTTCATTCCTCTGCTCCCTGGGCTTTCTGTCTGTCCTCCCACCTTCCATGCTGCTGCTAAGGATATGTCAAGCTCAGTTTTAGGTGTGTTTATTCTGTTTTGATCTTATTTTTGTTTTTTAACAGAACACAGAAAGTAGCTGCTGGGACAGCTGAATGCTGGTATCCTCACAGCATAAAGGGTCAGGGCTGTACCGAAATAAAACTCTCCAAATCGTCATGCTGAGAGTAAAGGTTTCTGGTCATTTTGAGTTTACTCAGTTTTATAGGAAGAAAGAAATGGCAGTAATAAAACATCTTACAGTTGTGTTATGAGGAGATTTTAAAGCTCCAGATTAACTGTGCCAGATTACAGCAGAGCAAGGCCCTGATTTTTTCCCCCTCTCAGTTGCTTCATGGTGCAAGTAGGGAAATGGGGCACGGACAGGGCTGTTAGCTCAGCCAGGGGGAGGCAAGGTTGCCCAAGATAAAAGGTCTGTGCTGAAACTGCACCTTCCCAGCCAGAGCAAACACTGCTTCATGTTTTCCCAACCAGAGCTCCATGTGAAAACTAGAATACACAGCAAACTGGTGAGCGTGAGCAGGGGCCAGAAGTCTGCAATGATCAGGGAATCATAGAATTCTGGACTGGGTTGGAAGGGACTTCAGAGCCCATGCTGTTCTAACTCCCCTGCCACTTTCCCCTATCCCAGGTTGCTCCAATCCCCGTCCTTGAACATTTCCAAGGATGGGGCATCCACAGGTTCTCTGGGTAACCTGTGCCAATGCCCTGTCACGCTCACAGTGAAGAATTTGCTCCCAATATCTAATCTAGGTCTCCCCTCTTGCAGTTTAAAACTGTTCCCTCTTGTCCTATCAGCATCCACCCGTGTAAAAATATCACTCTCTTTTTTTTTAATTTTTTAATTTTTTTAACGATGATGTGGTCCAGGGGCAGGACAGCAGCAAACAACTTGGAATGGAGGAGAAAAGAGCTGGGATTTAGCACGGGAAAGAGGAGGGATGCAGGTGGAAGCACAGGGGAAGTAAAAATGAACAATTTGCATTTAAGTAACTGCGGGTGGTTTAATTAATGCCCGCGGGGGGTGCTGGTGATGGAACGCGAGGGGACAGGGTGCTGCAGCGAGGGATGTGCCTGCCAGGGAGGTTGGGAGCATGTCCCCCGGGCCTGGCTCCGCAGCTGGGTCCTGCCAGTGTCCCAGCAGTGTCCCGAGGTGTCCCAGCAGTGTCCCACCATGTCCCAGGGTGTCCCAGCAGTGTCCCACCGTGTCCCAGGGTGTCCCAGCAGTGTCCCACCATGTCCCGAGGTGTCCCAGCAGTGTCCCAGGGTGTCCCAGCAGTGTCCCACCATGTCCCAAGGTGTCCCAGCAGTGTCCCAAGGTGTCCCAGCAGTGTCCCACCGTGTCCCAGGGTGTCCCAGCAGTGTCCCACCGTGTCCCAGCAGTGTCCCACAGTGTCCCAGCTGTGTCCCACCGTGTCCCAGGGTGTCCCGGGGGCTCGGCAGGCAGCGGCGGGGCGGAGCAGCGGCTCGGAGCCGCAGTTTCTGCTTTTCCCCACTTACACGTGGCATTTCTGCCCCGGCACACGGGACTCGCCTGGACGGAGGTGACGGGGGCAGGAGGGCAGGGGGAACCCGGGACTGGGGGCCAGGGGAGCAGAAACTCAGATCTGGGGTCTGGAGGAGCGGCATCCCGGGACTGGGGGCCAGGGGAGCAGAATCGCAGGACTACGGATGTGGGGAGCAGTATCTTGGGACGAGGGGTCCAGGGGAACAGCATCTCAGAACTGGGGTCCAAGGGAGGAGCATCCCGGGATTGGGGGTCCAGGGGAGCAGAATATCAGAACTGGGGTCCAGGGGAGCAGCATCCCGGAATTGGGGGTCCAAAGGAGCAGAATATCAGAACTGGGGTCCAAGGGAGCAGTATCTTAGAACTGGGGTCTGGAGGAGCAGCATCCCGGGACTGGGGGTCCAGGGGAGCAGCATCTCAGGATGTTTGAGGAGCAGCATTCCAGAACTGGGGTCTGGAGGAGCAGCATCCTGGCACTGGGGGTCCAGGGGAGCAGCATCTCAGGATGTTTGAGGCGCAGCATTCCAGAACTGGGGTCTGGAGGAGCAGCATTCTGGCACTGGGGGTCCAGGGGAGCAGCATCTCAGGATGTTTGAGGAGCAGCATTCCAGAACTGGGGTCTGGAGGAGCAGCATCCCGGGACTGGAGGTCCAAAGGAGCAGAATCTCAGAACTGGGGTCCAGGGGAGCAGCATCCCAGGACTGACCCCCCAACCCCACCCTTTGTATTCCAGGGCTCCCTGGGGAGCGTGAGCCCACCCGGCTATGCCAGCCCCCCCCGAGGCAGGGCGAGCCCCCGGCCCGCCGGACGGTGGCTGGGGGTGGGTGGTGGTTTTCGGCGCCTTCGTTTCCATCGGCTTCGCCTATGCCTTCCCCAAAGGCTTGGCCATCTTCTTCAAAGAAATCCAGGATTTCTTTGGCACATCCTATAGCGAGATCGCGTGGGTCTCCTCCATCATGCTGGCCACGACGTACGGTGCAGGTGAGTGACCCTGCACCTGGGCTGTAGGAGCAGGAATGTGCCAAAAATCCCCACCCTGGGCCAGAGTAGAGGAAGAGCAGCCACAGTGTCCATCTGCACGGGCACCATCCACAGATTTACTTTCTGATCGTGTTTCCAGATATTTGTTTAGGCAGCCAAGTCATATGTGGAGCCTGAGGGGCTCCTACCCAGAAATCAGAAGATTACCTATGAAAACTCTATGGGCATCAAGGGAAAAGCCCTGAGAATAGTCTGGTGTGAAATAACTAGGTCTGGGTTCCAGCCAGAGGGGGGTGTGGAGTAGAATAATAAATGAAATAGCTGCTTGTTTATTGTGGCAGTTGATAATCACAGCAATGAAATCGCCAGTCGTTCTTATCAGTTGTAAAGCAGTGCATGTAACTTTGCTCTTTTTTATTATTTCAATATCACTTTCATGACTGAATGAAATACATGGGCTGATTAAATCTTCAGCTGGAGGTGGACAGGAACCCACACTCTGCAATTGCAGGAAGCTTCATCAATATTTATCCTGTCTATTAAAGAGATCCTGAAAATAATCTTTGTTTTTACAAAGGGTTTTTTTTTTTTTCTTATTTCCTTAATAGTGCACTGTAGTGCTTTTTAAAAAGCACAGTTGCTAATGAAAATAAAGTTTGTAAGGTGGAAGCAAGGCTTGAGTCAGAACCTATTGTAATCCACCCTGTTGTAACCCAGACTTGGTCCTACAGCTCTGCAAAAGCTGAGCTCCTGTACAAGAACCCACAAATGGAGCACTTAGAGGGCAGAACCCAAGCAGTTATTTGGAAAGAGAAATTCCCTCGCTTGTCCCATTGGCTGTCCCATTTAACTGCAATAAATATGCCAAAGTATTTACCTGTGGCCTCCCTGGATGCCTCTGTGAATTGTTTTCAGCTCTTTTTTCATTTTTTCCAAAGAAAAAATGTTGTCCTTTCCTGTGGTATGGAAGAGATGCTTTGTGCCTGACGATGACCAAGTGAGGAACAAGCTCTGCAGATTAACCCTGCCCCTGGCAGCACCTCAAGTTGCTCACAGGGATTCAGATGGGGAGCTTGAGCCTCTTGGGGTTCAGCTCATGGCCAATGAGCTGGTGCTGGAGCAGGTGAAACTCTGCTTTGATTGCCTCTGCCTCCTTCCAGCTGCTCCTTTTCCAACCCACCTTCTTCTCTGTCTCTCCAAGTGTTCCAATCAGTGCTGTGTGCTCTGTACCTGGGATGTTGCAGTGGACTTTTATCCCAATTAACTGAACATCTCCTGCCTTTTTGCAGGAGCTTTAACTTTGCCCTCCCTAATGCTATTACACAGTGCTGTGGGGGATGATACAACTCAATTGCAGGTGACTGTACCTTTGTGCAATCACTTGCCTCGCAGCTGCTCAGTTATGTGCAGTTACCAGTCCTCCCCTCCTCTGCTCTGGAGTAAGAATGATGCCTGCTGGATCCTCCCTGTGACCCCAGCTGAGGTGCTGGGTGGCTCAGTGGCTGCAGACAAGGCGTGGAGTCAATGGAACACGGGTGCCCGAGTGTATTTAACACCTCTGCTTTGATTGACTGGGCATTTAACATCAGAGCTGAATGATTCCAGTGATTTGGAAATTCTCACTAAAGGACAGCTCCTCTGAGCTGGCCAGATTTTGCTCTGAGGCAGCACAGTTAGAACTGTGAGGATGCAAGGCTTGATTTACTCTGCTGAAAAGCTAAAGAACAGATTAACACTGGATTTTTGCTAATCTTCCCAAAACAAGAAATTCTAAAAACACCGAGGTTTCAACATACTCCTGAGTAAATAGCAGAGCTACCAAACCAGATGATTATTGCCACAGCACCTCCATCCCTTCCCTTCCTTTCCCACGTGGGGCAGAATGGTCAGGCTGTGTGGAGGTGCAGGTGATGCAATTCCACTGAGCATCTCCTGCATGAAGCATCAGACACATGTCCCTGGGGGGCTGGAGGGGACAGCAGGGCATTTGCTGCTGTCAGGGATGGGCTGTGGAGGGAAATCCCTGTGAGGACTGACCCATCCCAGCTCCCTCCAGCCCTAGGAGCTGCCCAGTACCCTGGCAGAGGCCAATGTTTTCACTGACCACAGCTTTTGTTGACACAGTGCCTTGTTTCCTTGTTCTCGTTGGTCTAAGGACTTGTTTTTGGACTATGCTGCTTACACTGTAACAGAGCTCGTGTTTACATCTCATAAATAATGCAAATGAAACTTATTTTCTGAAAATACATGAACTAACCCAGATCTCCACTGGAGAAACTGTGTTGATTTTGACAGCATGGATGCAGATTTACAGTGACCACCTGAGGCTTTGCTTGTAGCACCAAAGGAGTTCTAGTTTTTCAGACTAAAACTGAAAATCAGCAGCCAGGACTGTTTCTGCCCTTCACTTTCTGCTGAATTCCCCCAGGAAGCTGTTTTATACCAGCTGAGGCTCTGGCAATATATATTACAGAAGTTAATGTGTCTTATCCCCCCAGTTTCTTAATCTGAACTAGGTTGCAGAAAACAATTCTGTCACTATAATACCAGTAGTAAAACAGATTACTGTGCAGTAAAGTGGATAGCCTGGGCTTTATGATGGGGTACTTGTAGCTCTTGCCAGCGAGCTCCTGTTCAGCAATTCCACATTTCCAATTGCAGAGGGCACACTGGGAGGTTTGAGAGTGAGGAGCATGAGGGAACATTGCTTTTCCCTGACCAAATCCCACAGGCTGAAGCCCTATCAATCTGATAAAGAAGGATTTGTTTTACAATGTTTCTACTTTTCTCATTTTTCTTGTCATGGGTGAAGACCTCATTTCTTATCTCAAATGAGAAAGGTATTACAGAGCAGAATCTTTGATGTATGGGAAAAAAAAAAAAAAGGAAAAAGGATCTGATCAATGATCTCAGAGGTCTTTTCCAACATTAATGATTCTCTGATCTATAAGGGACCAAGGGCCATGGCATCATCCTTCCCTAAAGGTGCTTTCAGCTGCACCTGAGCACCCAGGTAACAGGCTCTGGGGGTGAAGAGGACACAGCAAATGTCCCGAAATGTGGAGCTCCACAGGGTACCCATCATGCTGCCAGATGCCCTGGGCAGGGCTGCTTTCTGCAAGCTGCCTTCTTGGGCACTATTTGCTGTGCCAACACAAGACCAAGATTCCCCAGGTTTTGCCTCACGTACAGGGATGAGTTTTATTTAGGAAGCAGTTTCATTGCAAAGCCAAAAGCCTTTGGCCTTTGTACCTCCTGATTTGGGCTGTGTGGTGGTGCCAGGTTCACACAACTGAGCTGCCCTTGTCCCACTTTTAAGGCTGACACATTTCAGGCTAGGCCACAGACGTGTCCCTGGGGATAGCCATTAGCCAGGGAAAGCAGGAGGCAGTGGAGCTCTCAGGAAAGAAAAGATAAGCAGTATTAATTTGCTAGTAAATTAGTTGCCCTATTCAGCATCAGGGGAAACAGTCAAACACTAAAAATAAGAAATAGTGATGCCACTAATTTAATAGCAGTAATGTTCTTGTAGCCCTTATGGTCTCCTGTAAGGCTGTAAGACAGGTAAGGATCGTGGGAAGAAGTAATATATTTTATCATGGCCAACTGTTAGAGCTTGAACAACGAGCCAGCCTCCTGGCACATGTGCCAGAATAGAGAGAACAATTTAATTCTAGGACAGCATCTGCATTTTCTTTTTTAAATTTTTTTTAATGGTGAGTGTGTGACCAAATGCTTCCTTCATCTTTATAATGGAATAGCAGGAATCATCCAAGGGGAGCTCAGAATGCAGATCCTCCTGCAGAGTCATTTCAGCTGCTCAGCTCCAATAGCTGGGGCTACACCAGGGGACATCAGAGCTCCTTTTTAGTAATTTTGAAGAATTTCACTCTTTTGTGATTGCTGTGCATGTTTGTATACAGCTTGTAGGTGTAAATATCTGCTGCTTCTGTTGCCCTTTAATACATAAAAAGCTCAGGCTCATGGCATCAGCACCATGCGTTGTTTTTATTCAGAATGTGCTGCAGTGGAGTCTTGTCTCAGTCTTGCTATAACCTGCTGTAAAACTCTCCCTAAAATCTCCAGGGCACTGCTCTAACACATCCAAATTTCCATTAAAATTAAGGAATTGCCATCTGTCTATTTTACAAAGACAGCATCAGAGAGCCACATTTTGCCAATACAAGAAAAATGAGACTGTTTTTGGTGAAAAAGACTCCACCTGATACCAACCTTGTTATATACTGGTTTGTAATTTGGTGAAGATCAAATTACCTGAAGATTTAATTCCAGAAATGCTCCACAACTAAATCTTTTATCCTAAAAAACTTTCTCCCAGAGCTTGTAAGTGCTTAATAGAGCATCTGCTAAAGCAGCAAGGAAGAGATAGGGAAGCTGAAAGTCCACCACTGACCTTGAACATTTAATCCAAATTTTTATAGCTGTATTTTATTATACTGCTAGCATGATAAATTGCAGTGACAGGTTTAGAAAGCACCTTACAACATGCAGTGGTGTAAAGCTATATTAATAATGAGTTGGATTCTGCAGCTTTTAACTTAATCAAAACTGCCAATGTTCTCTCCTGCTCTGGTCCAGACTCTGTCAAAACCTTCTCTGCCTCCAGAAGACCCCACCCAGGGCCCTCCACCCATCTCAGTTGCTCTCAAATAGCTGTGAAGCACTACAAGGGGAAACTGAGGCACAGGAGGGAGGTGGGTTTTTTCAAGGACAAGGTTATGTTCTCCTGTGTCAGCTCTCTCTACTGCTGGTTCAACAAACATTCACTCTCCAGTGGGGCTTTCACCAGGATTTCCCTAGGCATGTGCTTTTCCACCTGGGTGTTTTGTGGAGGCTGAAACAAAAGGAGGAGGATTATTCTGTTTATTGAGAGTGCTGTGGATATCCAGCATCCTGCTGTCCTGGCCCAGGCCCTGGCAGGTGCTCCCTGGAGCTGCCTGATGCTGGATTCACCTTTTTCCTTACCCTCCCCTCCTCTTGGAGTCCCCCTCAATCAGCCCCCCCATGCTGTGGGAACAAGACATCTTCCCATGCAGGGGCAACCCCTGGGGTAGCAGCACCATTAGAATCCTAGGTTTTGATAAGAAAGCTGGATGAGGAATAGTTTGATTTCTGTAATGAATGGTGCTGCAGATTCATATACTTCTGACTCTCAGAGAGCACTCCAGCTCTGCAAGGTCACCACGTATGGGCTTGTATTTTTTATTTTTTAAATAGCTCTGTTCTACTTAAGAGCAATAATAGCACTATAGGTTCAGGTGAAATATTTCTGTGTTGGTGGACTTGGTCACAAAGCTTTATCATTTTGCCCTTCAATGGAGCTACCAAGGTCACCAGGCAGCAGCAAGAGTTGTGATAGACTTAATAAAAACCAAGATTAAAAAGAACTAGGAAGAAGGAAGAGTTTTGGCTGGGGGCTTGTTAATGGTGTTAAGCTAAGGAGTAAGTTATAATCCATTCCCAACAAGTGGAATTCAAACATGTGAAAGGTTCTTCCCCCAGAGCATTGCAGCTCTTCTGCCCCTGGATGGGCTCTCCAGTGATCTCTTGGTCAAGTCATGCAGGGCTTCCCAGGGCTGCTTTTGGAGCAGCATGTTCCTCCAGGAATGGATGTTCCAGCTGCACAGGGAACTCCTGTTCTGCAGCTGGGCTTCCAGGGGTGGAAGGGATCAAAGCCAGCGGTCCTGGCCAGGCAAAAGGAAGCTAAAGAAATCTGGGAGAGCAGCTCAAACACTGTGATGTCATGACCTTGTGGAGGTGAGCAGCTGTGATCTGCTGCGTGGTGAGATCCAAACCTGCAGCTGGGGAAACCACTGAGTGCTGTCCCTTTGCAGAAGAGGTTATTAAATTGCCTAAACATGAAGTGACATGAAGGACCTTGGCCACAGCCCCAGTTTGGGAGCTGCTGGCCTGTGGCTCCTCCGTGCCCCCCAGGAGCAGCATCCAAGCTGGGTTATCTGGAAATTGAAATGCCAGAGCACTGATCAGATAAGACTGCTGGATTAGGAAGAGAACACTTCGTCTTTCTGAAGCTTGGGTCTTGTCTGCTTTGTTTTTCTTCTTCTTTCTTTCTTTTTTTTTTTTTTTTTGTTTTTTTTTTTTTTTTTTTTTGTTTTTTTTTCCATCAGGTTGCTGCTGTGGCAAATGTAAGTATTTCTGATGGGAGGTCAGGGTCCCTGTGTTCCCAAGGGCATGCCTGGGGTGCAGGGGAGGGAGGATTGCTGCAGCCTGGCTGCTGCAGTGGATCCTTTCCCTCACTACCTTCCCAGCTGAATACAGTGCCAGTCCTGCCCAGGAGACCCAGCAGCACAGGACTGACCAGTTTGATGAGTGAATAATGTGTGTCCAGACAGTTTCTCCCATGCTTGGCTTATGCACACCTCACAGGGTTTGTGCTGAAGCTGCAGCCATTATCCCCTAAAATGAGCTGTTTTCTTCACCTGTGTGGAAGCAAATGCAGCATCTCTGGGGCCAGGTTAGCTGTTGAAGCTGCTGTGGCATGTGCTGGATTTTAGCCCCCTTATTTAAAATCGATTATTTGCAATGCAAAGTAGCACTAATAGAAGGCATCAGGGTGATTTAGGTGTGGACAGGTCTTTGGAAGCTGCTCTGTCAGGTCTGGCAGAGGAGTATTTGAGACTGTGGCTGTCAGCTGGGGCGTGTGCTCGCTGCCACTTGGCCTGGGTGTGTGGCCATCCTGAGGAAGGGTTGGTGTCTGTGGGTTCCTCAGCCCATGCAGGTGAGGCTGATAATTATTAGGCTTCATTATGAGCAGGTACCACCAGTTATTCTCCAGTGACGTGGAGCAAGCAGGAGCAGGGCTCAGTTACCAAGGGTGAGCAGCAGTTCTCCACACCCTGGTGCCACAAACACTTAAAAGCATGAGCTATCCAAGCTTCTTCTGGCATGACAAGGAGTGAAAGGCTGCAGGTTTTAACCCTCTCATCCCTTTCCCCCCAGGTTTGCAGCTGGGCCCCGTGTTTTCTCAGGCTGCCTCCCTTTCAGGCTGTGTGTGCCCCCTGTCTCCAGAGGCTGCTGGGTTCTGGCAGCACGTTAATAACGTGGGGACACTTGCTTTCCTTTGGGGGGTAATGAGGAGGTTGCTCTGTTACCATGGGCTGCTACCCTGGTGGATAAATTATGAAGCCCAAGGCAGTGTTGTTATTCCACAGAGGGAATGAGATTATTACTGAGGAAATTGCAGGCCTGCTCCTGTCGTTGTTTTACTACTGGTGTAGTAATAGACTTTGTTCCATTAGTATAAACGATTTCCCCCCCTTTCCCTCTCCTCTGAGTACGTTGCACTCCTTCTTATGTCCCCAGTGACTCCCCACAGGCAGTGGCAATCATGGCATGCTGAGCTCCTATTTGTATTTTCACAATAGTATGGAAAATATTAACTATCTGGGCAGTTCTTTTGGTGCTGACCAATGTCCCTGTGCAGGAGCAGCTCTTTAGAGCCACTCATCACTGTGCAAAAGCAGGAAGAGCTGAGCTGCAGCCCCAGCCATTGGGGCAGTGGGGATCTCAAACCTTCCAGCCCTGTGGTCTGGGCAGTTGAGCATTTTAGTGTTGTTGTTTTATCGCCTGTGTGGCCATCAAATGGTCTGACCAGCAGACCTAGAACATTTGCACTGGCTCTGTGCCACTTTACACTGTCAGAAGGTCAGTGTTGTGAAACCTGGAAAAGAACCCATGTTGCTGGAAGCCTCTGGGTTACAGATTTTCAGGGCCTCAGCTCTTAGCTGCTTATCTGAAAGCCCTGCAGAGAAATATTGCAGCAGAAATTCATCCAGCACAAGTTCCTCCAGAAAGGAGGAACACTGTTACTATTAGTACCAGGTTAAGTTAAAAAAAAATAAAAATGACAAACCAAACCTTACAAATAAGGGATATATATACACACAGGGTCAGAGGTATGGGAGAGAAGAATGTTTTAGTCCCTAATAGAAATACATCAGTGTTTCACACCGGCACTGGAAGTATTGCAGCTCATAAAAAATTCATAAGGCTTGCTGAGGAAAACAGGAAGGCAATTCAGGTGTCTAGTTTTTGAGCACTGTCATACTTGCAAGAGTTTAAGCCAGTCTGGATTGATATTTCTTGTTATATGCCAGCTCTGCATTATGATCCTCTCTGGATCATAGTTCAGTGACTCAAAAAGAATGAATGACAAGGTGGCCTGGCTTTGTGGAGGAGAAGAGAGGAGAGTCCAGGGTATTTTGCTTTTTCTTTATGGTTTTACAGTCTCCTCTTCAGGGTCCTTTTCACTTCTGCAAACACAAAACTCAAGGTGAAAAGTAATTGGACAAGCTAACAAATGAGTTCAGGCTTGCTGCATTCCCCACTGGTGAGTCTCTGTGTTTCTCTTGCCACCAAGAGCAGCCTCTTTGACACGGCCTTTCATGTACCAGCTAACAAAGAATGGAAACCTGCCACAGGTATGAGAAAAGAGAGGCTTTAAACAGGACAGGCACTAAACCAGAATGATTTATATGGGCTAATATATTTCATCAGTCATCCAGGGGCTCCATGATCCCAGCTGCATCTTTTGGGGATATTTGGTGCAAATTGTTGCTCTCCAGGCTGCAGAGTTTTACTGCAGGCAGAAGTGGAAGCCTCAACCAAGCTCTGCAAGGGTTTGGGGTGTAAAGTGCAGTGCTTCTGAGCAGGCATTCCTTGCTCTTACCATGGGCTGATGGAGACGATGGAGAGTGTCCCTGTGAGCCAGAGGAGGCACAGCATCCCCACCGTGTCCTCTGCTGTCCTGTGCTGTCCCCCTGCAGTGGATGACAAAAGATGGCCATGGCTGGAAGTTCATTGGAAGGGAGGAAGTCACTGGGTCATGGAAGGGGCTGCCATGTGGCTGGGTGGTTGGGAGGGAATGCCATCCCTTCCTGCACCGAAACACCACCCTAATGTCAGCATTCTTGTCACTGGAATGAACTGGGGTGCAAGGGGTTAATTAAATGATGCTTCTAATTTCATCATGAGGAGTTGCAGTGCTGTGCTGGTGGTGGGGACAGCCCTGACTGCCCTGCTCCCTGAGCAGCCTCAGCACACCAGGGACATTCTCAGCAGCTGGGATGGCTTTTGCTCCTCACCCTGACTTTTCAGGGACTTGCACAGCGTTTGTGTGGCTGCTCCTGCAAGGTCAAGCTGGGTAAATGGCAGCTTTCTGAGAGCTTTGCCAGCTGTTTCCCTTGCCCTCTTCTCACCTGATGCTGTAAATTAAGAAGCAAAAATCACCCTGACTCCTCTTAGCTTCTCCTTGCAGGAGGGAGCAATGGCTTCATTTGGATGCCAGGACAGGGAGCCTGTGGTTCCTGCTCGTTTCACCAGGCAGGTTTTAGCAGCTAAAGGGGTCTTGGGATCCAAGCTGCACACACTGTTACCGTAAATGCTTTCTCTGTGGTAATATACAGTATCTTTATTCTTTCCATGCCAGCTGAATAACTGGTAAATGACAGGTCCTGCTTTTCAATTCCACCGTGCTGCCAGGGCCTGTCACGCTTTTAATTTGTGCAATAGCTGCAAGCATAGCAGTAATTGTGTTTCTCATTTCCCACAACTGCAGTGCTGGCTTTGTGTTCCCTCTTCTCCAGTCCTCCTCCCCAACTTGAGCTATTTAATGTTTTCTGAAGCTACCCCACAATGCTGCTGGTAAACTTATCTAATGTTTGATGTTTAATGAACTTTTTCCCCTCAAGGAATACCCTGCAGGTGGCATGGGGCAGAGCAGGGCAGGAGGGTGCACTCAGAGCTGCTGGGTGTGATGCTGATTGCTGTGGACACCTGGGCAGGGTGAGGGGTCTGTGTGTGCTCTGTCACCTGCCCAGGCTGGCAGGGCTGGCAGCTGAAGAGTGCCCAGATCCCAAATGTGACAGATTGCATGTGCCACTTTCTGCACAGAGATGGGACAGATTTTGAAAGGCTGCTCAGCTAAAGCCTGTGGATGTTTCTGTAGGTACAAATGACTTAAGTGGAAGTAATTTTGGGGATGTGATTTTGCATTTGCTTCAATGCCTTTGAAAGGTCTGCTCAGGACTGTGACAAACCCTTCAGCCTTTGAGCAGCAACTCAAGGAAATTTGGTTTCCCAACTATTTGAGGCTCTGGGTTGGATTTTTTGGTGTCTCATGAAAGTCAAGGTTTTCCTGCTGGGTCTGGACTCTTTCAGGCTGTGAAGGAGAAAGGCTTCTGTGCTTCTGAATTTTGTCACAGTTCCCTGTGAGCTCAGTCCAGCCCAGGCAGGTGATGCCCTTGAGAGCACAGCTCTCCCATCCAGGCTGGCAAACATGGGTCTGATTTTCCTGTTGTAAAACTGATAGTTCTGGTTGCAGCAGATGAAGGCTGTTTGCTGAAGGTCACACAGACCTCCTGTAAAACATTGCTGAGAGATCACACACAACAAGAAAGGTGAAAAGTTTCATTCTCCTGGCTTAATAAGTGCTTGCTGTGTAGCTGGGATGTGGCTGAGGACACAGCACACATGGAGTGTCCCCAAGGACACACAAAGGCTGCTCTCATTTGTAAAGCCAGTAGTTGGGATACAAACATTTATTTCCCTCTGCTTCAGCCTCTTCCCTGGGCTGTCCTGATAGCTGGGTGAATGTTTCCTACTCTCAGTCCCTTCCAGTTCATTATCTGCTGTCATGGTCCAAACCCATCCTTCCTGATGGGTGAAGCCAATACAATAATCCTCATTTCCTTCCTCCTAAGCTGGATGCTGAGAGAGTGGGACATATGTGAGCAGTCCTGGTTTTCCTCTCACGTCAGGGGCTTCTCTCCATGGTGGCTGTCCCAGGTCAGAGCAGGAGAGGAGCCTTAGGAATATTGTGGGCTTGAAATGCTTTGCTCCATGGCCCAGTATCCTATAGGGTGGAAGCCCTCTGCCAGTGGGTGAAGGTAATTGAAACCACATTTTCTTAGCTGAGTAATTAGATTGATTCTGCAGAAATGCGGACATGTGGAAAATTGAAAAATGGAAGAATTGGATGCCCTTAGGCTGCAGATGAATATGTTGGTGCCTTTCTGAGAACACTGGCTTGATCTATTGAATTACAGGATGTGCTGAGACCAGCTCAAGCATGGTGCAAGTGCAGGCCCCAACCAGGGGAAACTCAGACAGGAGGGAGTCTCTTTCTCACTAATCTGAAATATGTATCCCTTTCCACAGAACTTCTCACTGAATTCTCTAGTGCTCCTTTCAGGAAAAGGATGCATGTGTGTGAATCCAGTTACAGGATTAGCAGAAAAACTCTCCATGTAATTATACACACAGAGAAATTCTAATTGAATGGTGCATTTGATGGGACCAGATCACAGTTACAGGGATGTTGTTGAGACTGTGCTTGTGTGCATTTCATTTATGAGTATTTTGACTTCACACATCTGGTGGAAAGTATTTCTATGGGCTTCATTGCCCAGATGAAACCAGCCATACCTACTGTTTTCTATTCTTGCACATTATAACAACTGAGAACTCGTTTGGATGCTGTCAGCCACGCTGAGGGAGTGTTGTGGTTTCTGGGTTTCATTCCTGTGATCAGGAGTGCTGTGGTTTTCAGGGTCTGGAGAGAGCTCTGGAGCTCTGGAGCTATTTCTGGCTATCTCCAAAGATAAATATTCTGCCATGGCTGTGTGGTGAGGTAGGTCCCACAGCCAAACTCTTCAGAGATGTCTGTGAGTTTAAAATACCTGTTTGCAGTATTGTATGTGTGGGTGGTGGGAGAAGTGGCAGGAATGAAGGCAAACAAGAACACTGGGCTCTGAAACACCACGACTGTATGATGAGTAGCACCACAAATAGCCAGGTAAGTTCAGATATTAAATCTGCCTGTATTCCCTTTCTTCATTTCCAGTATGACTTTTGAAGAATTTTGATTTAGGATTTTTGGGTAATACAGAATCTTTTCTTTACGTCTCATGACTTGGACTTCTGTACTGCTCTTTGCCCTTCAGCTTGCCTTCTCTAGCTCTGACTTCTCAGTCTGTTCTAACTTCAGAGCTGGCTTTTCTTTGAGCAGGTTGGTCCTGAGGTACCATCAAAGTCCTTCCAATATATATCATACCATGACTCTGATTTTTACTGGTCTCACTTCCTCAGATTTCAATGCTTTGTTTTAGTGTGCACAGTTTTTGTCAAGCCATTTCCCTCTTTCATAATTTTGCACTGCCCTGAACCTCCTTTTTGCATAAATGCAAGTCCAAACTGGTTCTTTTGAGCTCTAGCTAATCCATCATCCCAAATCTTTTCTACCTGCATGGACTGCTATTAAGATTTAATTAACAGTGTTCTGCTGAAGCTTTGGTCCTGGTCAGCAGTATTGGAATTGCATTAAATAGAGGAATTAAAAATGCAACAGCGTTTGTGATATCAGCCTCGCAATATGAGCCACCACTTTGTGTGTATAGTTTAACATCATGATAAATCAGGAAGCTCCTGATCCAGCTGGGATCCTGTGTTCACACGATTTGTTGTTGCTGTTTGCCTTCTCAGGTGACACTTGTAAGTCCTGGGGGCAGGAGCTGTCACTGACTACACACCCATGGCATTGGACATTCTGCCATCTCCACATGGAAGATCTCTGCTTTTCCATTTTCTCCCTGAACTCACCCTAGGAGCTGTCAGCAGCACTCAGGGCCATTGATATTGCAGAGCTTTACCTGTTTTGTGTCAAACATGCCTTCTGTTGAAAGATGTGACCTCAGGGTCCCTTTTGCCCTCTTTCCCCAGGTCCCATCAGCAGCATTCTGGTGAACCGCTATGGCAGCCGCCCCGTGGTCATGTTTGGGGGGCTCCTGTGTGGTGTGGGGATGATCTCAGCTGCCTTCTGCACCAGCATCCTGCAGCTCTACATCTGTGTGGGTTTCATCACAGGTGAGAACAAAGCATCTCCTTCCCCTCCACGTGAGAGGCTCCCTTCTGACGGCTTGGGGCTTCCACACCTGGGCAGTGTGTGCACCAGCACAAACACAATGGGAAACTGGTGAGAGAAAAACCTGGTGAGATAAAAATCTGGTGGGACAAAGGCCCTCCTTATCAATGCTGCAGGTGAACTTTAGCAAAGAGCTCTTTAGCAGAGTGAACGTTCCGTGCCCAGCGCGGTTGGACACGGCGAGTGGGATCCAGGCAGGGCTGTGCTCTCTGCAGTGGGATCCAGGCAGGGCTGTGCTCTCTGCACTGGGATCCAGGCAGGGCTGTGCTCTCTGCACTGGGATCCAGGCAGGGCTGTGCTCTCTGCAGTGGGATCCAGGCAGGGCTGTGCTCTCTGCAGTGGGATCCAGGCAGGGCTGTGCTCTCTGCACTGGGATCCAGGCAGGGCTGTGCTCTCTGCACTGGGATCCAGGCAGGGCTGTGCTCTCTGCACTGGGATCCAGGCAGGGCTGTGCTCTCTGCACTGGGATCCAGGCAGGGCTGTGCTCTCTGCACTGGGATCCAGGCAGGGCTGTGCTCTCTGCACTGGGATCCAGGCAGGGCTGTGCTCTCTGCAGCTCCGTGCTCTGGGCCAGGTGCTGGGAATGGCCATCAGTGCCCTCAGCTCCCCCTGAAGCAAACCCAGGTTGATTGTGCTCTGCCCTGGGCATGGCAAGTCCTTCTGGGTACAAGTGTGACTATAAAGAAAGCACCCTTGTTCCTATTTTACTGTGTGTTATCTTCCCTCTGTGAAATACACGAGATGAGATTTCAGGGGCTTGCTTCAGTTTACTTGTGATGTGAGGAAGTCCTTTATCTGAAAATAAGAACTGCTGGAATTGACTTAAAATGGCAACAATCTTCTTATTGTGAAAAAAAAAAACAACCTGTGTTTCCTTCTTGAAGTTCCAATTTGAACTGCCTGTATTGAAATATGAAATTCCATATTGGAAACTCTAGCAGAATAATGCATAGGCTCAGTCCAGCATCTTTAAGGCCTGCAGGTGCCAGGTTATTGCTTTTAAAGGTAGATGGATTAGAGCTCTACACCTGTGTGAGTATAGATGCTTAATTGTAAGTATTTTTGTTTTATTATTTTGGATTAGGTACAGTCAAAGTTTATTCCAGTGCAGCTAGGACATCTGCTTGAAAACATGACACAATGAGTTCAAAATTGGCTTTTGAGGTTGCCAGGTGTATGATTTAATGAATGTTCCCAATCTCTCTGCAGATGCATTAAGTGTTGCTGCTTTCTGAATGTGAAAATGTGAGCTCAACATTTAAAATCAATAAAACCAGCCACTAGGAAAGTAAATTTGGACAGAAAGTTTTTCACCCTGTTCTTCTGTATCAATATTACTTTATTAACTCTGTACAGTAGTGAATAAATCCCTGTGTAGGATTCCCTCTTTTAAACCTTACTTTTCCTAAGGACTGTCACTGTAATTAAATGAAACTGTGTTATTCTTGGATGAATAAACCTTGCAGATTCCTTGAAACAGACTCCAGGAACAAAGTGATGGGAAATAAAAATAACCAACGTCTCCCATATTTCTTAATGCATAAGTTTGCAGAGCTTCCTACTAAACAAATTTCCTCTAGGAAGGCAAAGGGGGAAAGTGACAGGACAAGGGGGAATGACTTTCAACTGACAGAGGGCAGTTTAGATTAGATATAAGGAAGGAATTCATTATTGTGAGGGTTGGGAGGCCCTGGCACAGAGAAGCTGTGGCTGCCCCATCCCTGGAAGTGTCCAAGGCCAGGCTGGATGGGCTTGGAGCAGCCTGGGATAGTGGAAGGTGTCTGTGCCCATGGCAAGGGAGCTGGAATGGGTTTCAAAATCCCTTCCAACCTAAACCATTCTGTGATTCTAAGTTGACTAATGATGGATTAGCATATGGAAACCATAAATCCTTTGCTAAAAATATTTCATGCATTTTAGTGAGCAGAAGGACTCAGACAAGAAACAGGACTGTAGGAAGGCACCTAGGTATTTTAGATGTTTTTAGATGTTCTAAAGCTAAAAGGTGACAGGAGGGAATTCTGTGCATAACCCCAGTGGACCTGGGATTGATAGAGCTCTTGCTTGGTCCCTGAATGTGTCTGCAAGTCTGGTCCATCACCAGCACAGAGAGCTGTCAGTGTGGGCAGTGCTCACAGGTGACCCTCGTGCCATCCCCGAGGTACAGGGCTAAAACACCCACATCTCTTTGTCTGCAGTGCTGTTTCCTCTGAGCAGAGCTCATCTTTTGTGTGCATCTTTCCCTGCTGCTTGCTGAACAAGGGCAGCCGTGTGGGTGAGGTGTTGGCTGATAACCCATCATCTCCAGGCACAGGGTGTGTGCTGGGGAAGGAATATTAATTTGACAGAGAAGGGAAGATGCTTGTAAGCCTGTTAACATGCTGGATGCCTCTAATTAAGCTTGAAGTATTTTTGCTGGTCAGGCCTAACATGGAAGCATTCAAGGGCAATTATGAAGCCGCCTGCCCATCACGCGGCTGCGACAGCGCTGCTGCACGAGGAGAGAGGCTTTTTTAAAGGGGATTTGCAGTAACTGTAGAGCAACCTGTAAACATCACACTTTCCTAGCCTCCTTCCTACTAGCCTGGAAAGAAAACAGACCGATGTAAAAGCCTGTGCTCATGTAAATCACAGGGATGGAGGTAAAAACAAGGTCTTGGTACGAGGAGGTCTCTGCTACAGTTCTGTGCCTTTGGCATATTAATAGAAATCTCTTCAGAGGAGCAGAGCAGGAAGTATCTGTTTGCAGTGGAGGGATTAGACACGGCAATCTCAGTTGCTGACTTGATTATGCCTGTTTCCATTTGCATGCAGAGCAGGAGCCAGGCTCTGCTGGTGGAGGCTGCTCTGTCCTTGATGACACTTTGCATGCACTGGAAACCCCACAGCCCCTTCCCATTTGTTTCCCTGCAGCTCTTTGAAAAAGAAATGGGGTTTGCAAGCTGTCCACCTGGACAGATGCCAGCCTGGATGCATTGAATAGGTGTTTCAACATGCAACCTCTTCTGAAGTCTGAGGTAGAAGCAGCAAATTCCAAAGCTAATTGCAAGGTAGTAACGACTGGTGAGAGTTTAGTTCAATCTGCACCAATTAGACTGCCATGAAATAAAATGGGATTTTGGGTGAGGCATGTGGGCTAATGAGAGTAGAGTCTTTGCCATGGCTGTAAATGTTGAGCACTGAAATACCTGGTCTGATTGTTCCTTTCCAATAAAGTAAGAACAAGATCAATAACTACACAGCTGAGTCCTGTAGCATCACTTATTTCCTTCTAATATGAGTGAAATGTATTTAATCCAGGAAAGGACACTCCCTCTGGCACAGGTTTGCTTCTGCTCTTGCAACACCACTGACAGACCTCTCTGTCATATCCCTGGGGAGAAAATGTGGTTATTGAGTAACAATTCCAGCTATGGAAAAGCTGCTGTAGTTTCTGAAAACTGCAGTAAAATGGATGTAAATATTTCCTACTTAAGTCAGCCAAAAGCTTAAAGTAAATTGAAATTCCAGTTATTCAATTTGAAACTCTCCAAATTTAATTAATGGGAAGAGCATGAGGTAATATTAAATTAGATTTGTCTGACTGGTAAATTAATGTTCACATAATAAAAAAAATTAGAGATGATTATTGTTTAAGTGGGTAGCTGGCATCCAGTCTGATTTTCCTCCTTTGGAAGACATGTAGTGTGTCCCTACCAAAAATGACCCTGTGGAAATGATGGTTCAATTTCTGCCCTTAATGACCAGCCTGGGAAATGGGGAATTAATGCAAACTCTCACCTGCTGTGCTGCATCCTCTCAGGTGGAAAAAGATACATTTCTGTATTGCAACACTGTCCAAGGGTGTTCTCTAACCAGGGCTGTGGTTTTCCTCTGTGGTTCCCGGCTCACCACTGAATTTGGCCCTATATGCATTACAAGCAGGCTGCACTTCCCAAAGATGTGCCCTGCCTAAGACATGGACTATCTAAAAAAGTTCATGCTGAGAATGTTTTTGTATCCAAATTTATTTTAATATGGAGCCATTTCAATTTGTTTTTAATGTTGTAAACTTCAAAGTAATTAAAAAAAGCCCAAAACTTTAGACTTGGAAAATATCATAATTTTGCAAACCCATTTAAACTGAAGCTATCCAGCATTGGCTGGATTCTGCTGCATCAGTTGGATTCTACTCTATCAGTGACTAATGATAGTGTTCCTTAATTAATTTTGAGGACCTTGACCTTTGTAAATTCTCTTCTGTAAAGCAATATGCCTAATTATGTACTGCACAGTTAAACAAACTAATTATATCGACTAATGAACAAGAAAAAATCTGCATGACCCTATTTTCAGGATTCATGTACTCTGATATAATCACTTCAAGGATTATATTTCTGCTTTGTTCTAATGTGGCTCATTCTTTCCTGGATGATGGAGTGGAAAATATGTGGCATGATTTTTAAATGCCGTTTTGATGGAGTTCTGAAAAATGAACTTTTTATGAAAATACTGCACGTCAAAGAAATGCTTGAAAATATTATTGATGTTTAATTATTGATTATTGATGTTGGGCATCAGGAAGAATTGTTGAACATCAGGAAGATTTTTTTTTCACTGAAAAGGTGATTATTGGAATGGGCTGCCTGGGGAGGTGGTGGATTCACCATCCTTGGAACTGTTCAAGAAAAAGCTGGATGTGGCAATCAGTGCTCTGGTCTAGGTCATAAGGTGGTGATTGGTCAAAGGTTGGACTTCATGGTCTTGGGGGTCTTTTCCAACCTTATTGATTTTGTGATTCCATGGTTTTACATGGCTGTGCTCTCAAACAGAACCACAGAAGACTGAGACCATCACAGCATTTGGTATTTCTGCCTGCAGATTCCACCTGTGCAGGAAAAGCTGGCCAACTGAATTAGCAGATTTATAATGGCATTTATATATCTAAATGCAATAAAAATAAATTCTAATTAAAAGAAACACTCTAGGGTCCTGTGTAATTAGCATCCTCAGTAGATGTTTTGCTGTGTACTTGCAGACCTCTTAATCTTTTGCATCAGACCTGAATTGCTCACAGCACCACATCAGTCGTGGCTCAGGAGGGTGATGTGATTTTCTCTGCAGGTCTGGCTGCCTGGCAGCAGAGTTGGGTGCCCTTGGAAAGGGAGGCCAGCCCTGAATGGATACACTTTGGTGGTTGACACTGTCTAAGCTGAAACAACCTTCCTCAAACTGAGAGTTGCCATTTTTTAAAAACAGATCCATCCTCTCCCTCAGCAAGGCCACTGCCTCTGGACAGAACCCACCAGCATTCTGTGAGGGAATAGGGTTGGTGCACTCTGAAGCAAACTCTTGGTGCTAGTTTTGCCACCCAAGAGATTTGCAGTGCAAAAGAAAGGGGGTTCTCTGACTGAAAGAGTGTTTCTGGGTTCTGGGTACCCAAATGTGGCAGCCAGAACTCAGAGACACCCTGAGCAACGTTTGCATCCAGATTATTGCGATGAAGAGCCACCAGTGAACCAGTTGACTGTCAATTTCCTCAAACAATGAGCTGAGGAGAAATGGGTCTCAAATCTTCCTTTGTTTATCTGACCTGTTTTCCAGGATTTGGCCTTGCTCTCAACCTTCAGCCATCTGTGATAATCATAGGGAAATACTTCTTGAAGAGAAGACCCATTGCCAATGGCCTTGCTATGGCAGGGAGCCCCGTGATGCTTTGCACCCTGGCACCTCTCAACCAATTCCTTTTTGACAGTTTTGGCTGGAGGGGCAGCTTTTTAATTCTTGGGGCGATTTTATTAAACTGCTGTGTGGCAGGAGCTCTCTTCAGACCCATCGGGGCAGGCACAGCACTGGTCAAAACCCAGGTGACTGAGGAAGCGAAGGAAGCTCTGAAAGGAAAGATCCCTGAGGATGGACCCATGGAGAACAGAGCAGAAGAGGAAGGAGGAAAGGACTGCTTTGAAAAAATCAATCAGTACCTTGATTTTTCCCTCTTTAAACACAGAGGGTTCTTGATTTACCTGATTGGAAACGTGCTCATGTTCCTGGGCTTCTTTGCCCCCATCGTTTTCCTGGCACCTTATGCAAAGCACACGGGCATCGATGAATATTCAGCTGCTTTCCTGCTTTCCATCCTTGCTATTGTGGACATGGTTGCTCGCCCCACCACCGGCATCGTTGCCAACAGCAAGTGGGTGAGGCCAAGGATCCAGTACTTCTTCAGCTTCGCCATTGCTTTCAACGGTGCCTGCCACCTCCTGTGCCCACTGGCCTCCAGCTACACAGGGCTCATTGTGTACTCCAGCTTCTTTGGCTTGGCCTTTGGCATGGTGTGTGCCATGCTCTTCGAGACGCTGATGGACCTGGTGGGAGCTGCCCGCTTCACGAGCGCCGTCGGGCTCGTCACCATCGCCGAGTGCTGCACGATACTGCTGGGACCACCTATAGGAGGTGAGTGTGCTTTCCTCCTCTACTGCCACTGGCATTCAGACTTTTGCAAGCACAGTGTGGGGGAAATTATTCTAAATGTGCTTTCTCTGCTTCAGGATCACCTTTTGTCCATTAGTAACTGGACAGCAAAGGATGTCTCCTCCAGTGTTTCCTCTTTCAGCCTTTCTGTGTAGTCCTCCAGTTGAAGTGAGTCTTGGAGAGCCACCTTTTAATCCTGGATCCCTTCAAACACTTGAACTGAATTAGCAGAGTGGGGCTTCCTACAACAGCAGGAGCCTTGCGTTTCAGACAGCTCCTCCTGGAGACTCCTCCTTTTACAACAGCCTGGAGTCCTCCTCAATTGAAGTAAAACACAACAATTCTATGAAAGCCTCTTGTTGACTCAAACCTTGCTGTTTGTCTCCAAGGCTCTGACTAAAGAATTTCAGTCATCTTAATGCAGCTGAAGGATTTAAGTCTGTTCTAAAAAGAATTTTAAAAAAAGATTTATTTTGGATACCATGGTTTGAAATATCAAAAGGCAGAGCCAACAAAGTATTGCCCATGTGGACAATACTGAGTTTCCAGGAGGACTTTCAGTCATCTAAAGTTAAGTAAGGGCAATGATCTCCTGTGTTTTAAAACCTTAATATTCCCTCTATAGCATGTGCTCCTTTTGCAGCTTGAACCCTTTTCCTGGATTCAAAACTCAAATCTGGGTAATGCTTCATATGACACATTCTGCAGAGCTGTTTAATTCTTTATATTACTGGGTAGCTCATACAGTGTGACAGAAGCAGCTGTATCCTCTTGCTTAGAGATTCATTATTTAATTAATGACAAACAAAAGAAAATACAATTTTAAAATGTCCATTTTCTGAATTATACAATTTTCTGTGTGGGAGATTAAGTTAATGACTAGAGACTGCTAATGAGGCTAAAACAGTTCTGTGTAATAATCAGTAATATTAGTTTTCTAGGGTTTTTCCCACCATTTTAATAAGCAGCAAATTTATTGGTTCTTTGGCATTTTAATAACCTACTGCAGGGTTCTGCTTTAATGAACTAAGTAAATTGTTCCCAGTGTGTTTTATGACTTTATCTTATTCTCAAAGGAGAAGAGGCAAGACTATCCTACTGTTGAATTTTCCAATACTCTACTCATTAAAACTCTCATTGAAACCTATTTAGGAGACCTCTAGGTCATCCTGATGAGCAGAAAAGGAAAAATTGTTGCAATTAGCATTTGGTTGATGTTTCACTAGTAGCATGAAAAACACAGTGCATTGAAAATGGTGTACCAAGTCAGCTAGGGATGATTCAGGAAAAAATACTGACCAAAACCAGTTAAAAATTATTATTTTTGTGATCAGGAAATCTATTTGGTGACCATTAAAAACCCCTGTTAGTGCAATGCAGTGGGATAATTAATCAGCAGCTTTTCAACATTAAGGGTCAATCGGGAAGTAATTAAAGGTCCCTCCTTTTGAGGAGAACATACTCCAAAACGTCAGAGATGGATGATGGGGCAGTTTCAGGGAAGATTGTCTGTACTGTGAAGGCCAGGTTAGGAGTGGGTCTTACTTTATTAGGATTTGGGATGTTAAGAATGGTCTGTGTTGCCCAGTAAATGAGAATTAATGCTCAGGATCATAATCCCAATAAGATTTGCATTACATTTTGACATAATGGAGAACGGTGACATTTCAATTAAGCCATCTCCCTTCAATTACTCTGTAACTCTGTAGCAGAGGCATTAACCTTTGAGAGGAACCTGTCACATTTGTCTTGGCATTGAAATTATCTGACATTGACAGCATCATCTTTGCTCTCCCTGGAACTAATGTTTTCCAGTTTCACGCTGTGCCCTTTCCTCTTTAGATCACGAGTGTAACTGCAGAAAGGGCAGCTGTGACCAAAAGCTGAGTGCCCTCTAATGCTGGTGGGTGACCCGTGGTGGAATAAATCACAGGGTCTATGCCAAGAGCCTGAGATGAGACACAGTGGGAAGGTGCCTTCTCACGAAAGTCTTCCCAAAAGATGCTGCTTTTTGACTGCCAAGCCAAATGGGCATCCTTGCAGCTGATCATTGGAGTCAGTGGAAAGGCTGCCTGCAGGCTCTGTGCAGGCTCTGTGACCAGAGGAGTAGTTTAGCATGGAAAAAATAGGTGTGCTGGAAAAGTCCAGACTTTGCAGTGTAGGTTCTATCCCCTTCTACTGAATTGTGCAAATTATCAGAGCATTACCTGTACCAATGTCAGCTACCCACAGGCTGTGTAGTGCAACACCTGTTCAGGATTTGCAGGCTTTGGGTGTTTGTGGAAGAGACCAGAAGTTCAGAGAATGTTTCATCCTAAAGCCACAAAGGTGCTCCTTGATATACAGGATCTGAAAACACAATACCCTTGCCTTAATCTCTAAATTTCCTTTTTTTTTTATTTTTTTTTACAGGAATTCTTATTGATACCTTTGGGGACTATAAATATATGTTCATTAAATGTGGATCTGTGATGGTCCTGGCAGGAACCTTTCTGTTCATCATGAATTATTATAATTATCGTATGCTTGCCAAGGAGGAGAAGGAAAGAAAGACAAAAGAAGAGGAGCCTAAATCTGTAAGGACAGAAAATGAGGACAAAAAAAACTGGAACAAAGACTCCACACAGGATGGGCCTGAGCTAGAACCTTTGAGAGAGAAGGGAGCAGGAGTAAAGAAGGAAATGAATGGCACAAATGAAGTTTATACCTGTTCTTGTGGGCAGGATGGGAAATGACTTCTGGGTTGCTCAGGTGAGCACCAGCTGTGAAATCATACTAGGATTTAAAATTTTACTCTATTCTCTGCCATGTGCATCCTCTTCTTTGTTGTAGGAGAAGACTAGAACAGAAACAGGTCCTGATTCTTATAAAATGCTGGGACACTGCAGTATCCACTTGCTTACCAAAGGTCCTGCAAGATTTTCCTTTAGATTCCTCATTTCCCAGAGAAAAGGGAAAGGTTATGTTTTGCAGGAGGCCAGGATGAAGCTGACATGAGACAGGAGTCCTTCTTCAGGTGCTTTGTCTGTGCAGGGCAGAAATTTAATCTTAAACTTAACCCTTGTCCTACATTCAAACAGTGCAAATTAAATGTTTTCCTAGTGGGTTACAAAGTCCTTATTATCCAATTTCTGCATGCCTTACCATTTCTAGTAAGCTTTTTCTTTACAACACCCTGGTGAGACAGTAAGTGTTGCCACCATTAATTAATTGTACAAATGAACAACAGAAGCACAGAGGAGCTTTGGGCATCATTGCATCAATGAATAAAACTTAGGTGTGCCAGAGCTGAAATGGAACCCTCTGCCTTGAGTTAGTTACCTAAAAGCCCTGCTGAGCACAGGTATTGCCTTGCTAGAAAACAGGGAATACAAGGGGTAGCAGTGCACAGCTCTCTCTGCAGTGCACTCTGCTCACTGTGGGCCTCACTCCACTCAGCATTAGTGGTTTTGAGCACTTGACTCACAGCTGGGACCTTGTGCTGTGTTTTTTGTAACCTGGTTTCAGCTGCATCCATCCTGGAGGGACTCCAAACCCAGCTGCCTCCCCCTTGTTTGGGCTGGAGTGGGCAGCTCCCTGCTGCTGGCACTGCTGGCCTCGTGCCACCCTGCTGCATTGAGTAAAGTTTGCCAAGGCTGGAGATGCAGAGGTGGAGCTGAGACCTCTTAGAGTCTTTACCATCCTGTGGTGGCAATTTTGATCTGGGAAGATCTGCACTCTGATGTATTTTATGCCAAGCAGCTGCTGCCCAAGAGCCATGGATGCTGAGCATGGTGTCATGCAGTTGAATCATCAGACTTGTGTGGAATTTCATGGATTTGATTGGATGAAAAACAAGGACTTTTCAGGCAGATCACTCAAATCCAAAGCTAAAACTAGTCCAAAGGTTAGTTCTCCTTTTTCTTTACTTCAACACTATCCATATGTGATCAGATCATATTTTTTCATGGTTTTGTCTTTGAAGAACTGTATTTTCTTGTCACTTGTGTACACAATATGAAGGAAGGCTTGTAAAAACACTTTAATAAATACACTGTACTCTTAAAATTAGATCATTCATATCTTCTTGTACAAAACCTTTTCTGTGAATTCTTTTGTTTCTTTGAAGAATAGTGGTCTTTGACTTCAGTAGGACATAAATTTTAGCCTTGTGTTATAACTTGTATTTTTCTGAAAAAAACAAAATCTATATGAAATAATTAGGCCTTCAGTGCTTGTTTTTCATGCCCTTTATTTCTGTCAAATATATCTATGATATTTCATTAAAAAAGGCATTAATAGAAGGTGGTGAATATTTTCCAATGTGCCTTCTGTCATATACTTAATAAAACTACTTTAAAAAAATCAAATGAGTTTGCATTTTCCAGTTTGTGTAATGCAGCCTTTTGATCCAGTAAGGAATTTATTCTCAGAGGGTTTCCAGTCCTGGCTTTGTGCACATGGTCACACAACTCTTGGTCACAACATCAAGTTCTTGTTGATTTGGATTCCTTTGCCATCTTTGGTGGTCTGGGCCAGCCTGACTCACAGCTCTGGTTGTGTGGGCCCAGGGGACTGAAAGCAGTGCAGAATGACCTGACAAGGTATTTTCATACCTTTCCACCAGGTTGTATCAATTAATCCTCAGTGCAATGACCCAGATCCCCAGCTGTCCTTACAGCAGGAGCTGATAGTCAGGCTCCTCAACTCTCAGAAACCCCAAGCAAGCTTTTTAGGTCATAAAACTTTGTTAATACAGATAAAATCTTTAATAAAAAGGCGTTCTGCTCAGCTATCTGTGAAAATCCTCTGGAAAGGACGCCTTTGTTAAACTGCCCCGAGGGTAAAAAATGTTTCATTGGATAAGTAGGTCTTTAAGGCTTTGGAATTCTTCTAACATGAGGCAGCTACTTCATTTAACCTACTGTCAAAGAAACTTACAATGCCTTTTAAGATTATGGCACTGTTTCTGTCAGGTAGGAAGCCAGATTATTTTAAGACAATTTTGGTGATTATGGCTGGTTTTCAGTGATGGGTGGTCTGACTCTTTTACCTGCTCCTGCTGCCACTCTACACCCAAACCTCTGATCATGACATCCCACTAATCACTGCAGCAAAGCAATGCCAAATAACTCTGTACTTATAAGCACTAGAAATGCTTCCTTGACTCAAATCCTACTAATTCAACACCTTGCAGACTCAAGCTGTAATCCTTTCTTGGAAAGCTCTCAAACTTTCCTAAGAACGTTTTCAGTTATTAAAAATGACGAGTGCAATATGAAATAACCATTACAAAAGCCTCTTGTGTTGGAGTAGAAGCTGCCTGTGCATCTAATTTAGTGATTTATGTGCCAAATTGAACACAATATTCATATTTATTTAGGTTGGAAAGCACCTGTGTAAGCAAGTCAAGAGGTGTGAGTGTTGTGCCATAAATATGCGTGCTAGGCACATGGGGAATATTTGGGATATCAGATGTGCAGGAATGATTGAAAACACTTTCTTTGGAGTGCAGTTATGAGACCTTTTTTTTCATATTTCATTAGCTTGTGACCTTATTAGAAGCAATTGCCCATTGTTTCCAGGGCTGCTCAAACTTCATCAAGAGTCTGATTTGGATGCTGACCCATCATTCCCAACAACCACAAAAGAAGAAAAGTGGTGCTTGATGGGGAGGTGTGACAAGTACCACAGATTTGATTTAGATTTATCCCATATACTCATTTTTTGTTTACAGTTCCCCTCACTTCTACCCTCTCTATATTTAGCTTTCCAAATTCAAAGGCATGGAGGTAGAATTCAAATATTTCACTACTTTGGTGTGGCAAAATTTGTACAGCTTCCTCCCTTTTTAAAAGAATGTTGGAGCAGTGATTGTGCCACATGATGGAGTGCCATGCTACTAGAAGGGGACATTTTCTGCCGTCACATCTTGGGCCAGGTGCTGCTTTGCCCCGCACATAAACATCATTTAAACAGAAATAATGAACCATGCCCAGAAAGTACAAAACACACAAAAGGAGACTTGAGAAGTCTGGAACCACAAATGAACAGAGGCAACATGGTTGTAACTATGTTAAAAATTAGTAAGCAAGCAAACAAACAAATGGAGTGTCAACCTCTATGTTTGAAATATGCAATCATTTTAGATGACACAGGAGATTATTCAGAAGGACAGTTCCCATGGCAGCTGACATCAGATTTATTTGGCTGTGTTCAGAAAACGCCTGGTAGACAGTACAGGTGCATTCAGATTACATCTGGAATGAATTTAAAAGATGGCTTTCGTGCCCTCTGCAGTGACAGTGACATTGTCTATAAAATAGTATTATTTAGACTTATCAGAACTGTGTGAGGGCGTTTTGATGAGTGACATTCATAACTGTCAGCAAAGCTTCCCACGATGGCAGCACAGCTCAGAAACACAGATTTGATTTGCTGTCTGCTCTGACACTCACTAAAGTATTGCTGTGCTTTAGTTTGGATTTGGAAAGAGGCTCATTCACATCCTGACACCAGAAATATGAACATCCATGGGTAAATGGGGTGTTGTGTGTCACTGTGGTCGAGACCCTGCATCACAAAATTCCCTTTTATACACTGTACAGCCTTTGTCCTGCAGAGCCCTGGCTGCTCAAGGTGTGACCCTGTGATGCTGTGATGACATTTGTGCAAAGGCCTGTGCATTTGTCCCATCAGAAGCCTGCAGGTGGCTGAGTTTGTGTTTCCCAGCCCATGCTGGGGCAGAGGCTGGAGGCAATCCCAGCAGGCCAGTGTAGAGTTCAAAGCCTTTTGGTGAACACAGGTCTGTTTTATGTCTCACCTATCAAGGCATACAAGCCCAGAAGATTTTAGGAAGGATAAGAAGGAAATAGAGCCATTGCCAATGTATCTTATGCTGGAAAGGACAGGGATGTCCCTCAATGCACACACAGGACAGAGTCCTACACTTTGCCCTTAGGAGCCAAAGTGTGGATCTACTTCAGACAAAGTATCTGACAGTCTAAAGGTGTAAACACCTCAGCTGGTGCTGCCCACCCTCGCAGCATCATCATCTCTGAATGGTCCAGCCTATGGTCCAGCTCCCCAGCCCATGAATTTATCATTTTTCATGTCAGACTAAATCCATGGGAAGAGAGACACAGGGAAACACAGGCTTCCCACAGGCTCTCCAGAGTTTTTTTGACTTCTTTCTGCTGGGTTCAAAGGTATCCCAACAAAATGTGTCACATGAAGAAACTCCCACCTCCCATGGGAACACTGTTCTTTGGGACAGGCACCAAACAAGGAAGTGCTTCTACACTTTCCTGGTCAGATCCATTGGCTTCCAAGAAGGGGAAGATATTAATTCACCAAAGATGTCAGCTTCAAGGTCTAATTCTGACACATCAGATTCCTTATGAGTCCTGGATCCTGTTTGATGTGCAAAGCAGAGTCTTTCAGATGAATGGGTATGATTGAAATGAAATAGGGACAAGCACTTGCCTCCTGCTGCAGAGCCTGGCACTTCCTTCCTGGACAGATGAGATTCTTAGGTAGTTTTAATCAGTATGTAATCAGTCCCAACCATTAGTTGTGCCTGTGATCACAAAGCACAACTCCAGGGAGAGATCCTTAGAATATCTAGGAGGTTCCATGCATTATTAAGTGAAAAAACCACAGACTCTACCTATCACCCATTAATACTATGTATAAGAAGTGCTTATTGAGCAAACTTGCCAACTCTAATTATTCTCCCAGCAGACTGTGGAGGCTTTTTTTGGCACTTCTGCAAGTCTTATGGAAACCTCCACAGCTCTGCTCCTGCAGAGGCAGCGTGGGCAGGGAAATCTCTGTGATGTGCTTCAGACTTCTGAGATATCCCTACCTTGTGTGCACATGCCTACAGGCACATGCAGCACTGCTCTGACAGCTGGAAGGGAAAATCCACCTGCTGAAGGCTGGGATGCAGGGGCTGCATTCCTCTGTGATGTCTGGATTGATGTGTTAAAAGACTGAGTCACTCAAGTCTGGGATCAGAAGGGATCCTCAAAGCATCTTTGACTGTGCATCTTTGATCCCAGAGGTGGCAAAGGGAAGTGAGAAGGGAGCTCTTTTCAGCACCACCCCCAGACCCCAGCCAGGGACTGGGGAGGGAACACACGTTGCTCTCCATGTCTGGGATCCACTTTCCACTCTTCCAGGCAGGACAAACCATGTAATAAGCTTTGTTCACAGCTCATGACCTTGGACACGATCAGCATGATGTGTGTTGATTTGTAGTTCTTATTTCTTTAGACTTTTTGGTTTTTTAGTAAAAAAAGATTGTGAGTGCAGTGGCTAGAAATAAATTGAATTAACTTACTGAGTATGTATTTGTCCTCTGACTTACCTGTTACAGAAATCCTTCAAAATACCATACTCTGTAGCACATTTTAATATGAAACATAAGGAACAATGATATTATGATTTCAGCTTTCAGCCAGGGAAGGTACTAATTATACACCATATAAATAGAAGTGCAACGAAGCTTCTTTGTAATTACAGTGTAACTAAGCTGTACCTCATTTACTTGTATTCTGAAGTGCATCTGGAGTTAGCAATTAGGGCCAGGACATGATTAAACACTTACCTTCACCAATCCCAGTATATATAACACTACACTTACCTTCACATGTGTATTATTTTTCACTCATATCTGCTATGAACCTAGATATTTTCCAGGGATTAATGATACACTGTGAAAAGTTGATAGCCTGAAGTTCAGCAGAGAGCTATTAAACTGGCCTGGCCATTAATCCCTAGAAAATACCCTGCACCAAGGTTATTATAAGGTGAATATGGAAAATAACTTTCCACTCCTGTTGAGCTTTGTTTTGGCTGTTACTCCTTTGCCAGTGTGTAGGAACAGCACCACAAATTCAAGTGACTCCCTTGGATTTGGGTGTGTCTGATGTAAAGAGGATGAATCCTCCCTCAGTTCACCTTTGTTCATCCCAAGGCCCTGAACAGACAGCTTGTGTTCCAGCCAGTCTGTCTCAGCCACAGTTTTCTGGCAATCCTTGGAGATCAATTTTAGAGTGAACCTCCATTTTCTGAAATGTGTAATTCCAGCTTCTCTGAGCTGAGCAACAACACTGGCAGCCAAGTAAAAATATCCATTACCGGGGGAATATGTAAAAACACTGTTTCATCAGTCATCCTGCTCACACAACTCCCTCCCAGAACTCAGAGTGGTAATGAAAGTAATTTAACACACATCTATAATTAATTTACTACATTCTTCCTGCCGATGGCAATCATCTTACCTAGGAAAGTTCATGAAATTGATCTTAATGCATAAAAATAAAGATGGAAAAGCGTTAAAGGCAGCTAAACGTGGTTTACTTCTAAGCATGTAAGCAGTTAAGCACAGTTTGGAGAACCGATTTGGGGCTGATTTAGCAGCAGCCATTACCTGTGAGAAATGACAGGGAGGACATGAGCTGAGCAGGGCTTTGCCCTCAGCACCCTCAGTTTGTGAGCACTGCTGAGAGCAGCAGCCTTTGCTCCTGCTTTGTGTGATGTGAACAGAAATGCGAGTGTGGGCTCGGAGAGGCAGGGCAGGAGGGGACAAAGCTTGGGCAGCTGGAGGCAGCACCAGCACATGGCCTGCACCAGATTTTGCTTCAGTGCCATTTTGAGCCACGAGCCCAGGCCCCAGGTACCCAGTTAGGACAACTCTGGCCAGTGTGCAGAACATCCAGATGTGCAGATGTGTCTGAACACTGCACACACAGCTGTGCACGTGCTGCAGGCAGACAACAGATACCAGATATATGTGTGACAGACAGTCCTACCTGTGCAGCCTGTTTCTAGAGCTTTCCAGTGGCTCTAGCAACATCCTGTTGTTGCTGAGACATCACTGGGTCCTTGTTTGTGATCCATTATTGCTTCAGCTGTGGCATTTCTGCACATCCAGGAGCCCCACACTCTGCTGGGCTGGTGGCTCCTACCCTCTCTCTGCTCCCTAGAGCTGCAGAGCAGCAC
This sequence comes from Cyanistes caeruleus, assembly GCF_971803275.1. Taxonomy (NCBI): domain Eukaryota; kingdom Metazoa; phylum Chordata; class Aves; order Passeriformes; family Paridae; genus Cyanistes; species Cyanistes caeruleus. The sequence goes on along the minus strand of NC_141711.1, from coordinate 5,652,837 downwards.
TTGGGACCTTCATACTCTTATCTTAGTGCAGGTTGTATTCTGCACTTGCCAGACATCCTACTGTAACAAGCAGGCCTTGACATTATGACTTCAGTATGGGTGGGAAAATGTAGAAAAGCAGGAGTCTGTAACAAGTAATACTCCAATGCTCTGCAGCAGCTATATAAATATTTATATAAATAAGTAGGAAGGCTTTTAAGTGTGTCTTCCATCACTGTGGCCTCCAAATGAGGGAGTACAGTACAAGTACAGTAGCCTTACCTGGATGGGGGGCAGATGAGAAAGAGCCACTTTGGTGCCCCCTTCGAGGTAAAGCAGAGCCTGCCCTGCCTGCCCTGCAGGGGAAAAATAAACCCTACCTGGGAAACATCACTCACCCCATGGAAAAGCCCAGAAGAGCATGGAAGTAGGGCAGTTCTTTCCTTCTCCTGTGCCTGCCTGTGCCTGCGAGGCCTCCAAAAGGATCCTTGGCCTCTGGAGCTGTGAGTGCAGCTGAATGAGGAGGATTTCCCAGCAAGACTCAGCAAGAGGCATTTCCTACACGTGGCTTCCTCAGCTGCAAAGCTGTTCACTGCTTCTCCTTAATGCCAGGAGGAGCAGGGTGTGTCAGGCCCGTGCTGCCAGAGAGAGAGGCATGAATCAGCCTAAGGATTCATACAGATGACAGCAGCTTGCTGCAGGACTTTTATTAGCTGCTCTAGAGGCAGAATGGAAACCAGGATGAAAAGTATGTGATAGGCTGTGCTAGATCTATTCAAAATATTCTTAATCATATCTTCATTAATTAAGGCAAGATTATGCTTTATCTGGAAAAAGAATGGCCCATTTCAAAGGACAGGGATGGCTGAAATAATATTCAGAAGTTTGTAGGCTCTTCTGTCTAGACTTAGGCAATGCTCATCAGCAAATGGTATTAATTAGCAATTGCTAATTAATGGAATATGCAGAATATACAGAAGTGCTGTGGATTTTTGCAGCTAATAAAAGCAAGCTCCTATATAAAGGGGATGTGAGCACACAGAACCATGTAAGTTGTGCTCTGAATGTGTGGTTTCTGTTTTTGTGACTTGTGAGAATTCTGTAGAACACAAACATGTACAGGGACTGACAAAGCAAGAGCATCTTCACTATTAGTCTTACAATTTAAGAAAAAATTAGTGGGTTTAGATTGTACATCACAGCCCAGAGGGACATGACTTACCTGAAAAATCTTTCACTATATAGCCCTTCAAAGTACATAATGCTTATAATTTTGGCTCTGTTTTAAAATGTGCTTTGGATTCCTTCTTTCCTCCTGATTCCTAGAAGTGGTGGCTAAAAGGCACCTGTATTTCCCAGCTGCCTTTTCAGAGACTGATTTAGAAACAAGAAAGCTCAACCCAGGCACTCATTGGTGCCCATTTGAACAGGAACCCCTTTGCTGATGGCACAAGTGTGCACTTTGCTTAACGTGGAACTGTATTGTCTGTTGTCCTTTTTATTCCAAAGAAATAATATCTTTTTTTTTTTTTTTTTCCTTTTGTTAACAGCCCTGAAAATATTATGCATGAAGGACCATCTCTTATTTTTGTTGGAACTGGGAAGGAAACCATTTAAAACAAAGAAAATTACATCAAGTCTGGCTTTTACTTCTCCTTTCTCCACCTTTTCTCCTTCCATCAGTCATAGGAGGAACTAGATTGGACATGACAGGGAATTAAATAAAAAAAAAAGTATTCAGCAGAGAATAAAGAGAAGCAATCGCTTTGAAAAACGATTTGAAAAATTCTGGAAAGATCGAAAATCAACGTTTTCCTTTTTTATCCGGACAAACTTTGTCAAGAAGCCCAGCGCTCTAGAGGAGCGCTGCTCCAAGAGATGCACGGAGTGCTGCAAACACGGCAGGAGGAAACACATTCTGCTGTGTTATTTAAAACAGAATAATCCGGGCGAGCTGGGAGCCGCAGAGCGCCGCTAGAGATCAGCCTTGCCCCGCAGGATGCTCCCAGCCCTCCGCTTTGCCGTGTGCCCTTCCCACCTTCCCCCCTCCAAAACCTCTCGGCTTGGCTGTGCTTAATCAGCCCACAGCAGGAATGTGCATTTTCCTGCGGACAGACTGTGATGCCGAAGTCCCTCTGTCCCCGAGACTGTTTGCTTTGGTTTAGCTGCTTTTTTTGTACCATCCTCTGATATAAACTTTTGGAGTTTTGTTTCCCTCCCGACTCCCATCTGCTGAGAGATGACTACCTTAATGCTGTGCCTGACATTTTTCATCCTAAGATACGGATCTGGGTGGATAAAAACAGACAAAAGAGAAGGATATTTTGCTTTTCTACAAGGGTTCTCCCATCCCAGCCTGCTGCATGGTCTCTGAGATTGGAGGCAGTGGGCAGCAGGACAAGCCCTGCACTCCTCTGTGGGCTCAGGGCAGGGCTGGTGGGCATCCATCTTCACCTCCAGTTCATTTTTCCACTGGGGATGCTGGGGGCAGTGATATCACACTGCTCAATAACCAAAAAATGTCAAATTGGTACGCAGTGGCCCTCCACAAGGAGTAACTCTGCAGATGCTTCCCCTGGAACAGAGCTCTTCCAGCTCCCTCTCTGTTCCACACTCAGCCTTAATGCTGCAATTAATCTCCCACTTTCCCCGTGTCAGGTATTTCAGAACTTCTCTGATCATCTTTCATTTTGTGCCTGGGAAATGCATTGAACATGATGTGTGGATGTAACCAGCTGTGACAAATTGTGCTGTAGATGTGAGGAGCACGTGGCATACCAAAAGATGTGAAACACCCAGGCCTGGCCTTCAGCTTCACATGTGTTGCAGCACCTCAGTTCCATGTTTGTCTCGAGCAGAGCTGTGCTCACCCTCAGGATTTGTCCCAGTTCTGTACCAAATCTCTGCTTGTGTGCATCTCACATCGTGCACACGTGTTTTGGACACTCACTCTTAGAAATGGTTAAACTGCAATAGATATTTTCAACTACTTACAGCCCTTTCTGAGAAAACATACATGAGTTTTCATTGTGCCATGCTGCAAAAACCTACCCGTGGGTTGGCTTAAACTGATGAGACTGCTCTTGTGATTCTCCACCAAAATGAAAGAAACTGAGAATGAAAGCTAAAAAACCAATGTGACTGAGTGGTGCACTGAGGACAGATGTGGGCTCAGTCTTCTCCAGCTCTGAGCTGGCCAGATGTGTCAGCCCCCAGGGGATGTGCCTGCCTGAGGTCCCTGCTGCTCTGGGAATAATATAACATATATATATAATAACTCTGTGCAGCTGTCTGAAAGGGTGAATTTGAAATCCACTGTCCTCAGGGGCTAAGAACATTCCTCCTCCTGCCCATCGCTGGGAAACAAATTCAGAAAGCACTGGAAGGTGGCCAAAATCAGTTTATGAATTCTGCAGAGATTGCAGTGCTCAGTTTTCTAGAGGTGGCAGTCCGTGTAAACAGCATCAAAGTATCTTTTTATATTGGAGGGAGAGTTATTAGTCAGTCAAAAATTCAGATTCCAAGACCTGCATCTACCTCGGTCTTGAAAGCCTGAAGAGCCATTAGGTTTTTGATGTGCAGGAAGGCTCTTTGAAAGGCCAAAAGTGACAGCACATGTTTTGGGTGGTGGAAACCAGACTGAAAGAGGAGCCAGCAGCTCTGCAGGAACCACAAACCACTCACCCAAAGTGACTCCTGCAAACTGGGGTGAGAGCTCGAGAGTCAGACTGGAAGGAGAGAAGGCTGGGTGAAGGGGGAACACTGCAAGAAGTGGCAGTCCCAAATAACCTTCATGTCTGCCCAGAGTGAGAGCTCTTTTCTGCTTCCACACATGGTATGTGGGCACGTGCTACTCTTCCACATTCACTGCCACCAACCCCCTTATGCCTGCAGAGGACAGGGATGAGCCCAGCATTGCAATATCCCTTATACAGAGGAGTTTACAAGAAGTGTGACAGTATCTGAGAACCCAATCTCGTTCAAAGTGAGAAATTAACCAGGAAACACTGGACCGAGTCCCAAAAGAGATGTCACTGCATTTAATGTGTATTTATGCAGCTATTTAGAAGCAAATGAGAAGCAGTGATTGTGTGTAGAATAAAACGGAACAACAAATTTAGATTGTTTTAGTTTCCGCTCTATCTGATTAGCCAGGAAGAACAACAGCCTGATATGCTCCGAGCAAACAGGAACACGTTCAGCCTAAATGTTCTGGGGGTCCTTGGAGGATTTATTTTTATTTACTGCATGGAACAAGGAGGGAGAATGAAAGAGATTTGTTTGCAGTCAGCTGTGGCTTTTGACAGCCCAGGCTGAGCCAGTCCTTGTGCGCACCTACGTGCTGCTCAGCTGAGCAGGGCTCCTTGGTGCCACTTCCCTGCTCCTGGGGCTCTCAATCAGCTGCAGCACCAACAGTGGCAGCTTTGCAGTGGGAAATTTGGGTGGGAATTGTGGCATGGAAAGGGATGCAGCACAAGGTATTTCTCACCTGGACACACTGAGCAGCAGAGTGTGGGTGAAGGTCTGAAGTGACTCAGAATCCCCAGGCAGGTGCAAAGGAGAGCTGCTTTATGGCAAAAATGTGGCCTTTTAAAGCAGTTAGGCCTTTATTAGTTCCATAGTTTCAAATCAAAACAAACATTATTCAAGCAACCACCATACACCACGATGTGAGCACATCATGGTGACAGAACTTGTTTTTAACTCTAATTCAGCTGAGTCACTCTGCCAAAGTCCCCTTTTACTTAGCCAAAGTAACAGGCCTGAGCCACTGTTTTACAAAGCCTTCCTTTTGTAAGGTTTTACCCATATGCAACAGCAGAGCATTAGGTGGAATAGCTGAACGTGGTGCCTCAGCTCCCTGGCTCAGATGTCTCAGTGCTGTGAGGCACGAGCTGGATGCTGAGAGAACAAAAACCCACTGTGGACACACAGCAGGGATGGACAGAGGTGATTTATGGGGAGCAGGGAGCCCATGAGATGTCTGTCATGATCCCAGCACAAGATGTAACTGGGGTGACTTCCAGGAGCCAGGTTTTAAAGAAGGAAGCAAGTTGAAATTGGACATGATCTCCTAAGTCTGTAAAGTGCCACCTCAGAAAGTGGAAATCACCAGCTATAGCTTTGCTCTTGTAGACCTTGACAGGCACAAAAAAGGATGTGCTGGGCTTGAACAAGAGCTGCTGGATGAACTCCTTGCAGCTGCATGATTTTATTCATCTGCCCTTAGGACATACCATGGGATCACAAAGGCACTGGTGAGCATCAGTGTTACCAAGGCTTAGGTACTGCTTTGCAAGGATAGGTGACTGGGTGGCTGCAAAAAACAGTTTAGTGGTAAAGATTTAATAGATTTTTCATGCAGCAGTTAAAATCCTACACCAAAAAGTCCTCATGACCTAAGTAATAAGTAACACTTCTGGGGCAGGAAATAACAACTGCACATAGCAAGTGTTTTGTGTACATCGAGCCAACCTCTTATATAAAACCAGGGAGGTCAAGCTAAACCTTGTTTTCTTCCTGTTCTCTCCTATGGCCATTGTGGTGTAGAGCAGCAAGATATTCAATTAATTCATCACTGCTGGCCATCAGAGCCCTGCTCCCTCCCTGCTGTGTGGGGACACAGTGGTGCCCTGAGAGAGTAAACCTGAGTTTACACCCCAAAAGCTGCAAAAACAACTGTAATGTGGCTGAATAAAGGATGGATTTTGTTCTCTCTCATCAAAATGTAGGAAACCAAGTGCTTCACTCTATTAACTTATCCTTGTTCTCTTAAATGCTTTAATAACATTCTTTCAGTTTCTCAGTTATGTTTTATGTGGAATGATAAAGTGAGGTTTTCCCAGAAAAGATGCTGTGCTATAAATACCATTAGAGATGTACCTGAGAAATGGCTGAATAAACACTGACACAGAACAGGAGGATCTATTCTTATCTAGAGTTGATGGTAAGATATTCAACTTGCAAAAAATCCTGTTAAATGTAAAGAAAGGTCAGTAACATAATTTTTTACTCCTTTCCCCAAAAAGGGATGATTCATCAGAAAAGGAGTCTAGGGCTTCTGCAAACGCACTTGAGCAAATTTCTAAATGAAGAATGGCAATAGTTTTACAGAGGCTGGTATGAAAAAGGTCATTTATGGAAAGAAGAGCCAGTAATGCAAAACCTAAGAGAAACAGAAGTGACTTAATAGAATATGCCAGGGAGGACTGTTCAGCTGGGATAATAACAAGGCTTCTGCATGTTATGATTTTTTTAGCCTATTTTCCCAAGCAAGAGAGGTTCACACACTCATAATCCACGTACCTCTATGCCTCTTTGTCTGCTCCTCATGGGTAATTTTTTAATCCATGAGGCTGTCTGCACAATGTTTGAAAGAGAACAACAGTTTTAAAGGCAGCTGAGATTCCCTGGCTGTCATGAAAACAAGACACTGCCATTCCCACTGGTGGAAAGGCTGCAGCCAGACCTCATCTTTACTCAGGTATGGAGGAATCCACACAGGAGAAGATGTTATCAGCACCCAAACCCCTGGAAAATGTTTACCTGGAGCCTGCTCCTTCCTGGCACCAGAAAATCAAACTGCAGAGTACAACTGGAAGAAGTCAGCTTCTATTAGTCCCACTGCTGAACGAATGCCTCATTTAAAATTCGACTTTTCTGAGCAAGTTTTGTAAAGAGACAGCTTTTTACTTCTGCCTTTTAGACACAGATCTCAAGGCCATTGCAAGAAATACACTTTAGTCTATTTTACACTATTTATCTACACTTGAGTCTCTTTTAGGCTCAAGGACCCAAGCATAAGGTTTTGCCTTTCGGTGGGCATGTGTTGGCCTTTAGACAGGTATGAGACCCTGATTCTGTAATGGAGGAAGGATGCTCTAACTGGTGGCTTTGGAGAGCTGTGTTTAATTCTCTCTTAACCATGTCACTTAGTGCTCAAGCCTCTCAGCAATTAAACATTTGTTCCTCACTTTTATCTGCACTGACACTGTGGAAGCTGCTGTGCTGTTCCATCCCAGGCCTGTGATCACTCAGATTTTCACCACTTGATGCAATTCAAAACACAGGGCAAGTTCAAAGCAGAGCTGAGGATGCACAACTCCTTCCCAGCAGGGTGTGACACTGAGGATCTGAGGAGGAGAGGTCCTGGCCTCTCCCCCCTCCCTCTTCATTTCACATTTCACAAGTGCACCAGGTGCCCTTCTCAGCTGAGAGCTGAGTTAGATCCTACATTTCCCTGTGCCAACAGGCTTTGGGGTAGGTGAGAGTTGGATGCTAACAGCCAAGTAAAGCAAAGTTTATCTTTAAAAAGCCTCTCTCTCCATTCTCTGGGTCCCAATCTGGCCACACCACAAAACTGAGACAAAATAAGCAAACCAAAAACCTTAATCAACTACAGCCATACAACAGTATAAATCCCAGAAAAATGTATGGGAAAGCAAGCCTAACCTGTCCTGAGAGTCCCTACTTCCAGACTGGAGCTGTTCTTGCTACAGGGTGCTGCATTGCCCTAAATAAAATTCCCACTCAAGTAATGTTAGGTTAGGTTTCAAAGATAGCTCAGGATTCATTTTATGATGTGAAGTATGGTTATCCCTGAATTTTTGTTCCAGCCTCAGTGATGCCTCATAGTGCTCTCCCAGATTTTGGGACGATGAAGGCAATATCTTATTAAAGCATGACAGTATTTCTGTTTTAAGGTAAGAGGAGATGGCTGGGAATGTTATTTGCATGGATAAGGAGAAGACTGAATCGAGAAGCAACATTTGTAGTTCTGATTTGAGGAAATGCCCGTGTTTACCAGGGCATTACACCCTCCATTTATCTGTCATCTCTTCCCTTCCCTTCTTCAGCTGACCAGTGAGATTTTATTCTGGCCAGATCTGACAGGGTTTGTGTTGTGTATTTACCTCTTCCTTGTCATCCCTGCAAACAAACACAAGCAGCACACACTGCCTGGTGTATCCATAGAGCACACACAAACTATCATCTCTTATAAATGAGCCAAAAAGGTCAGAGTACTCAGCTGGCATTGCAAATCAGCACCAGTTATGTACTCTGACAGCACCAGATGTCAGCTCCAAAATGAACTGCATCTGTTCAGCAGTACACAAGGAGCAATGCATGAGAGGATGAGACCAGACTCTGGAATGGCTCCTCAGAGCCAGAGCTGTGGGCTTGCATGGCAAATGCAGCAACGAGTCCATCTGCAAAGGCAGCTTTGGGCTTCTGTCCTAGACTTGTTGCTGTGCTTAAGCTGAGATGAGGATGAGAACTGCAGGTGAAATGCAGCAGCCAGACTGACCCTGGGGCTGGCCTGAACATGGCAATTCCCTTTCCCAGCTCTCAGCAACTCAGGTCTGGTTTTTTGGTTTTTATTCTCCATCAGTTCTTTCCCACTCCAAGTCCTGTTCCCACCAGCTAAGGGGTGTTAACTGGGCTTTCTTTCATCTGGTCAAGCCCTCAAGCAGCATCTTTCTTCCAGAGGGTGACCTGCCCTGCCCTGGAGCATCCAGCCTGGAAGGGCTCCTCAAAGCCACACCTTTGAGTTAATCATGCCCCTTATGAGGCTTGAGAAAATATATGCTCACTGGACAGGATGAAGATGGTTTGGCTTACTTGGTCTATTGTTTTTTTTTTTTTTAAGGTAAGGGCAAGGAAGGTTTTCCTTTCCTCCCTTGCACATTGCACCTGACATGATAAATCTTAGAACAGTAATGAGAAGAAGTTAGTATGGGACTATATTTTCTCTTCTCATAATGATCTTTGTCATGGAAATGCATTGATTTTATGTCACTTTCTTTCCTCTTTATAATTTTTATGGGTAGAATGAGTTAGCAAAATTTTCTCTCCCATAAATTCAATATAAATTTGTCCTAGCCTATGTAAGTCTGTGTTTATTTTGGCCACCTATTTCACAGCTCCAGTGTCTACAGCATGGGAAAGAGGGGAAATGGCCAATCAATCAAAATCTGGAATACTGAAAAGGTCACAGCCATTCACACAATACCACCATCTTCTGCAGCACTGGGCATTTCCCAGCTGCTGCACCACTCCAGATGTGCCTCCTTCTGCCTTCCCTGGAGCTTCCCCAGGCCTTGGAGAAACTGGGGGAAATTCAGATCTTACCTAAAGGAAACCAATGCAGGGAGAATGGCAGTGAGAGGTTTCTGCCTCCCATCCAGCTGGAGCAGATGTCCTGTCTGGCACACAGTGAGGAGAGCGCTGAGCTCGCGATGGCAGCGCTCCCGTCACCGCTGTCACCGGGACTGTCAGCCCCACAGAGGGAAAATGGATTAAATACCCACCATCTTCATCCAACTGCTCTTCCCTGTAGCCCCAAAAAGCTGCAGACTGGATTGATGAATCATTTCCCCTTGAGTGCTGCATAGTTTTTTCCATCCTCTCCAAATTTCTTGTTCACTACCTTTAATAAATCCATTTTCCCTCCAATCCAACAGCTGCCACTGTGGTAGAAAAGAGATTTTTTTCCCCAGGTACACACAAGCAAATGAGGGGCTGAACTTCAGGTCTTGCTCCTTGTAGGGCTAAACTAGACACCTGCATATTCATTAGTGCTCATTTCTCATTGCACAGACTAATTGAAACTTGAAAATCCTCTAAAATGAAAGCATGGAAATAAAAAGGGATTTTGTCTTTCTGCAGCCATGTGCAAAATGACACATAATGGAATGAGTGCAAGTAGGACTACAAGTTGTCTTCTGCTGCCCAAAACATCAGGGCAGAAGGAATGGATGGCCAGGACAATCCACAACAGTCTCAGGGTATACTGAAAGGTGGCCTAATCCCTGCTGGGTAAGAATCTGGCCTCTAGAAGTCAAAATGGATCAAAAGTTTAAACTCATAACAAACCTCAACTCAACCCTCTGCATGCTGTAACCCTTTGCAGTAAGACTTCATGTAAGAGACAAACCCATTACTTAATGAGTTTTTGGATGACAGCTCTTTTAAATGGGAAGATTGTATAGGAGATAAAACTAAGCAGGGGAATTGCAATTTTGCATTTTGTGTAACACAAGCACTGAGGGGATGAAGGGAACACGTGGCTGCTGTTTTACAAATTGAGTTGTGGAAGTCAAGCTCCATCTTTGCTCCCATTAAGGATTAACATCTGGAGATAAGAGTTTAAAATCCAGTATTGCTTTGAAAACGATGCACAGACACAGCTTCAAGTTGTTGACTTAGCTGCATTTTACAGTCACTGTGGGCACCATACAACTGCTTTGCAAAACAGCCCCATCAGACACTGCAGAAGGGGAGGGAAAACTGAGGTAGACCCATGCAGAGGGAATTTCTCCCTTTTCCATGAGGATTAACTGCCCTCTATCAGCACCTCAAAACCATCACATTAGTCAGTGAGAGAAGAGACCCACTCACTCTTGAGAGGGATTCATTTTTATCTTCATCTTTAAAGAGAAGCTTTAGGAAATGTGGAAAAAAAATTAATGCAGCAAATACTGGTTTAAACCACTGGAAAAATTTAAAGCCTATTATATAAGGGGAACAAGTCCTAGAGAAGGAGAAAAATTATTGTAGCTATTGAACAATTCCAGCATGCAGACAAATGGGTATCAACTGGCTTTTTGAAGGCATGAAGCTCGGAAATTAGAAGTCAGCTTCCATTGAGAGAGAGGGAGCAAGAAAGGAGTATATTTAGGTCCTGTGATGCTAATATTAGTAGGCTTGTATCCCTTTTCCTTCTACAGGGTAGCTGAATAAACAGCCACTGATACAGGGAATAAGAAATCTGTAATGTATAACCAATGCATAAGAAGAAGAAGCTCTGACTGTGTATTCACAGAAGATAAATAAAGAACTCAAGGTACTCTATTTAAAAAAACCCAACAAATTCTTGGAGGTTTTTTTACAGCAAATTGTGTTATTTTGCCTCAGCACTGTTGGCAATAAATGTAACTGTAAGTAAGCATTATCAGATGTAACAGAACAAAATCCCCAACCCAGTAAGCAGTGATGGGCTCATGCCGAAATCCTCCTCACTCTTGCTACCATGGGTTCTGAAGTTTGGCAAAGTAAAACTTAGAGAAGCAAAAAAATCCACCCAAACACAAGGCTGAGGGGGCAGTGTAAGGGCAAAACCCAGGGGAACCTTCTTTGACAAAATTTGTTTCTACTCCTGGATGAATGCTGACACCCACTTAGAAGGAAGCAGGGCAGGAAGGTCCGTGCTGAAAGTGAGCTCCTGGTTCCAGGCCTGTGACAGTCTGCCCAGCTGCACAGTGATCAGTCCTGGGCACATCAACCAGCTAATTGACAGTTAATTGGCTTGCCAGAGAGCTCTAAATATTCCTTTCTGCCATAAGTAGTAGGGATGGGGAAAAAAGCCACCTGGGAGAGACCATTGGTTTTCTGTGTTAGAGAGTTTTTGGATAAATCATATTTTCTTGGCAGCTAATACAGATTTGTCCACAGAGCTGTTCACCTCAGCTTGTTAATATAGGGGCCCTCAGATATTGTTCACATATGGATGGAGTTATGAAAGTGTGCTGTGATTTATAGGCACCTTTCAGTTTACATCTTTGATTTACTTAGGCTGGGATTTGCTTCTTTAGGGAGTTTTGCACTGGCATTTGCAAAGCACCAGAGCACAGCAAATTGTGAAGGACTTGGCAGCTCAGGAGAAGTAGTAGTGTACATCCTTACAGAGTTCTCTGAACCAGGGCAATAAGAAATATTTACCCTGCAAAAGTTCTTTCAATTCCTCCTTCAAAAAATCTGGTTCTTCTGCAGCACTTATTTGCCACCCAAGCCTTACAGCCTGTGAGGAGCCACTCGGGACAGAACTTTGATCAAGTATTCATTTCCTAAATCAGGAAAATTATCTCTTGCCCTGATTAATACATCTAGGAGAGATCAAGTGATTTGAACATTGATCCTGTCCATCACACCTTGCTGGCTTTGCTTGCCACCTCTTGCTCACTCTTCTCAGCAGGACAGAGCAGTCCTTTGGTGCCCAAGACATCCAAGAGAAGGGCTTGGTCTGCAGACACTGAACAACCTCAGCAGACTGACTCTCCTCCTCCTCCCTGTCTTGCCCTTTTGGAACTGGAGGACATCCTCATCTTCTTGGAAAGCTGCTCTGAGTGGCTGACACTAAATTCAAAGCAGTGAAAAGTGGTTTACAAGCTCCTTGGCAGCAATCTTGAGGGTCCACAAATGATAAGGCAGTGGGAATGTTGTCACACCCCTGTACCTCTAGAGTCACATTCACTTCTTTGCTCCCCTGTCACTGATTTTTACAGCTCACACAGGTCTCACCTCAGACAATAAATGCTTCATACTGGAGCCATGCAGGGGAATGGGTGCACACACAGAGGGCTGGTACCATAACAAATGCATTATTACCACAAAAAGAAAAGGGAAAGGAGTTTGACAGGGACCATGGAGTGGTAGCTTGACAGAAAGAGCCAGTAATATGACTGTATCATTTTAGTTCTCTTTGCTGTCTGTCTGACATGAAGATTTCCTCCTGGGTTCGTGCCACCAGAGCTAAAAATTTAAACAAAACTTACATAATTTAACACTGTTTGAACATGGGTGACAATGATTTACCTTCATTTTTGTTTTCATTAATCCCAGTTTTGCTGTTTGGTTGGTTGGTTTGTTTGTTAATCCTACAAATGAAATTGAACCAAAGCTGTTATACATGAAGAGCTTGCATGGATCAGATCTTTTAGTGTCATATTGTGTTATTTTATACAAAATGGCTAGCTAGTAATTGGTTTAATGGAAGAAAAAACAAACAAAAGCCTCAATGAAATGAGTATTTCACATGCCATGCATGGCTGAAGTTATGCTGAGTGTCAGAGTGCTTTGTGTTGGACACAGCCTTGTTCCCAGTGAAACCAGCAGAGATGTTCCAGGGTGGGAGTAAGCTCAGATGCAGGATGTCATGGAGCAGCTAATGAGCAGCTGATGGAGCTCACTGTGGTGTTACTGATGCTGGCACTTGTGAGCTGATGGCATCACATTCCAGTAATGAGCACAGCTCCTCCCTCTCTGAGGTGCTCCAAGTGGTGCAGGAATATCCCAACTTTGTTTTTTCTGTGTACGTGTGTGCACACCACATCTCCCCAGACTTGCTCTCCTCTGCCACAAGAGCAGCTGTGATAAATGGCTCTGTAAATCATGGGGACATGCAGCTTTGGTTCAGCACCCTGTAATATCCCTGATTATCTCCTCACAGCTTGGTGGTCTGCAGTGGCTCATGGTGCTCATCCATCTGGACCTTTGTGTCTATCCCAAACCCACTGAGCACAAGTTTTGATGCTGCAGAGCCAGAATGGAAGCAGAGAGGCAATTAAGGCTTTTTAAAGAACCTATAAAATCTTTTACATACTGCATCAAAATTTCAAGCATCATTTTGCCTTGGTGTCTGTTTAGAAATTCTACTCCATTCTGTTAATACCGGGGGAACTGTGTTAATTTGCCCCAGAAGAGGATTTGTCTCTTGTTTTGATCAGTGGCATGACCAGGATATTTGTGTATTTTCTGTTCTAATGTCAGAGTGACTCGATGACATGCACAGGCTATTATTCAATAATGATGCCTAAATGGAGCTATCAGAAGGGTTATTATCAAGGTTATTAAAAAGCAATTCTTTCTGCCTTCAGTTTAACCATGAATTGCAGAGCTAACCATCATCTAGGTGAGGATGTGCATATTAATCAAGAGGCTTCCTGTGGTCTACCTAGATATCCCAAGCCTGGATAATGATTGATTTACTCTACTCTTAGATTAGCACACAATCATCCAGGGGTGTTGAACATCTGACCAGAAGAGTTAATTCATGATGCTTGGCATCCATTTTGCAATTTTCTCACATCTGTTCTTTCTGGCTGAGACACTACATTTCTTTTAAGAGCCCAGAAAATGGCACATAGAGAAATGTTTTTGGTGCAGGCAATGGTCCTACTAAAGCCACTTTCACTTTAACATTTTCCAGGAGAAATAAGCTTGCTATAGGACAATATGCCAGATGCTGAGGCAAGGAAAATGCCAATAATTTTTTAGCAATCATTTGAAGGGAGCTGCCCAGAATTGCATTGCCAGGGAAAAATTTAATCAGGTTATCTCCTAATGAGCCTGTGAGCACCATTTGGGCTGAACACCAGTTTTAAGGAAACGTATTTAATTTCACTTCCTGCCTTGCTAAGGTAAAGGGCAGCTCCACATTGCTGTCACATGCTTGCAGCAAACCCTGAATGCAACAGGAGCTGCATCTGTTGAGCCATTTCTTTGAACAGAATCATCTGCTGCCTCAGGACTTTCCTGCTGACTCTGCTGTCAGGGCACACATTTCAGGCTTGGCAAGACTCTCACATTGCTGTCAACCTGACCAGCACATCTCGTATTAAATGGTTTCCCATTTGCTGTTATCATCATTTTCACAGGCTGCACTTCAGCTTTGCTGTGCACTTCTAACACTTTCAATATTGCATTTTGCAAGTGAGGAGAGCAGAGATGCCGATGTGTCCAGCCCAGCTCTTTTCCCTGGCAGCCTGAGGATGACAGCTGAAATTACAAATGGTCACTAAAGGCAGGCAGACTTTGCTCAGGTCTATCCCTGTTATGTTATCAAATCTGCCCATCCTGTCCTGGGAAGTTGTCAAAGATGAAGTGTGCAGAACAAATGTGAGGGTGGATTTAATAAAGATTCTTCTGAGAAATATTGTTTGCACAGTCAATAAAAAGCTTTGGAGGGACTCTCAGGGCTTTTGGGCTGTGATTTGAGTATAAGGAGCTCCAAAAAAATGAGTGATACAGGCATTTCAGAGGGGGCACTGAGTTTCACCTCCTTAGGTTTAAGTGTTGTGTGGCAGGTGATGATGTGCTGATGGACAGTCCTGTGCTGTTTTATAAAACACTGCTGTGAAGAGTGACAATGATTACACTGATTTGGAACAGCTGCCAAAAGTGTAGGGAAGAGTTATCATTTGTATGCAGAAAGACATAACTATCAAAAAAGTGAAGTGTATTCTGAATTTCATACCATTCATGGAATCAGTAGCCTGGAAGGTGGATTCACAGTAAATAGAGCAGGGTCAACCAAAACTACTTCAGTGGAAGAAGATGAAAAGCCTTGTGGAGAATCATCTCAAAAACCTACACACTCCTATTGAATAATTCAGTGCTTGGAAATTCATGTTTAGTTGTTTCTTCTGCTTATAAAGCACAAAAATACTAGGACTCTATATTTCTGATGTTATGGCATAAACTGAGGTGAGCAGCACTTTGCTATGAGAAAGTTTAGGTATTTTCTGATAAAAATTCCTTTGTAGGAGCTCTCTCCCTGTTAGAAGAGCAGACCTTGCTGCACACAGTACAACTAGAGCCCTTCTTCCCATGCTGCTTCCCATCCACCAAGCCCAACAGAGAGATAATCACTTGTAGAAAAGCATCTTTATTACAAGTTAGGATGTACTTCAAGCTCCTACCATGGAATAGAAAATTCACCCCCTGGAAACAAATAAAGCAACTGAATTTTGCATCTCCCCTTCAGAGCTGAGTACCAAACACAGATATCCCATCCTGCTTTAGAGTGGATTAAATTCTTCCTGGAGCCCTCTTTTATGGGAAAATCTATTTTCAGAGAGGATTTAGCAAGCAGAAGAAGAGCACCCAGCCCTCAAATCTCTCCAGGAAGCTGGAGAGGGAAGCCACAAAGATGGAATGCTGGTCTGGAAAAGCATTTTTGGTATGTCCAAAAGAAAAGTTTTGGGGAGCAGGGCTGCTGAAGGCTTGGCTCTCTGTGGAGCTGAGGTGCCCCAGGGTGGGCAGCACTGGGGTGGGACCATGGGGTGGGGGTGCTTTGGTTCTTCTCATCACCAGGGGTTGCTTGAGCCCAGCTCAGCAAAGTGGACTCCTGTGGCCTGATAATTTATGCCTTGTTATGCTTTAGCTCTGTAATTTACCAAAATAAAGAATAACATTCCTGTAACAGAGATTAATGGCTGTCAGGCTGCAAAGTAATTTTTCAATATGAAATGGAGCAAAACTTACATTTTTAGCACAATTTCCCAGCTCAGTGATGCACCTGGTAATAATTATGATTTACATTAACCATAACATCATCCTTCTTATATCAACTTGCCTTAGTGAAGAATGAAATAGGCTTTTGTTAAATGTTTCATGAAATAATTCAAATTACATATGCTAAAATTTCCCAGCTCCCACCAGCCAGGCTAAAAATCAACAAGAATAAAAATTATTTTCTGCTGTAAACCCCTGATTCTGTGTTAAGAATTAGGCAAGTAGGGCCCTAAGAGCTCTTGTGACTAAATTAATTATAAGAACAGTTGAGAAAAACTTAAAGTCTAAAATAATGATGCAACTGCAAAACTCATTTTATGCAGGTTTTCCATGTGCTGAGACTGAGTTCAAGCTCACTTTTTCCTGTAAGAATTTGCCTGTAACAAAACAAAAGGGGAACAAAATCTCTGCTATCCCCAAAGTCAGCAAAGTTCAGCCCTTCAAGACCATCTAATTAATTAACTTCCAGGCAGCAGGGCTGCAGAAAAAGAAAGGAGTTGGTAATTTGTTGCTTTGCTAATCTAGGGCCTGAGTGGGTCCCTCATTCTCCAAGGCAAGATGAAACACTTTCCTAGAGGAGTTTCTTGCCAATATATGATAAACTCCTACCACAAAACCAAAAGACAATCTTTTCCCTGGAATTTGTGAAGAATGTAAAAAATGTACATGCTAAAACATTACATTAAAAAAAAAAAAAAAAATGGCACAGGAACAGTGTGAATTATTTGTCTTGGAAACAAAGATAAATGAAATACAGAACAAATGGAACCCTAAAGAGCAGGTAAATTCATTTGAATAATGGGATTATGATTTATGATTTTCCTATTGCAAGAGCGAGCTTCAATTCCACAACCTTTAATTATGCACTGGTCACACAAAAGCTGCTCTGCTGCTGTGCATGGAGCACCAGGAGCCCAGGCAGGAGTCAGGGGGGACCTCAGGCTCCACAAATTCTCTCTCAGGCTTCTTTCCTGAGCTCCTGCATCTCTGCCAAGAGGAGCCTCTCAGCCAGCAGCTTCCCAGGAATCCAGGGGGCCAGAAACCCTCACTCCCCATAAATATTCCCCCTCCCACTAAAATGGTCCCTGGAGCTCCTGCTGGAGACAGAAATGCCCAGCTTAGGCTGCAGGATCCTCCCTGCCAGGTGTCAGGGAGCAGGAGTGGGTGTACCCAGAGGAGCAGGGTGGAGAGCTCAGCCCCAAAGCCCAAACCTGCAGCAGCCAGCCTGGCTGTTTGGTGACAGGGACTGATTTGGCATCACCAATGGGCAGCACTGCCTGGCACAGGGCTGCAGAGCTGCCCAGGGAGCAGCTCAACCTCTCCAGTCCACAGGGCTGCTCCATTTCCTCTGGAAAACTCAGTCCCTATCAGCTGAGCTGGGTAATAGCCTGGTGCTGCTGCCACTGCCAGAGTAAAGTTCAGCACTGAATCATTAATTAGGATGACTGGATACTCTGGGATTTAAACTAGTGATTAATGAGCCTCTCCAGCTCTAGCTCCGTGTGAACAACTATCTAGTTCATGTTATATTTAATTTATTTAAAAAAAACCTCTCCAAGGCAGTAAATCTTGCTCAGAAGAATTAGTGGAGAAAGAAATAACACACCACATTTATTACATTGCTTGCAAGATTACATTCACACTCTCTTGCACTAATTCGAATGTCTTCTTTAGAGAGATAATAAAATTTATGGTCTAAGGGTTGCTTTGAAAATCTGTTTAGACTGGAAATGGTGAAAGGGGTAAAGGTAGGGTAAAGGTGATAGGGCAAAGAAAATGGGTATGGCAAATAATGCAGAATAACTCAGATGAAGCAAAAATACAGAGCCTTGTTCTTATTCATTTTGGTATAAAGCTCCCAAGCCCTTTGTGGTAAAACAGTATATTCTGCCAAACCAAGCAATCCACTGTTAATTGCCTTGCAAAGGAAATTTGAATTGTACTGGCTGCATCACGCAGGTGCTCAGACATCCTGGGCTTCCTGGTGGTTTTTGCTTTTCTTAAGCAAAGGTTACAGTGCGGGGGTGCGTGGCAAATGCATTAGAAACACAATTTTCAGCTAATCTGTTCAGAGCATTAATCCACTCCTAAGCTCCCTTCTCTCCTGTAGGATACATGATAAAAGCTGGGATGGTGGCTGCTGGGGCAGTGCTTCCCCTCACATCTGCAGGCACACACCAGGAACTCAAAGGCCACCAGTCTTTACTCATTCCTCTAACTGTGCTCAGTGATCTCCTCACCAGGAGCCAGTCCAGGGTATCTGCACATTTCCATGTGTTTGAAGCTCCTCTCTCCTCTTTTATCTTTGTCTGAAAGCTGTCAAAACGCAGCTACAATTTCATAGGGTAATGAGAAAGAGATTAAGGAACGCACACATCTGTCACCTAAATACGTGCAATAAGGAGAACATAAAATAAATAAAATAAAATTAGGATCCCATAAGAGCAAACAGCAGCAGCTGAATTTCCAGCTCGGGTGCCTCCTACATCAGGTTAACTCCTGGTCCCCCAACCACAGCAGCACCACCTCTGCAAGCCACAGGCTCATCCCCAGCAGCTCCTGGGATGTTTTCATCATGGTCAGGCTCGTGTCCAGGGATGGAGTCACAAGGACAAGCCATCCAGCCAACCCCCTCTGCAAATAGGGCATGACCTAAACCCCTTGGGACAACTGTGCCTCGTCTCTCACGGAGCTGAATGAAAACACCCCAATTTCAAACCAGCTGCAAAACCCAAAGCAGAGCCTTCCTGCAGCACATTAAAACCACACTGTTATTAAGCCTAAAATACTGACATAGGATTCTTTGGGATTACTCCAATATCATCTGTGGAAACATCATCAGCCCTTGGTTGTCCTTGTCTGTCCAAAACTAAAGAGATCAACCCAAACCTGTACACAGGCAGGAGAATTCCAAGTTTCTGGGGCATGTTTCCAGACTTTTGAGCTGGGATGTCCACACAGCTCTGTCCACAGGAGGTAATGGAGATTGTGGAAATGGGCTCATTCTCTCAATGTTTAATCAATAATGTCCTGGCAAACCTCGCATTTTCAGCCTTTACCCAAGCAATGGTTAAGCTCCTAAATTGGATCCATTATCACCCAAATGAAGACACATACCAGTGAGCTAATTATGTTTCTTACCAAACTCGTGAATAATTAAATATTTTATTGTGATGTTACAATTTGTATTTATTATCCTTTGCTAAGGAGTGAAATTAAACATAACGAGGTCTGTTAGTGCCTCTCTTCAGAGACAGCCTGCATTACAAGCACCTATATCATTTGCACCAATGGTGATTAATGGGTTTAATTTACTTGACTTGCATATGCTGGAATTTGTGCGGAGGAGAGAGAAGGAAACTGGGATTGTTAAAATCCTTTTAATTAGACTAATAATGCCAAGTTTGCATGTGTTAACTAGGGTGCACTATTAATTAGTTTTAGTAGGCTGTTTTCTGAAAGGTGGCACTGTAGCATTCAGGCCTGTCTTGTGATCCCAGGAGAGCTCATAAGATGACAAACAGAGCATGACATTACACATAACTGCAAACAAACAGCCTTTAATCTTTCTGGATGAGGAATTGGGGGTAATTGATGGGCCAAACACTTTCTGCACTCTGGCTGCCTCTTGCTCTTGCTGCCTTTACTGGATGTTACTCACTCAGCTAGAGCACAGCCTCCACAGAGCATCCCATCCTCAGCAGTGGTAAAATTGTTGGGTAGTTATGGATCTCAACGCCCCCAAACTGACAGCTGAGGGCTTGTTCACACACAGAGTGCTCAATTCTGGGGTTTCACAGCTAAAATAGCTCTTCCAGCACAGGGGGCAGCGGGCTGGACAGACAAACAGCTTTCCCTGCAGGTACCTGAGTGCCCTGAGCATCACTGCACTGGTGCTGGGAGCCCCAAGTCACCACCAGAGCAACATTCACCATCTCCTCTGCTGCCTCACTAGGGGCAAACACAGAAAGGAAGGGACAGATTCTGCCTCTGATCAGGTCTCAGGTCAGGAGAAAAGCACACAGCAGGCAGAGGGTGGGAAGATGCCAGGGGTGAGGAGGATGTGTTACCTGGCACAGAGGTAAGAAACACACCACTTAAAACAACTCCCTGTACAACTTAATCCCCGAGTGCCACACTGACTGTGTCCCACTGTTGGTGCTGAGGACAATCAGTGGGAAGGTAAAATTACCTTGTGTGAGAAGTTGGCACCATGATCTGTGTGCCCCCACCCTCAGCCAAAGCTGCCAGCTGCAGCTGGGTGCAGCAGGGGCTTCCCAGGATTTTCCTAATCCATATTAATCAAGCTGTGCCACCACAAGCAGCCTTTGGGGTGTTCTCAGAAGCCATAAAACTCCTGCCTCTTTGCTGGAATAAACCTGGAATTCAGCTGCACTGTCAACAAAGCATTTGTAACAGTTAGCAGTTTCACTGCTGGAATGGATGCCTGAAGGACTGAAGATTTCAATTTTCACTTGGCTTTCTCTGTTCATATTAAACACCTGACACTGCTCTAATGTGTGGAATTTGCATCCACATCTGTGGAGACATTTTGAATGCAGAACAAGAAGGGATTGTGCAATAAAGATCCATAGTGCAGACAGGAGCTGTAATAATGGAGGGAAAATGTCTTCAGACCATTCCTTCCTCAGCCCTGTCACACTGTTCCTAAGAAAAACAGAAACTCTCATGTCCCTGAAGGCTTACTCAGCTCTAATGGCAAAGGAAATTGGCTCCTGTTGAAGCAAACTGGAGGGGAGAGGGGATGTTTTGGCTATTGCTCCAGGTCAGGGGTTTGGAAGCCAGTGTAACTCTGTGGGAGTGGAAAGGTACATCTTAAATCACCCTAAAATCTCCACTCATGGCTGGGGGGAGGGTGTCTAAAGTCACCACTTTGAGGGATAACAGGACAGGTGGATGCAGCTGCACAAAGATTATTTCTACAGATCCCACAAGGCTGGGGGAAAACAGGGTGGATTTGGGATGCATGGATCAGAGCAGAGAAATTACTTAGGAACATAAGAACTTGTATTTTGGTCTCACAAATCAACTACTATTAATAACTTTTAATATACTAATTGAGGATATTTAATATTTTCCATCCTCAGCCTTTTGGCTCTGCTTGTTAGCAGCCTCTAAGATAAACCCTGTCCTTCTTAGTCCTTTTTTAGGGGAAAAAAATCTCATTAAACCCAGGCTCTTAAATTACAATACCCCTACTTGTATAACTGAAGCTAGAAGATGTTTGAGGAGAACAAGCTACAGACAATGGCACATTCTGTTCTTTGGAGCCACAATAAAAACAGATATTCAGCAAACCTTCCCTCACAGAGGACGTGGAGCTGAAACTGGGTTCTGGGTGAGGCACATCACTCCCTGCTGCAGCTCAGCTCACTACTGCTCTCACTCCCCTACTCAAGCATTTAAAACATCCTCCCAGCCTTGCACTCAGTCTGCTTAATTCCCACTGAAGACTTGCTGAGCTGTTTTCAGCCTAAGCAAAGACAGACCAGGAAAGCAAAGCCTCAGAACTCAAGTCTAAAAAAAGAAACCCCGTCATGTTCCCACTCTCTAAAGAGGGAGCTAGGGCAGATTTATCTTGCAAACTTCACAAAAAAAGGTTTGAGGGAGAGGAGAGCTCTCCTGGAAAGGTCTATTTGCTCACCTACCTGTGCCAGGCAGCCCTCTGCAGCTCAAGTCGAGGCTTTCCTGCATCCTCCCACCTCCAGAATTTCATTCTCACTCAGATGGAAGCTGATGCTGTCAGCCTTCTGAGGGACTATGCATTGCCAGGTCAGGTGTTTCTAGGGAATTTGTACACATTTTTCAAACACTTCCATTCACATGTTTTTCCTCCACCGTATCAAGCTTTCCTGATTCAATAAGCACTAAAACAAAGGGAAAGGTCCCCATGACAATGGCTTTGGTGTCAGGTTCCAGATGGAGGCAATGCTTTGAGGATGAGGTACCTAAACCTCGTTTATTCTGTCATCATCTGCCATGCCTTAGAGGTGAGAAAGCCATCAGCAGTTTAATCCACAAATAAGCAGAGGTTAAATTAAAGCTATAGCCACACAGAAGTGTAAAAAATGCTGGGAAACAGTGATAGGTGTTCAAAAAGGAAGGAAGAAGAGAGGAGAGACAGTACAAGAATATTTGTGAGTCCCTCTTTGTGTGTCTGAGCTGACACCAGAGCAGCTTGGGGCTGCAGCCCCTGAGTTTGTCTCAGGGCAGGCAGTGCAGCACAGGTGGGGGTCACATCTCATTGCCACTGTCACTAAACCTCCAGCAGCACCTCACTGCATCTATTCTGAACAAGCATCAAGTGACCATTAAGACATTACCTGACAAGTGATGTGTCTGGCAGTGCAGTGTCTGTGTGCTTCGACTTCCCCCTGTGATGAGTGGGGGAGTTAGTGGCAAATAAAGCTATTTCTTTTCACCATTTACCAACTGCTAGGCTCTGAGCTGGCTTTTCAAGTCAGATCTTGTCAGCCTAAATAGCAACACACTCTGAAGTGCTGCTCTGGGATTTGAAAGGAGACACTCCAGATCCTTCAAGGAAAATGGGTTATGGCCATTCATTGCTGCTACAAGCACATCACTGCAGTTTACACCTGGTGCTTTGCTCACAGCCACGGTGTAAAATCTGCCTTGCAATAAGGAATGAACCAGCACATTTCTCCATAAATATGGATGAAAGCATGTTTTGTTTGGCACAGGTTCTTCTGGCTGCAACGATTTGGTCATGACCAAATCACCCATGGCAGGTAGAGAGTGCAAAATTGGGATAAAGATTTCTGGCATAAAACCCACCTTCAAGTGGGGAATGCAAAAGGCTTTCTCTGTGAATATTTTGAACACTTGGAGGCATTTTATCCCCAGTTGGAATAAAGGTGAACTCTCAATCATACCTGGATATTAAGAAATGTTTCAGTATGAGTCTTTAACCTTTCTGATAGAGTTCTGGACTCCAAACCAAGTAAATTCTGGACTAGCAAGTATTTCAGACTACTATTTCAAGTGCTATTTCACATTACAGAAATAACTTTCATTTTTAAAAAAACCAAACAAAAAGACCCAAAAAACGAGCAACAGTGAAAGAGTTTGCTTTTAAAGAATTTTCAAATTCTAGTAAAAAAGACACATAGTATCCAAAGTTCAAAAACCATAAAATCAACCACACCAATTCTAGGCTAGACTCTGATATCCAGGATTTAGTTTCCCAACATAAATGAGGGAAATACCAGGTCCTTCCACATAGATGAGGAAATATGCTTATTTTTAATTCCTTCTGGCAACTAAAGAATACCTATCACAGCTGGAACAAAGACACCCAAAAGAAAATACCAGAAGGAGGTTATGATAATAAGCTTATTTTCATTACAGTGGGATTATATTTTAAACCTTTCATTAGGCTCTTAAAATTTCAGAACATGCTTCTCTGAGCCTACATTTTTGAAAGACAAAAGAAAAACAAGAAGGAAAAGTAAAGTCTGACTCCTGTGGATGAACCCAGTTTTGTTGCATAGAGAAGATCTTTTTGTAAAGTTACTTAATTATATTCAGGGGACAGCTAACTCTGATTATGACTGGAATTGTGCATGTCTTCATTTACAAAGTCCTATTGGAGTCTGTGTGTCCTAAGCACAGACCCTTTGAAGCATTGCTGAGTGGGGTAATTTGACTGCATGAGTTTTCTTGTAAAAATTATTGTCTTTCTGGATGTCTAATTAAAATAAAGATGTAATAAAGAATTTATGGTTTTAATTAGAGCATAGATCTTAAAGCAATTATAATGTGATTAATAATTCCTTAACAGGCTTCCTTAGACAAGATGAAGAAAAGAAGATTTGGGCCCCATGAAAAATCAATATGCATTACTCAATTACATTAACGAAGCTACACAAAGCAGTCTAGGTCCCAATTAAATTGCTCCTCATGTTAAACTGGCAATGAGGTCTGTGCTTACTAATGAGTCTAGATCTGTTTGTTTAGTCATTGTGGGGTATTTGAACTATGGGGTTTTGAGGGTTTTATGTTGGAAGGATGCTGAAACACAGATTTGCTTATGGCCTCATCCTGCTGGGGTTCAGAGCATGGGGTTTTCTCCAGGATCAGCAGGATGCAGCTCCAGGTCCTAAATACACACCCTGGAGACCATCAGCATCTCCAGGAGCCACAGGCAGGATGTCTGCACAAGAGTTTCCTTGCTTATGTACTAAAATTAAAGTGAGTAAGTGAGTGAGCAGACAATATAAATCTACAATGAATGGTGAATCAAAGCCAGGCAGGAAAGATTGTTCCCTCCTTCTCATAAAAGCAGGAGCTCTAGAGAACCTGATGATGTACCAGGGAGCAGGTATGAAAGTAACCAAAATAAATATAACCCTAAGGAACATGCCCTCAAAACTTTCTGACAAAAATCTATTTTAAAGATCAAAAACATAAATTGATTCAAAAGGGGAAGAGGGAACTCACTGATAGCCTGGTTTTCTCCTAAAGGTCCAGATGCCAGTTTGGTGAAACCCTAACACAGGGATGGCCCAAAGCCATCAGAAAACACCTAGACCTGACCATCCTTGTGTTCTTAACCATTTGTACCTGGTTGCTGTCAGGGACAGGGCATTTTTCTCTTCTTCCTTGGTTCTTTTTTAGGTGATGGTTTGATAAATATTGCCGAGAGGTGCTTGGGAGGATGAGGATTTAATGTACAGCTTGTGTGTCATCACTGAAATTTCTAACAGAAATATTATTTCACCTTTCATTAATAACCTGGCTGAACTGGTAGAGCAGAGAATTGGATAAGTTCATATTTCACAGATCAAATGAACTTTAAAAAAACCAACATAGTTATACATTCACTCATGCAGTAAGACAGCTCATCTGACCAAGCTGCCCAGCAAATGAAGCCACACTAATTTAAATGTACTGCAGAAGGAAAATGATCTCACACCAAACTTCTAATTTGTCATTCTGTAATATGGATTGTGGCTTGGAAACTCACTAATTGGCCATTAAGAGCACATTGTTATAGAGGTGGGCTTCTTGGTGTGTGAAGAACAAAACTCCCAAACTTCTGAAAGAAAGAAACCACCATTTGCTCCAAATGAATGTACAGGATGCTGGTGTTTCATTATGTTCAGTCTCAGCTGTCACAGAACACAGATTCATTTTGGCCCTGTCAGCTTGGGTGCATCCCTGAGCCTTCACTGGTGTCTGTGAGTGATGCTGCCCTACTGCAGCCACACACAAAGGTAAAGATGTTGTTAGAGCCACCTCCAGATCTCACTTGGGTACATCCTGTGCTCCTTTAAAGTTCTTAAAGCTCCCTTTAAAAATGCAGCATCCTTCAGTCAAATGACTGTATGAATTCATGGTGATTGCAAAGAGTTGGTCATATTAAGAAAGAAAAGATTCAATAATTGCAATGGGGGAAAAAAAAAACCTATTCCAAGTTAATGCTGCGATTTCAGTTACTTAAAAATCTGATTGTAAAAGTCCTTTAAAACCTTCAAAAGGAATGCAAGGTATTCCCAAGATTTTCCTTTCATATTTTTGTCTCTCCTGTCCAAGATCTTTGGGTTTTCTCACTGCTCTGTGTGACTGAGGGATTCACCAGACACAGCACATTTCAATTACAAGGTGCACACCCCGTCCCTGAGGGCAGCTCCTGGCAAGGTCCTGTGCTCACTCCCCCATCCCCAAGTGCTATCTTTGCTCAGCACACCCTTTCCTCCCATTATTTCTTTTCATATCTCTTTTTCCATCAGGAAACCATTTGCCTTGGCATGCTTTTTCATCTTCTCATTTACATGTCTCCTGCAAGACAAACTCCAGCATTGATTTTACCACAAGATAATGTTAATAGGATCAATAAACCACAATGACTACATCCAAGTGTCTGTTCTTCACCCTCCAGGACTGCAGAAGGTGCTTTAGTCTTAAAGTGTGTCCAATACAGCATCTCTCACTCTTCTTGTCTACTCTTATGCATGAGAGACTGTCTGTCTGCCAGGTAGAAAATAAATTACTATCTTGTTGAAATAATTAAAATTTTAATACTGCTTCAGCACATATAAAATATTACTGATGCAATTAAAAAATAGACAATCAGCTCAATGCATTTAAAAATGGGTGTGGTGTGCCCTGAGAGGAATAAATGAGGTCTGGTGGGAAGACTATTGTAAGTACAGATTTCTCCTTCCTCTAAAGAATTCTCAGCTGGTAAAAATCAAGTGTTTTATTTCATTCAGCCACCATTTAATGATTTTTCTAGGGGAATATTGGAAAAGACTGGTTCCCTACAAGCCAGATCCTCTAGGATGCACAGAAAGATAATTTTCAACAGAGTAAAGGAAATTACGTCCTCTTTGGTTTCTTGATTTCTCCATGTATTGTTTAAGATGGCTCCTTTCTCTAAGGTCACAAAATAGGAGTGGTTCTGGTTAAAGGATTGGGCTACAGATTTCAACAAAGTTTGCTCTGCCTCCTTCAAGCACTGTGCACCCCCAGGAAGAACTCACATTGTCCCAAACTGGCAATTTTTTGTTCTTTTTGTTTGCAACCAATATCTGACATTTCAACTCAAGGCATTTTGCAGACAGAAACAAAAGACCTGAAAGTCAACCTAATTATTTTTCTCTAGTTCTTGTGAAGTGTTTCAGTGAAATGCTAATGATTTTGTTCGACTTTGGCATTTACCTGGCAGGTCCTGTGGCACTGGTGAGTCTGGGGGCATTGCAGGGTCTTGTCCAGGTGAAAGCTGGCCTGGGCTGACACCCAAGGACATCTCTGCGTTGGGGTGAAGGGGAAGCAGGTTTCTACCTCAAATAACCATGGTTTCAGTGCCTGACAGGGGTAAGCAGCTGTAGCTCTAAAGAGGCTTAAAGGTTTAGACAGAGGATATGAAGGCAGCCCAGCTGGGAAGCAGCAACTCAAAGTCATCACCTTCCAGGAGACCCTGTGAAGCAGGGCAGGGCTCAGCACCTTTCCTAGGAAATGCCTGTGGAATATCCATGTAAAATCCAGCCAGTCTGGGTAAATCAGACCCAGCAGCTTGCATCTGGGAGACTTTACTGGAGATAACAGCTGAGATTTATAAAGCGCTTCTGTAATTCAGCAACGCAGTACTACCAAAAATTCTTCCCTAAGGGTTCTTGTAAATCCAAAACCTCTAGAAACCAGATTTTCTGTCTCTTTTCCTATTGATTTAAATGGACTATGTTATCCCCAGAGCACTTGAAAGGTCTTATCAAAATTTTTTTTTCGGTTTTTTATTTGTACAAGCCAAATAAAGCCAAGGCTCTAACATTATATATAATGAAACAGATTTATTCTGACAGATCAAGTTTGTTTAAATTTAAAACAAAGTTCAGGACTGTAAAAACCTAGATGAGCTATTAACATCACATGATAGAATGCCAGTTTAGCCCCATAAATATGTGTTTTCTATCCCTCTATTAAAAATAAAGAGATTCTGAAAACACAAAAAAAGTACCTTTACCTGAATATAAATATTAAGAACCCCATTAAAAAATTCTGCTCTAAAAATAAGTTGACAAGGAATAAAAACAGCACAATATATTCAGTTACACCAGTATTTTGGAGAGGGACTGATTTTTTTAAGGCCATTTGGATCAAACTCCTGCTCCACGCAAAAGCCAATGTGCATAACTCAGGTCAGCTGTGTTTGTCTTCCTGAATCTTGAAATTATGAAATAACTTCTGATTTATTCAAAATTTAGCTTGGTGTAGAGCTTGTCTATGCAGCAAAACTGGGGAAATGTATCCAAATTAAAAGTAGACACCACCGTAAAATGAATTTGTTGAATCATATTTATTTTTTTGTAGGGATCATTATTCATGACTAAAAGAGCAATAATTTGATTTTTGTTTCCAAAGTGAATTAAGGTAAGCTCAATTAAATCCAGTCTAATTCTGTATAAGACTTTCTATTCAGAGATTTAATGCAATTCAGTGAGCTAGTTTTACAAGGTACTTTGGAATGGTTTTACTGAGGGCTTCCAAGTTAGACCAGGGACACTATAAATAAAATTTACTTAAACCCTTTTGTGACAATTAAGAATAATTTTTCAATCTTATGGATACATTTGTTTTTCTTTTTTTTTTTTTCTTACCATATAAACCTAGAATAGCTGTTTTTAAATTAGAATTTTATCTGAAGGAAAAAAACCCAATGAAACACTCAGAAGAATACCACAGACTTACTCTCAGTAATGTCCAAGGGAGATGGGAGGAACAGCCCCACACTGTTCCATGGGATTAGCCAGGTAACCGGGGACTGGGGTTTAATTTCATTAAATAATTGCAATTTCCCTTTGTTTGATGTGATGATTTAGCTGTAGGTTGGCTTTCCAACATCTGTCATAATGACTTAACTAGCTCTGGGAACACGAGCAGGATGAAATAAGAACGGACACGATGTTTTCAGATAAAAGGTCAAATTGTGGTCTCAGCAAAGCCATCGTTTGCTGAGCTTCCCACCTGGGTGCAAACATTCCACCAGGGGCTCTGGCCACAGTCTGGCTCCTGGAGCCTCCAAACAGAATTTGGTCAAAGTGCAGCTGGAGAAATGACTTTAACCTTTGAATAAGTGTCCAGCACTAAGCAGATATGAACAGCATCCAAGGCAAAATGTCAAAGCAGAACAACTGTGAGCAGTGGGGGAGTCAGTGAGGGACATCGAGGCCAAGTCACACAGTGACAAACACTGCCATTGCTTTGTCTCCCCCTCCTATAAGTAAACAATATGGGTAGCAGATTCCTTTCAGAAAAGTCAAGGCTTGCCAATTTACTGCCACTCTTAAATAATTGCAGTAATTGCTTTCCAAAATTCTTACTTGTATTTTTACTACCACTAAAACTGTTGAGAAAATCAGACTTTTCAAATCCATTTCAAAAACTCCTCTGGATTCTACTCGCAGGCTCATTATCCAAATGGTTTGGTTCACACATATTTTACAGCTGTAATCCTTGTCTGAGGATGTGAATGCTCAGAAATGGCAATGAGGGTGAGCAAAGGGCAGAGCTGGTGCAGTGAGAGCCCCCAGAGCAGCTGCTCCCTGGGTGTCTGTGCTGTGCTCCAGTCCAAAAGGAGCCTGCTTGAATGCCAGGGAGGATGTTCTCCAGCTCTGTGGGGAAAAGGCTGATCAAAGCTCTGATTAAAGGGGGATCTCACAGGGTCAAACTGAGCTCCTTTGTTCTTCTGACTTTTTAAAAAACATTCACACTTAATAAAGCTCACTCCTCTCTTAAGGACACGTTGGCAATGGAACCCTTGCTTGGCCAGCTGGACCAGCTCAGATTTACTGAATAAATGCAGAGGAAAATTGTGCATCTTGAGTCCCATAACCTGAATTCTCTCTGTGTCATTCACTGTTGTTCAAGCTGTTGAAAGTTTCATTTTAAGTCATGTTTCCATAAAGGCTGGATATGCAGTTAAACAAATGAAAGAATGCATTTCCTCAGCCACTCAGCACTCTCATTATAAACATTTAGACAATTTCTTCATGCCCTTCAGTCAAGACTGCAATAACAAAGGCTAATTATAACAGAAATGCAGCAGTCCCCATCACACTTGTGGGTGCAGCACCCAAAAAATCCTTGACCCCCAAAACAAAAACAAGTCTTAAATGTGCACACAGGCAGGGAATAAGTTGTGATTTTCATAAGTAATGCCAGTTTTTAAGTGCAGTACTGCATCTCCCTGAGGATAAAGGGGAAAGCACAAATCCAGCCCAGCAAATTTACAGCATAAGAAGTGAATCCTGTTTTCCAAAACCTTTGTTTCTCAAACCAGAACCCTAAAATTGCTGAGCTGTAGCACCATCCTTTGAAACTACTCACCTTGGCCTCGTCAATCTTGTTTTTCTGCCCTGCTCCACCTAACCTGCCCCTCAGCTCTGACCCAAGCACTCAGATGTTGGATGCAGGAGGCAGAAACTCAGACACAAACCCACTTTCTTTACCAGGATTCCCAAAGACAAATCTTTCTCATGGGGTCTGACAAGCCTTGCTTACTCTGAAGTCCTGTTATAGAGCACAGTACAAAGTCCCTACAAGTAGTTGTACAAATATTTTGTATATTTTGTAAGTAGTAACAATGTGTTTTGCAAGATTTAACCAAGTAATTCTTTTTGCACTAAGGCATCTCATTTTTCTTTTCCTTCTTGCTTTTTTGTCAGATTTACACAAATCTCAGACATGGCACAAAATGTGGAAATTACACACTGCAACACAAACCATTAAAGAAAATGGATATTTTCCTTTGGTCTATGGTTTTACAACAACAACAAAAGCACTGTCTGGAAAAAAGTTTTTTTAAACTACATGTTAATTTCAAAACAACCCATGAAGATTTTGTTCACAAAACACTCAACAAGATAGAAATGATGCTCCTTCAAAAAGTCTATTCAACAATTTAACCAACTAATACCAGTTCCTCAAAGGCAGTGATGAAAGAATAGAATTATTCTGAACATATCTCTATTCCCAGACATATGCAAAGCTGCTTGCTTGCAGTTTCACATCTCCAACTTGTATTCTCAAGACCCCACAAAGCTGCTCCTCCAAGGAAGCCACTGCCTAAAGGGTTCTTGACTGCTCACCACTGAAAACCACATGGATCCCAAAGAACTTCAACCACAGCACCACTGAACCAAACTAAAATCTGACCTTTTACGCCAGGATTTGTCTCTTGCTCTGTTGTGCAGGAAGAAGCAGGGTCAGAAGACACAAACAAGGACAAACCCCAGGTCAGAAAAGGCACCTGAAAGCAAAAGGAAAGTGGCCTCACCCTTTTTAGCCTTTATAGGGTAAAGGGTGATCAGGAGCAGGGTGATTTGGCCACATAGAGTTGGTAATGCCAGTTTTTAAGTGCAGTACTGCATCTCCCTGAGGATAAAGGGGAAAGCACAAATCCAGCCCAGCAAATTTACAGCATAAGAAGTGAATTACAACACACAACACCAACACCTGAGGAGAAGGGATTGCCCACCCAGGCTTCTTCTGGAGATAGCAGCTGTAACATTGCCACTGTGGGATCAATGTGGACTTGCTTCTACCCCTGAGAATTCAGCAGCAAAGTTCCTGTGACTGCACAGGGTGGGGACAGCTGGGATAAAACATGTCCTGGGTTAGCAGGTGTTGCTGTTCTCTGCACAGAGGGTGAAGAAATTCATGAGAACCAAAGGAGAAGCCAGATGAAGGATTAACACCAGCACAGCCTGAGTCCCAGAGGCTGGAGCTCCTGCAGCCAGGCTGAAGTAAGCTGTACTATAAGGTCCTGCTCTGTGTGCTGCTGCTCTCTGTGCAGCACCTTATATCAGGCTGAGGAACTCTGAGTGGAATAAAGCCCCATCCAATGCAAGTTTGCTGGTGTATCCACAATGAAACCATAACTTAGTATCCAGGTAAAGCAGCCCTCTTCCAGCCTGGCTTCACAGAGTGACAAAGCCAAATTGAATTAAAGAAATAAAAGTTAAATTTTCTCTCTGCTTGAGGATCATCAGGTGCTGAAAATCTGTGATTTATGGAGTGCAAGTAGGCAGTCCACCCATCTTCCCACCACATTAACATCATCAGAGGATCAGAAATGAAATGCCATATCTTGCACCCCAGTAATCCATTCTGGAGAGGAAGCAATTAATTAGTGCCAGGTAATATTGTCACAGGCTGATTAGGTGACACAGTATATTTCCTCGACCAGCTCAGAGCTGCAATGAAGACACAGCAAGATTCCCTTTCACTGAAAGCAAATATTAAAACAACATTCATTGTCTTTTCATGAAAGGGAAAGAAAATAGTGACCTTGGCAGAATTTGTCTCTCCTTTTCAGTCTTGCAAAGTACAACTGAGCCAAGGCAGCACCTCTCCCCCAAGCCCATCAGAAGACAAAGCCCAGCAGAAAGCCACACAGCCTTTTTTAACCACTGAAGATGTTTTGAGATGGACTTTTCCTACAGGGATTTCAGAAGCCCCATTGCAGCTGCAGAAGCCAACGGAGTGAAGCATGGGCCACTGAGTCCAAGAGGGAAGGGGAGCAGTGTACTACAGAGAGCTGCTTGAAACCATTATTGGAGATCTGTAGCTAAGCTCTCCAGTGGCCTGCTTGCAGCTAAAAGGCTTCCACTTGAGTGCTTCAGATCCTGTAAGTTTGTTTAAGATGCATAATTCATGAAGGGTACATAACACCATATATGAATAACTTTTCACTCGGCACCTGCTTGACAGGGAGAGAGCTGACAGAGCAGTGTGACTGCAGAAATCCAACATTAGCACGCTATGTGTCCCAGCAAGGGACAGGGATCACCACACTCCCTTAACCCTTTTGTGGGGTGAATGCCTGAGGAAGCCAATTGCACCACCTCATTCCATGATTAGGACTATTTCTGTTTGTTGCCATTATCACTGAAATAAAAGAACAGCAAATGGTGTGAAGAGTTATAACTATTTGCACTATAGTCCTTGAAGAGAATATGTAAAGAAAAATGTCTGTTTTTATAGGCTTTAAAAACAAATCTATTGCACACGAAGGCCCTGGGTACAACCATCCCCACTCACACTGAGCAGTACCTTGTAACTCAAATATTCCCACTGAAATCAATTTGGGATTATAGAATGCAAGGAAGGAAAGAACCACCTGGTCTTTTGGTAGCAAAATAAGATGTGTAAGGGACAAATCTTCAGCTAAAATTAATGTGATTTGCCTCGTGGTGCCTAATGGAGCTGTGCCCATTCCCATCAGCCTGGAGTCCACTGTGGCAGAGTGCTGGCTGTAGAGCACTTGGGTTTTAATTACCAATGGTAAATACTATGTCCTTAAACTTTATAGACCTTATATATTCACCCTACTTTATTTTAGAGATAAAAGCCCAACTGTGGCCTGATAGGCAATTTAGGAATGATTTATGGAGTCTGTCTGCTGTTAGTAACTGTTTGGAAGTTGCTGTGTGACAGAAGGGAGGTATTTTTTTTCTAATTTATTTTGGGAGATAATGGTTGGAATAGAACTGTCATATATTGCTTTCCCTTATAAAATTGAGAATTTTTTTTTAGCAAAGCTTTAGAAAAAAGGAAAAAAAATATAGGGCAAGTCAAGATATGAAGAGAACAATGGACACAATAAAAAGAATGTGGGATCTAGTGCGTGGTAGAGGAAGAGCACAGCTTTCATAATTTATGCTGTGGGCCAGCAGTCCTAGCAGTGAACCTTGCCCCACTCTCACCTCAGTCCCAGGGTATTCTCTCTAGAACTCCATTTATTTTGGCTTCTTTATCACTGGTAAAGGATTAATGTCTCCTGCTCTCAGGCTCAATGTGAAATTTGAATTAAGCACAGACACCTCTCCATTCCATGTAAAAGAAACAGCAAACACATGCACACACAGACCAGGAGGCGTTAATTTTTAAATCCAGAGTATTTGGGGATGGTCCCCTCCTGGTACACAAAGCCTCCAAAAGAGACATTTCACACAAAGCAATATTTTGCCTCCTGTGTACTGCAGAGCAATGAAGTGAAACAGGACTTCCACCCAGGGCATTCTGAGCATGCACATTTTAAAAGGAGTAGGTGTTTCCATCTAGGAGTTCAGAGAGGATTCGTAATTGGTGGCTTCTGTGACCTCACTGTGATTTCTTCCCTATACCAGAGTGCTGAGCCTACCTGAAAAGTGATTTGTAAGGCAGAGAGAGATATTGAAATCCATGGACCTGGTGTATTGACACGCACTTTATCCATCCTGCTGTTACTCTGAAAGCCAGCATGGTTCCCTGCTTTTACAAGGGTCATTTGAGACTTTTATCTGAGTCAAATCCTGCTCTTGCTTCCTGCAGGGCATATGAGAGAAATGACACCAAACATTATTCTCTTACCAAGGGAAAGAGATTATCCCTGTGACATGGGTGTTTCCTGGGGACAGCCAGGAAAAATTAAAAAAAAGACAGCAGGAAAGAGTGTTCCATTTCTCATGCTGAGGTTCCCTGAATACTGAGCTGCTGTTTGAAAAGGAAGAAGTTCAGTGGGCATTTCAGTGTAATTATTTTGCATCTCTCCCTGTGTAGAACTGGGCAGAAATCTGGGCTGGTGAGGCAGTAGGTGCCCACAGGATGCTCTGGCTCAGGATTCCTTCCTCAGTGTCCTCAAGCCTGTCCTGGAAGGGGCACAGCTGTTGCTGACAGGTGTTGTGGGGTTCCACCAGTCTTAGGGAATGGAAACATCCCCATGAGGAATGAGGGCTTATTCTGGATAGCTGTGAAAAGCAGCAAAGTAAACTTGGGGATTAGGGACTGCTCTTGGGCATCACAAGAGTCCCCAGAGAGGGAGACTGGCAGCAGAGCTGAAAGCCAGGCTGCCTCTGAGCCATCAGGGAGGAGAGGAGGGTGGGAGCCCAGCACTGCACTTTGGCTCTCAGGTTATCCCTATCCTGCTGATCCATTGTAGGATAAAGCAAAATGACTGCTGGAAGTATTTAAGTAGCTTATGGACTTCTCTCATTCAAAAAGATTTTGTTCTGAACTGCTCCTGCATGTCTCCTCTGACCTGGACCAGGGGCAGGCATTGAAGGGTTTTTTAAACACTTATGGCTGTGCCAGGTTTCTGGGGTCTGCAGATCCCCATTTAATCCAGCAGCAGTTCTGCAAAGTTCCCATGTTGAATTAGTTTGATTTGATCCATTATTACTTGTTTCAGCCTCTGTCCTTTTCCTGCCTCTCGCTGGTCACCTGATTTAATTGCCTGATGATGAGACTCTGCTCATTTCCAAAGACTGTCTCTATGCAGGACCAAACCTTCTCCCAAGGCACTGTTGAAATATAAATTGAAATAGTCTTCAAAAGTTTACGGAGTATTATGAGATCAGTACAGATCTGACCATTACTTATTAATTGTTCAATTCAAGAAATAACTATTTGATAGAAAATGGGGTGGAGACCTGGGAAAGAATGACTTTAATGAGATCTCAGTGACTGATATTTGGAAATATATTATTAAGTTTCTGCAGTGCGGCACTGAGATTTCCCAGTGCCTTCAGGAATAGTAATAGCACCCTCAGCTTATGTGTCTCCTGCAGGGTAGAGACATTAGAGGTCAGCTGAAAGCAGAAGAGGCTTCAGAAATGGCTTATTAGGGTTATGCTCTGCCTTGCCAAGGGGTGGAAGAGCCTGGTGTGCCTCTGGAAGCTCTTTTCCTCCAGCAATGTTTTTCTTCTGTCCTTCTCTTCCAGCTTTTCTACCTAATTTAGTTCCTTCAGCTCCACACTGATGTATAAACAGGTTTTCTATGAATCATCTCTTCTTAAAACTGAAATTAAAAATACATTGTCTTCCTAGAAATAAACAACAAAGACAGGAGGCAGGAGAACTGCACCTCACCCCTTTCCTTGAGAGTTGTAACACACAGCTAATGAAACAGGGGGTGAGTGCCATCCCACAGCAGGAGGATGTGTGGGAAGTGTGGACAGAACAAAGCAACTTCAGGTACCAAATCTTACCCTGGCACACATACACGCAAATGATGCCAAAGAATTACATGTTCAACTACCCAGCCAAGATCTGCAGAGAGGGAAATAGAAAATAATAACTGTGTTGATGTGCACTTGTCTCTGGCACGTGGATGTGAAAAGAATTACATCTGACCTCTCCAGCAGGCAGTTATTCATGATTCCTAATGGATAACATCAGAAAGCACTAGCCAAAGCCCTGAAAACTCTGTAGCTGCAGGTGGCTGATGGAAGGAGGGTTTTGAGTGTGTCCTTTCATTCAGCCCTGCAGCAAAAGGATGGGTTAAAGGGCTCTGTGCTGCACTTGGAAGGTAATGCACAGCTCTCCCCAAGTACAGATGCCCTTTGTGGCCACGAGAAGGGCTTGGACAGAGCTCACAGAAAACTCCCAAAGAAGACTGGTGTCAGAAACCTGAGAGAGAGATTAGACCACCTCTGTTTCCTGGAGTACATTATCCAGTGAGCAGGAAAAAGCCCACGTGAAACTTTTATTTACACGGGGTGTTGTACAGAAGGGAGAACTCATCCTTACCCTGGAGGAGCACAAAACTCCTGGCCCAAGTGCTAACATTACTCAATTGACATTGTGGCAGCCAAATCACCACCCTGCTGAGGCACATCCTGGGCAAATACAGTCACATCTGCACTGGTGAATGCAGAAGAAGGAATAAATACAAGTAAATGGGAAAAACGTTCCTGCAAACACATTCTGAGCCTGCTTTTTGGCTCTGTTCCTTACCCAGGCTGTGCCTGCAGAGGTGCCCAGCCCACGGCCTCCTCTGTGGCACGGGGATGTGATGAGTTGCTTTGTCACTGAGCTACCTGGGAAAGGGATGAAGCCCACGTCCAGCAGCACTGTGAGGGGTGAGGGGACACAAGGCTGGATTCCTCCTCCTCAGCAGGGCTCCATTTGCAAAGGGAGGTCGATAACCAGGCAGGGCACTCACTGTACACGGAGCGCCGGAGGCACGGTAAACCTTGACGTGCAGCATATATCCACACAGCCAGAAACAGGTTAGGGCTCTCTTGGTAGGAACCAGCAGGCAAGAGCCTCAGGAAGGATGATTTTTCTTTTCTGCCTGCCCTGTAAGACAGTATAGGGAGCAATTCCTCCTGCCTCCGTTAATGGCCTCTCCCCCAAGAGTTTCACTGCCTGATTGAGGAGGACATTGTTCGTACAGGGATTCTGTAAGAACAACAAAAGTTCTGTCAGGAAGGAAGAGATGACACCCAGTCTCCCCACACCAGCATAATGGGTGAGAATGAAGCAATTAAACCACTAACTAGATCCAAATTGAATGTAATATTCATATTTGTTATGCTGTATTTTTGGGATTTCATTCTTTATTTGGTTCTTTGCAGAGGTCGCTAAAAGATTTATGACTTATAAAACTGTCAGGCTACTCTCTTTTTCCATGGGTCCAGTTAAGAAAATCCAACAACATGTGAGTTTTGTGTTGTGAACCTGCACATATTTCTTCCCTGTAATGTTAGGCCTGCCAAAATGAAACTGATTTGGGAATGAGAAGGCTGAAGAGGCAAAAAAGAAAGAGAGCAGGACGTGGTGCATGCCTGTTTTCTTTGAAGAGGAAGAGAAGCAGTGGGGTCTAATTGTCCAAAGAGTTTAAGATACCTGGGGTTTAGGGCTGTTTCTGCTGACAATCTGTTGGATGACCTTGGACAAACTTTTTCATTCCACACTTGCCTTTATCACAGTTTGTTTTTCCTTATCCATTTAAATTGGAAGCTCTTAGGATGGGGTTTGGCTCCTAATGTGTGTTCAAACAGAAGCTGAGATGGAGAGACTTTCGTCTCTATTGTGGGGCTCAAGGTGCTACAGTAATACAAACAATAATAAAAAAGAATGAGTGATGCAGTATAATTGCATGAATAATAGCATACATTTTAAGACTGTTCTTCCTGCCAGATCATCTTTGTGCTACTAAGTTCTGTTTACTCAGGAAATATTCAATAAATAATAAATAAAACCTCAAGCTGAGACTCTCCCAAGCACAGCAGGTAATTTAGGTGTATTGTCCATTAAAATTAATGCAAAGTGAGTGTCTAAATCCCTTAGCGCCCTCAGAAAATTCTTGGCTTGAATATTTAATTTCCAAACCAGGCAATTGGCAGGGTGGTCTCAGCATCCAGCAGACATCCAGGGGACAGAAATCAAGAGGAGATTGGGTGTTCTTGGGTGGAGAGCTCTCACTCACCTGAGCAGTTTTACTGACCACTGGCTGCTTTTGCTCCCCTGCAGTCCTGTGGGAAGTCACTGGGAATCCATCACCGTGTCCCTACAGGGGACAGAGCTGGGAGACTTTTGCTCCTTCTGGATTCTGAAGATTAACAGATGAGGCAAAGAAAAGAAGATTAAAAAGAAGTAGCACCTTCTCTGCATGCAATGTGCCATCTATCTCTTCCATCCCCACTGTTCCAGCCTGAACTTGTGCTCCTGAGATTTTCAGTGATACACTTGCTTTGGCCAGGGTCAGGGGGGACTCGCAGTGGAAAGGCAAACAGGAAATTCAAAGCAACTTTGAGCCACCTACTCCTCATTTCTCATCTCCACATTTCCTAAACCCACTGCAAGGGAGGAGGAACAGCACCAGACTTCTCGTAAGGCTGCATCACTGAGTGGGACAGGAGCGACGTGCTCGGAAAGGTGCTCGGTGCAGCTCTGGGAGATCACTCTGTCTGTGTCAGCTTGACAGATATCAGCCTCCAGACAGCTCTGAACACATCAAAAATACACTTCCCTCTTCGAGCTGCACACGCTGCAGCGCTGCCTCACCAAGGGGAGTGGGAACGCTGCACCTCTGGGAGAGCTCTACAAACACCTGCCTCGCTCCAGCTCTGCTTTTCACTGTTGTTCCCTCCCGACAATTTTGCCACCCTTGATAAAAACCCGAGCGAGAGGTAAAAATGAGATGAGCTCTCTCTGACGTGTGCATACATATTTAAACATTTCTGTCACTGTGTGTTAGTCGCAGGCGCTTTAACGATGCCGCTTAGATCTTGCTTCTCGCGCGGCATCAGGCAGCAATATCAGGCTATAATGTTTCAGGAGCTAAACAAACCTCCCCTTTCTAACTCTTTCAAGTCATCCATTAAACTTATATTATCATCAGAATCACAGCAAAACAGAGCACGTTCTGTAATTCTGTAAAGAAATGAGGCTGACAGCGTCAGAGCAAAATACACATCATTAACAGAGCCCTGCTCATAACACAGCTCTTAAACACGCAGCTCTGTGAATATTCATACTCCATTTTTGAGGGACACTATGCTTAAATTTCAATATTGCAACTGCATCAACAGTTCTTGGGCTCCCTGGGATCAGAGAAACAAGGAAAAACAGCAGCTCTCAGTGTTGTTCAGGGTACCTTGCTCTCGGTAAACAAGACAGAGGCAAGTTTCTCTACAGAGGAGAAATTCAGGTAGAGCTGTATTTGAAGAAGTGGATTTTGAATATTATGATGCTGGGCTCATCATTAGAGGACAGAGCAGATGGTGAAGGCTCAAAATATAGTCTCATCCCTATGCAAACTGATTTCTACAAATGCATATTAACTTTTATTGGAAGTTTCCATAGACATGTAAATCCCTCTGTAGTGGACTGAGCATATCCTTTAATGCAAAGCACTTCTGTGCATTACAATAAGTAGCAAGAATAGCTGATAGTCATTGCAGTTAGAAACTATTTGGTTTACTTTGAGCATAAAGCAGGAATTTTATATATTCTATCTTTTATTTAAACAACACCTTTCGTGTCAGCAACACCTTCCCAGATGCAAGTCCAGTTATACGTATGTCAGTGAGCCCCAAATAAAATTTTAATGTTCAGGATGCACTTTGAAGGCACTGGTTTGCTTAAATGTAGATCATAACTGTGCTAATATCTAATGGATGTGCATGTTTATATTATCTCTAGCAGAATTTTTTGAAAAGTCTGTAAAATTTAAAAACAATACTGCAGTTCCAGGTGAAAAAGGTCTAAGACATATTCCAAAACAGTTGTGTGACCCCTCAAGCAATAATTCTCTGTCTCAGGAGAAGTCTGTTCTGCAGGGAAAACTAACAAATCTAAACTCCAGAGGTAAAATACTTAAACATCTGTTCTGAGCAGAGTGTTTCATCATCTTCTAAAAACTAGGAGGTGTTTTTATTGCAGTGTGCCCAGTACTATTTCGATAAGCTCAATCCCTCCAGAAAGCTATTAATTACAAAACAAATAAGTGTATTAAAATGCCATCATATTTGCCCTGAAGAAAATTGTGAGGCAAAAATTAGGTGTTCTGGCAACCCACAGTTTCCCTATCAATAAATGGAAACCAATCCTGTTGATTTCCATGCAGTTTCATGAACTAAATAAAATCTTTGAGTCTTCTGACGAATCAAGGTTCTTCCCTTGTTTTTTTTCTCCTCTGCAGCTGGACAGAGGAGAAAAATTCCCTGGCTGAATGGACACTTCAAAGGAAGCAGACATTTCACTCTGGCAGAAAGTTTTTCTTGTCCTTTGCTATAGAAAGACTCAGTTAAGTTCTTCACTAAACTTTTTCATTTAATAAGGCTACAAGTTCAGTATCAGTGGCTGCTGGCTTGTGAGTGTGTGTGTGTAAGTGTACATAATGAAGTGCAAAGCTCTGTCTCAGTCTAAAAGAGGAAGGGGGTGCAAAGGGAGGGTCATTGCAAAGCAGTGCAGAACATGGGGAAGTCAGCCAAAGTGCCCTTCCAGAAATGGCAGTCTTCCCAGCCTTAAATCTTTTGTGAAAAATAAAATATTCTGTTACATTATTTTCCAATTTCAGCTGTCTCCCTAGCTGGGCTCCAGGGTGGTATATTTCCAAAAGTTCAGGAATATTTTGCTGCTCACCATCTGCCTCGATAGCTGGACATATTGGACATCAACACCAGGACCAAACATCTGTGGCCCAAGGGCACCAAGCAGCCTCCAGTCTTGTACCAGTGGGAATATCCATGCTCCAAATATCTGCAACCTCATTGATCACAACATTGTGGGCACACAAAAATAAACTTCCCTTCCTCACTCAGTCCCCTTCTCAGTTATCATCAGCACAAAACTCGCTTGCCAAATTAGGATGCGCTTGGGTTTAAGGGAAAATGCTTCCCTGTGCCCTGAATTTGTGGAATTGTGCAGGGAGGATTTCTTGGCAGTCTCTTCTGGGTCATGTATCACCCTGCAGTGGGCCTCCACGCACATGGCACTTGAACAGACCTTTCTGGTAGTTCAGGCTCCTTCTCATGGAATCACTTGTATTATTAAAGAGGAGAAATATTGCAGCATAAGGCTGCTAGGAGCAGCCAACCAACTCTGCATTTGGCTTAGACAGGCTCATCCTGAAGCCTAAAGTATCACAAATCTCCTGCACTGGGCAGGCAAAGCCTTACACACCACAGGAAAAGCTTTTGGGAAGGTTAAACTATGTAACCCCAGAGATTCCTCCCAAAAAATACACACTCATGTTCAAAAAGATCCTGATAACAGTACAGAAATATCTACTTTGCAAGGCTCATCCTGGTACTTTATGTCCTGACAGGCCAGAGGTTAATTTAAAGACAGACCAACATATACTATGATAAATGCTAAGCAATAAAAAAAACCCAACCCAACAAATTAAAACCATCATTCTTAAGAACAGCAGAGCTGAACTGAAAGCTGTGAAATTTAGAAAATATTTTGAAATTTCTGTTTCCTCAGTTTACATTGTTTTTTGTGAGACCTGGTGGGAAAAACCTTAAAACTACACAGGCAAGGCTCCAGAATGCCTTATCCAGACAACATCATTTTAGACCAGTTATTCTGAAAAATATTTTGGCCTAAAATCCCAGTTTGCTTCATAGCAGCTTCCCGCTCTTCTCAAAGTAAATAAAAAATTCTCTGCATCTGGAGTAAAGCAGATGAAACATCTGAACTCTAGGTGTTGCTGTCACACAATTTCTTTACTACCAATTCCCTTAATTCCAAGTCTTTTGCTCAAACCTCTTTGTTGGCTTTCTGCTTGGTAAACCTCTGCACATCAATTCTGCTCCTGTCCATGCCAGTAATGGGCCATTCACACACATAAACAGAATCAAATAGAAAAACCATAACCCACCCAGGGCAGAAAGGGATGCCTCTACTTCAGCTTGAACTAGAATAACATCTCTGATTTTGGTGCAGCTGGGAAGGGGGACAAAACTAAAGTTGAAGTTGTGTCACCCAGTAATTAAACTAAAAGTTCTCATTGTTTTCAGTCTTTCTCTAGAGTGTAGAACCCCAGAAAACCCCACCCTGGGATAGCTGTACACATGATAATTGGCTGTATCACCTTGGGAAGGATCTTCTCTTCCCTTGTTAGGCTGAAATCTGTGTTGGGCAAGAAGCTCAAAGGTAGCAGATAAACATCTCTCTCCATTTCAGTGGCTTCACATTGGTTTGCACCATGGGAGGAGCTGGCCCTGCAGAGCTGCCTGCACACGGGTCAGAGCAGGAGGAACGGGATGGACTCAGGCCTGTGCACAACAGCAACACAGAAAATCTGTATCAATTTGCAGCTGTTAGAGGAGACTAACCACAAAATTTGAGTAACTGATGCAGGGAGAGCATGGGGAAAGGGCTGTATTTTCAGGTCAACTGGAAGCTATTGTGTTTGGGAGTGAGAGGAAAAAATGGTTTGCGTTGCTTTTATGAAACATATAATTTTCCATCTCCCTTGCCTTGCCTTAAGAGCTTAATTGGACACAGTTGACGTCGATGCAAGCCCAGCTCCCGTCTCAGGCTTCTGTTTCCAAAGGTCACAGATTTCACGCTGATCCTCTGCATTATGCTATCATTTCCACGAGAACCTGAGGAGGGGAACATTAATTGCCTGTGACTGTAATTGGCTTCATGATGGTTGTCAGGCCAGTGGCTGGGAGCACACACCCCAGAACAGCTGTCGAACACGTAACCTGGCAGAAAGTCACCGAGTGTCGGGAGCGTGCTCCAAACAGGACTGACATTTCCTGAGCCCCCCCAGGCTCTGCAATCCAGACAGATCTCTTGACATAATGATTCTCAAAAGGGACTAATTTGAATTAGTTTCAGCTGGTGCAAGGCGAAGATGCAAACATGACCAGCCTGTTGGCAGCAAGTTCATCTCAAATCCCCAAAGACAAACGTGCTCTCCCAGATCTCTGTGTACTCAGGCCATGATGAGATCACTGTGGTATCA
The DNA here is from genome assembly GCF_971803275.1 of Cyanistes caeruleus. Classification (NCBI taxonomy): domain Eukaryota; kingdom Metazoa; phylum Chordata; class Aves; order Passeriformes; family Paridae; genus Cyanistes; species Cyanistes caeruleus. Next base: position 5,610,047 of record NC_141711.1, on the reverse strand, counting down.
CTGACACAGCACCAACATTCCTGGCCCAGGGCTGGTTCAAAAAAGGCAAAATCAAAGTAGAAAACCAATGGGCAGTGAGCAGGTACACGTGGTCTGACCAGCATTAATATCAGAGCTGGTTTCTCTTCTGCTAAGTCAAAACCAGTTCCTCCTTTGAAGCCAAGAACAGCAACTTAGATCAATCAAAATACCATCAGACAGAAGTTGTTTCCTGTGTTACCACCAGAAATACCAGAATTTATCTCTAAGTCCACTGAAAACTAGCTCTCCTTGATGTAATATGCACCAGAGCAGAGAGGTTTGAGTGGGAATTTCAGATCCATATCCACCAGTTATACAACTGCACTGTGCTCCAAAAGAAATTGCCTTTTCTCCCTGCTGGACAAGTCTCCAGTTTGCCTTTAGTCTGATGGGATTCCTGCCCTGGAGTACCATATTAATGAAGAAGTGAATTCAAAATGGTACACTTAGGAAAAACCCTTATTTCCTGAAGCCCAGCATATAGGAAACTGGTAAAAACTCCATTAACAAAATGATTAAGACCTAATGACTTAAAATACTTGGAAGGTGACATATCTGTCTGTGGTCATGGATTTAAATAACTTGATGCATATTTCTACTGGAAAATGTAAGATGATAATCAGATGAAACTCCTCTCAAAACCACAATTATCTATCTCAAGTATCAAGCATTCAGGTACTCACATGTGCAGTTTCAGATTAGAATTAAAGTTTCACCTAGTTGTAGAATACAGCAAAATCCATCTCTACAAATATAGGATACAGCTATACTTATTTATGGGTAAAAATGAACATACCCCTTTAGACACCTACCTGTTTAGACAATTGTAGGAGAGAAAGTAAACACACTAAACACACACCATGGACACACCTGCACTGTTGAAGAGAGATGCCTCTAGCAGTGCAACACTAGAACATGAGAAATACAGCAGGACTGGAACATGCTTTTCTCCTGAGTCCCACAAACTGGGTTGTACAAGAAAAATCCAGCCCAAGAGTCCCATATGTTTATTACAGCAGCACAAAGACCCTTCCCTGTGTGTGCAGAGCGTGGCTGGAGCAGCCTAAACTAATCAGTGCCACAGCTGCTCTGGAAGGTAACAGATAGGACTGAGCTTGCTTTTTACCTCAGGAAAATTAATCTTAATTATAGCAACTCATTCTCGGCATTAATGTGAAATACACTGTAAGGCTGAATGTAAATCACAAATTCAACTCAATTTATACCTGCAGCAGCTCTTTTCCACATGGTTAGGGAAGGTGCTGTAAAAGCACCACGGAAATGCCTCTGAAGCCTTTTCTCAGCTGTAGGAGCAGTAAGATCCAGCGTTAACCAGCAGATAAACTCTTGGGTAGAGCTGAGGAACTCGGTAACGCACCAAGGGAAACCAGCAAAGGACTCCCCAGACTGCAGACAAGGCTGTGCATATGTTGCTTTGCCATTTGGACCTGACTTCAAACTGTGAAGCTGGAAAATAGAGGAAAAGAACATCAGAGTCATGACAGTGACCTCCCTGTGAACCTGCATGGGGTAGCACTTTGCTCCCTCCCACGCTTTAATTCATATTTCTGTGCTGACTGTAATGCTGTGTATTGGCCCCAACAAGAATTAAATATTTATGCTTTTATGATGAGATACTTTGTTACCCCATAAAACTTGCACATATGGAACTCTATTAATTTATGCTAATTCCTTATTTCTCCAGAAGAGCCTTTCTCCTCATTAGCATTTGATCGTTTAATACAACTTTACAGCACACACTAAATTGAAGCCCATAATCTTTTGTAATTGAGGGTTTGTGTGAATTCATTGTCATTTTTCATAACAAAAAAAAAAAAAGAAAGAGGGGGCAGGGAGATGTGTGTGGCAGCATTGCAATTGGAGCAGGATCAGCTCTGCAGGGAGCACAACTCACTCAGGAGGCTGGACCTGCCCTTGTTTGTGTAGAGGAAGCATTTTGTGCTGACCCCAGGGAGGGAAGAACCAGCCCTCTGGCATGCTGCCAGTGCCTGCCAGCTGGGCCAGAGGATGGGGATAGAAAAGGAAAGGAGGGATGGAAATTACAGCCCACAGAGCAGCCCTGCAGCAGGAGGAGTGTCCAGTTCACCCTGTCCAAACGACCCTCTGTTACCTTTGCCTCCTGCTGAATCTTTCCATCATGTCCCTGACACCATGTTTAGAAGTGATGTTACTGGGGAGGCAATCAGTGTTTCTTCCCTTGCCATAACATTCCTTTTCTTTTTGTCCAGTGGCCCAAATTCACTTTCATTTAGTCAAATTAATTAAGCAAAGAGCATTGGCAGACCTGCCCCCCTTAATGGGATTGATCTCTGCCCTGGTGCAACTTCCCAGGCTCATCTGTGGAACTCCACTAATCAGGAGGTTGCTCCAGGCTCATCTGTGCCTCTAAGCTGTAAATCAGAAGTAAACCAAAAAAAATCCCATTTCAGGAAAGGAAGACAACAATGGCTTTGTCTTTCAATATGTAGCCTCAAACAGAAACCAGGCAGTGAGATGCAATGCAATTTCACATTGCTTTAACCTCCCTTTGTCCCACCTCTCCAGTATCAGCTGGGAATCTTCAGAACATTGCTGAGACAGCTGGCCAGCTGCTGGATTTTTCTAGAAGCACTACCAAAAAATCTTGAAATTTCAAACATCACAATAAAAAGATATGATGTACACATTTCTATTTTATATATATATAGATATATATATAAAGTATGTGTCAAGTTTCTGTCACTGGATGCTGAGGAACAGCTTAGTGCCTCTGGAAATACGGGTTTTGTTTCTCACAACACTGTTTACATGTTTGCCAGGAGACTAGAGGAAATACACCATTGCAACAATTCAATCAGTATTTTTAGGTTTTTCAGTAATTCTGTGCGTCCTGCACAGTGAAATGAGGGTCAGTATTTCCTTGAGGAGCTCTCTATATTGTTTTCCATGACAAGAGGAACTCACACATGCTCATATCCAGCTATCATTGAACTGATAGGATTAGAAATGCCAGTTTTTAAATAGATTCTAGGAACAGGACTCAGAATGCAGACTTTACTAATAAGGATACTCTCATTCAGCATAGGAGCTTCTGATACACTTACATCAAAATTATTTTGAGTTTTAATTGTAAGGGTTGTCAAGTAACTGCAGATTGCAGCCTGGGTTTATAGAGTCTTGACATTTACAACTGCAAGGTTTAGGGAAAGGCACTCAGCCTCCACCAGCACAGCTGAGTGATAGTTCAAAGCTGGAGCAGAAACCATCCAGCTGTGGAAGATTAATAATTGCAATGTGCAGAGGCCCCACTTCATCCTTGGGGAGGAGTTCATGAGCACTCCCTTAAGTGTATCCTTAGGATTGCACGGAGGGAAGCGCTCTGAATGCTCTCATCTGTTCTCAGGGACACATTGACAAAGACATAAACAATGAAAAAGCTAAAAAAATCCATTGCCCCAGTTACAGGAAACACCTGCAGCCAGCAGAGCACTTAAAACTCATTTAAGTCTCATTGAGTTTGGGGAAGAGTAAAAAACCTGGCCACTGGCTGTTCTTGAATCCAGGTGTCAAAGTCAACATCACTTCATCTGTTTTGTGGACATAAAGCAGTGACTTCAGCACCAACTGCTGTAGCCTGAGCAAACATATGGTATCAGCAATTTACAATCAAAAAGAATCCACATTTCTAAGTTTAAAAAAACACTTCCTATTTAAATGCATCTGCTTGCACTGCTGTTTATTTAAATTGTCAGTTAATCAATGAAATGTAGTTGAGTTAGGAGCACATCGCAACAAATCAGTGTAATCACCTTCATCTTCATTTTACCTTAACTGGACTAATTTCACTGTTCAGCCCTGACCAGAGGCAAGTCAGAAGTGAAAAAACAAGAGGTATCTTCTGCCAAATTGAGTGATTTATCTATGCTGATCCAGCTCCTCCTTTTGTGGGAGCACATCTTTATACTCTAAAACCCTCGCTTCCAGTATCTTTTTTCCTAGGGCAGTGAGAGGAAGAGATTGGGTTACTCACCTAGAAATTAACAGCACAGCCTAAATCTTGTCTAAATCCTTTATCAAACAGCTCTTCACATTTCCTTAACACCTGGCTCAAGGGAGGAACCAGTTGTACCAATGAGCACCAAAATGTGCTCGGGTCTCTGTGGAGGTGACAGCCACCTAATGAAGGCAGTTTGCCTCAAATCAATTACACCATCATTTCACTGACCATAAAATGACATAGTAAGTGCCTCTTAAAGACAGTTACCACATGGTTATTGCTGCTTTCCAAATTGGATTGTCATCACAAGTGTTCAGGAGTGAAAGATACAGGTAGGGAACTCCTTAATTCCTTAGCCCTGGCAGGTTGGAGCTCCCAGTGCTTATTCATTTTGCATTAGCAAGAAACATCAGAACATCTCAGCTCCCCACACCACGAGGTAAATTATTCCTGGAACACTGTACTTGGTAGCCTCAAATTTAATTACCTTGTAGTCTGCAGGTCATGTTATTGCTCTGCAGTTACATGAGGTTGTTTTGTTGTTTTTTTTTTTTTTCCCATACCTATTTATATAACCTATAAAAAAATGTTCTGGTGGAGTGAATTTCTATAAATTGGTCCCAGGCACACAGTTCTCCCACTGTTTGAAAAAAAGAGATTCTGCTCTCGGTGAGCATCTGCTGGCTAATCCTGTATGCTGTTTAAAGAATGAAACTCATGTTTTAGCAAAGCACAATGCTTTTTAGATAAAGCCAAAATATTGATGTCAACACGAATTTCAGTTTAAAGCACAGATAGCTGCTCCCAGCTCAGCTTGGGTAGTTTTCCCAGTGGGAGATAATCCAGAACAAGCATATCTCAAAAGATACAAGCAGATTATGAGTTTGATCAGAATCAGAGTTTATCAGTATGTTTTGTGGTGTTTCCTTACGTTCAGCATATTCAGCCCTAAATAACAACAGACACGGGTTGTTTGGTGGTGCTGCATCCTTCTTTGTTCAAAAACAGCCCTCCTATGAAAAGTTTTACAAAAAAGAAGAGTCCTATATGTGGATTTTGTGCCAAACAGTGTATAGGTACACAGGGGAAAAGTGTGTCCCTCATTATTGTCCAGAGGCACATGCCATCACTGTGGACAGCAGCTGAGTGGCAGCCAAAGATCTGTCCCTTTGACTGAAGTGGAACATTTCACATATAAAGACCTTTTTTAAAATATTTTCCCCCAAAACTATAGGAAATTACTGCAACTGTCTCTGCTGGTCACTTCTGTATTGTATTTAACCTTATAAATATTTTACAGGCTTTCTTAATTTAAAACCCACTGAGATATTAACCTTTGCAACAAAGAATGCACTGAATCCGTTGTTGTGTGGTACTTGATTGATGTTAGTACAACCCATTGTTTTTTAGTTCTGGAGTACCTCAGTGTGTTATTAAACAGTGTATCATTTCTAATTACATAAGGGAAGAAGCACACATATATTTTCATTGCAGGCACCATCCTTTAACTTTTCTTTGTCTTGAAAGCACTATAAGTTTTCCAAGGAAATGTTAAATATCTGTGCAAGTATTTTTTTTCCCAATATTTTGACCATTTATCTGGTTAGGGGAGGAAGAAATATTTGCTCTGCCCTAGAATTTTAATGATGAAATTTTGATCCAGAAGAGAAATTAATTACAAGCAGTTAGTAGTGAAGTTAAGTATCTAACTCTTATCACTTCTCTCTTATAGAAATATCTAATTCCTTTTCTGGAGCAGACTCTATAGGAGGCATGTGAGCTCTCAGTTGTACATTGCACTTTTGTGTACAAATATTTTCTTGTCTGACAGGTCCAAGTTCCTAACAGATTTTACCCCCCAGCTTGGTTTGTGGCCCTTTGGATTACAAATATCACAAGTATCAATATGATCTGCTCAGTAATACTTTGAGCAGCAAGTAACTCAGGATTTGTTTCAGATGAAGCATGGATTGATATGATGTGATTTGCCTCAAAACTGTGAACAGGTTTTTCCTCCTTCCCTCCTCACCCTACTTCCCCACTCCTTTGTGAACCAGCAATAAACACCAGATGCTCTTTGCAATATGAAAAAGGGATGTACTCCTCTAAACAGAATTTCTGAAAACCAGGTAAATTGGAAGCTTCCAAGCAGTTCTGCTTAGGGAAATGGGTGGCTGGTTTTTTTTTTTTACCTGAGAAGCTTCAATCAAAAGTGGTAATTTGCACACCTGAGGGAATAAATATGAAGCAACTACAGCAGAATATTCCCAGGTGGAATCCACAATTGAGATTTCTGGGTGGAAAGACAACAAACATTTTTCCTTTCTTCAGCTGAGGGGGTCTCGCTGCTTTTGATAAAACCGAGGGAAGCTTTCCCACTGTGTGCACAAAACTCCAGGGTTTCATGTTTTGCAAGAAGTAATAGATTAATAGGAATTTCTTTTTTTCTAGACTGATGCAGACTTGTTTCACGTGCTTGCTAATTGACAAAGCAAGCCTCAAGAGCCATCTAGAGGTTGTTTGGCAAGACTCACTTTTATTATTTTAAGACTGTGACTCTTCCATGTCAGAAACAAACCCCTACAAACAAATCCTTCAGGTTTTGCCCTGGTGCAGCATGGTAAATCAGGAAGATCTCTAGTTATATCACTTGAACTTCAGCACTGTGGTATCAGAGCAATCTTCCCCTTCACCCACAATGCAGCTGTTTCATTAATGAGCAGCTGCATTCCTGTGGCACAAGAAAAAAGAGTTACAGGAGGTGCTACGTGAGGCAGAAAGCATTTGGCATGAGGACTGTGATCTTGTGAGCTCCAGACACACTCCAGGGGGAAAAAAGGACCCTGTAAGGGAATAAGCAGATTTTGCCAAAATGGAATTTGGTTAATGATGATGTTTCTGCAGCCCTGATGGTATTGTCTGGTCTGTTCTGGCCACCCTTTAATTCTGTGTCTAATCAAACCGAAGTCAATACCCTGAACTGGGGCCATGGTTTGCAGAAGAATGGGAAAATAGAGAGGTTTGAGGGTCTGTGAGTTCACTCCCACAGTTTACAGATAACCAAAATGTGCCAGCCTTCAGACAGACAGATTCTCTTTGGGGGCAAGCACGGGAGACTTGTTTTTGAGGTTCCTGCATGGCTTCAAAATAAAGGAAAGAACAGGTGATGACAAGGTGATGGGAGCAGTCCTTTCAGTTCTAGCAGATGTTTGTTTCAGTTTGCAGCTCCAGTCTTTGGTGGTCTGGGTTTTCATTCAGATTTCATGACATCCTCAGACAGAAAGGTTTTTAATATGAGCAACAGAGATAATTTTCTGTACTGAGTTTAAATCTCTGTTTGTCTGAAAAGAACAAGTATGACCTTTCACTAAATCAGACTGAAACCACTTCCTGGCACCCTTTACTCTCCAGAGAGGAATCCAGTGAAGTTCTTCTTGTGTAAGTTGCTTTGATGTTATTACATCTTGTGTAACAAAAACCTTGGACTTGAAGGTCTAAATATACTTTGCCCAATCCAAATATTGCACTGACATGACAAATAAAACTATACCTACTGAAAACCTGAGTAGAAAGCACATCTGTATACAGAAAGAAACACAGCAGGAATGTCATATATTCACTTTAGGTTAAAACATGCACTTTGGATTTAGAGGAATCTCTTTGATATTTACTGTGTAATTAATCTGCTGGAGGAAGTACTTGAATGCCAGACTGGAACAACAGAAACACAAAAGGGGTGAAGTGCTGATGTAGCACCAGTAAAACTGAGCCTACAAAACTCTCCAGAGCTACACAGATACAGAGATTTCCTGCTCCATGGAAAGGAGATTCCTGCAACTTGCGGTTTTTTTTGGATTTTCCACCGAGGTTGAGTTTCTTGGAGAACAGTGAGCAGCAAGAGAGGTTTAATTTCAGGATATTAAAGCCTCCTAAAATGTTTGTGAAGTGGTAAGGCAGGCAGCTGCCTAATGGGCTCCCAGGGCTGCCCTTGGCTCCTGTGGGGTCCCTGTGCAGACCCAGCCCAGGCACAGCTCCACTCCTGCATTATGCATAACCCCAGATGTGGTGGAGAGGGGAACTCGTGCAGATGCTGCTGGGTAATGGCAGGGGCTCTTGGAGTCCTGGGAGAGGCAAAAAGAGGTTTTATCAATACCTATTATGACTGAGCTGAAGTGAAGTGTTTCCATAAGGGATTTCTGCCTTCAGGATGCATAAACTGGCTCAATCAAAATGCTGAAGGTAGAAAGAGACAACAAAGATAAAGACTTCAGGGGGGCTGCTGTTCTGTTTATGCCAGATATTCCAGCCATGACTCTGAGTGTCAATGAGAACAGACAAATAATAGAAAGGTGAAAACTGAAAATCACGGCTAAAGTGTTTCTCCAGCAGAGATGTATTTCTCTGTACATCTGAATTCAGAACACTGGACATGAAAAATAAGATATAGGAGTTCTAACCTTCAGAGAAAGAACGGCTCAAAAAAATGTGTTCCTGTAAAAGATGCCAAAACACAAGTTCACTAAAATGCAACGGCCATATAATTAACAGAAAGGAGCAAGCAAAATATGAGAAACACAGCACATATAAGCAGAACATAGAATAAAAATGCTTGTGTATACACACGCACATGTATTTTCAATGTGAATATGAGGACAGCATCTGCTGATAGCTCAGCTATGCTGCACAGTGAACACTACCAAATTGGTGAGGTCAAAATAACATAAATTATTTAACAACATTTCTATTATAAACTATACCCAGGCCTGGGCCATAGAGAAAGGCAGGGATCTCACCAGGAATGCAGGGTTGGTATAATATAGGCATGGTTAGGTGAATATTTATAAATCTCTGACTTTTGCATACTGATCTAGAGCCTAGAACTGTATAAACTTCAAGTCAGTACTAGCCAGGGCTCAGAAGAGCAAACCATCCAGTTAATCAGTGATCCTGACTAAAATTGTTCAATGATCTTTTGTAAAATGCAATTTTAAACTGTTCTTTCCTTTACATGATAAAATAAACAGTGATGATCCCCTAACAGAAAGCACATGGGTAATGCTTCAGACAGTTCTTGGCATTTAGCACCTTTAAGTGAAGTTGCAGACCCAAACTCAACATAAAGCTCTAATAAACATCACAAATCAAGAATATTTGTCCAAGAAAAGAATTGATTTTTTCCTCATTTGCAAACTTAGACAGATTTAATAGAGATATTCTTCACTGAAAATAAAAGAATGATTTTGCAAACCTCAGAATCTGAAACTCCAGGCCTTAATGGCTAAACCATTATGGGGTCTTTATTCCACATCTTCACAGTAACCATTGCCTTCAGACAACATCCAACTCCCTCCACTGAGAATAAGCAAGATAAAAAAACCCCAAACCACCAGACATTAGTAGGTAACGAATTATTGAGAACAAACTAAACCAGCAAGTAAACACCACATCTTTTAAAAAGCAGGTTTTTGATGCCTTTTGGAGGCTTGAGAAATGAGCTAAGCTGAGTTGCCCACAGTCTATTACATGTCTGATTGCTTCTGACAGGGGGCAACACTTCACACAAAGAGCACAAAACACCCTTAAACATCAGAGAAAAGCAAGAAAGAAATGTAGATGACAGATTAAAAGGAATGTCTTGGGCTGGATGTTTGCTTCCCTTTAGTAAACTCACATCTGTCTACAGCATGATCTAGGAGAGATGAGGTCAATGTTTGTATTTCAGAGTAAAATCAGGCTCTTTTCCTCACCCAGGGATCAGTGTTATCATTCTCAAGTAGTCCCAGTGAAATAAGAGATTCCTGCAGAGTAAGGAAGCACTAAAAGTGTGCAGATTGCAGGTGCATTTATGCCCAATTTCAGAGGTAACATATTCTCAGAATTATCAACAAATGAGTTGGAGTTTTCCTTTGTGTGACACAATTGTAAGACATTACTTTTTAACGTTCTTGTAACACATTTGCAGTCCCACTCGGCCCCCAGAGAATACTGCAGAGTATATAACAACAGCAAAATTTGTGATATATAATCAAAATCAACAGCTTTCAATGAAAAGCATCCTTTAAAATTTGCCATGCTGCCAGCTACACTGAGCTACACTCTTTACATGATGGAGACCAGCATGTATATTTGAGAAGAGCTATAAGTAAATATAGAACCACATCCTACCTGTAGACATTTGCTATATGATTTTTCCTCATTTGCAGGCCCCTGTGTTCACAAATTATAGGCTAGGATATGGTCCAAAGCCAGGAGAATACTTCAGAGCTTTGTTGCTTTCTCTACTTTCCATCTCTTGAAGAACAGCAGTCTAGCTGTGAGCTCAATAGGATGTTTAAATTTGAATTCTGTGAAGCTGACAGACCAAGAAAGAGGAGAAAGAAACACACAAGAATGAAAATTTCAGCATGTGCCAATGTATAAATGAAAGGTGTCGTGATCCTTTCTCTAGACCATGATCTCTGTGACCCTCTGACTTTGCCAGTGTGAACTGTGGCTCGAACATCCCATCTTCCCCAGCAGCATCTTTGCATGACACCCAGTTATCCTGCTGAAGGAATTTCATTAAATTCAGATGTTTTCATCTGCTGCTTTTCATCTGTGCCACCAGGTTGCACTGCACCAGACTGGCTTTTGTCAGCTCACAGTCTTGTTTGTCACGAGCAGAGACGTAGCTCAGATGTACTGAGGAAAAAATCTGTCCAAAATTGTTTGTCAGGAAATGTCTGTGCTTGGAACAAAAGTATCTGAACCAGGATGGAGGGCCCAGGCTTCTTTCTGGTTGTGGATTGTGTGAGGTGCCACACCAGATAAGTCACACTTACAGGATATGGATATCCCAAATCAGTACTTGTTGTTTTAGTTTCTGGTACATCCACACACATTTTACTGTTCATTGCAAGGAACTTTTTGCAGAATTTAACCTTTAATTTCCATACTAGCATCTAGTAATAGTATGTTCCAGATCATCTATAGATTTCAACATTTTAACACCTAGATATGAGATGGGGTCCTGCAAATTGGGATATTTATGATGCCAAATGTTTGGTTTGCACAGCTGCTACTCCATGAACTTATCAGAGTAGCAACATCCTTCCCAGCAAAGTTTGCTATTATCCTAACAACCAAGTCACTTCAATCAAATCATCCAAACTATTTGTGTCATTATGTTAATTAAAACACATTAATGTTTATACACTGAACCTAGAAGCAGATAAAGAAGAATTGCATATATTAAATTCACTTGGAAAATGAAAATTTATTTCAAATGAGTTTGAATGGAGGGCACAGAGCTACTCACCAGTTTGGTTTGACACATAGAAATATTTTCAATTTAACAAAGAGAAAGTTGTTACTGAAAATTTTTGAATCTTCAGTTCTAGTGTTTTTCTTAAAAATGGAATGCATTTCACTTCATTCTTCTCATGTCTCATTTTGTCATTTCTGATGCTCCTTCATTTTCTATTTCAAGATTACATTTTTTCCTGTAAAATGTAATGATTTGTTTTGATTAAACAACCTGAAGATAAAAATCCACTGCTTTGGGCAAACTGGTTATTTCAGATGAAGCCAAAATTACCTTTTGTTTTCTTTAATTATTTTTTTAAAGAAAACAAAACAACAATAAAAAACCAAAACAGTGTCAGTCACCCTGTTCTTCAGGTTGTCTGGCACTTCCCAAGGGTACAGGTGAGATGAGAACAAGCAGGGAATTGAGACTTGGAACCCTTGAACTTGGATCTTGCAAGAGGACATTTATGAAATATGATGCAACAGTTCTACCTGTGAAATTTTTCAGTTCAGCTTGTTGATATTAAAATTGGAATAGGTCCAGTTCAGACCAATATTTCTGTTTATTTCATCTCCAGCTACCTCTTCACTTCAGCTGTAAAGGTTTCAGGACAGGAATGTCTGACCTGCAAGTGAGACACTTCACTTCAGAAACGTCTCCCCAGTATTCTTGCTCTGGTATTCCCTGGTATCTTTCCCTGATCATCCCTGAATTTCCTTATTTTCAGCCTACTGGCCCTGAGGCACAGCCAGCTGTTTTCTGCCAATGCCAGAGCATGTATGACAGGCGTAACATAATATTAAACACATTTTATCTATGGACTCTTCTGGGCTATGTCTTCTGTGTCTGGGCTCCTTGCCAAACCTCTTGGCACATCTCTGCCTTTTGCAGTACCCAGAATGAATTCATGACTGAGACAACTTATATGATGGAGTAAAGTACCCTTACTGGAAGTGACAACTGTGTTCAGGTCTAAAAACTGGTGAGTTAGTTAAAAATCAATTTTCCCTATTAGCCAATCAATAAACTAAAGGCAGCTTAGAGGTCATTGGAGCAAAAATGTCTCCCCTGAGTCGTGAGCTGGGATCACAAAGAGCCCAGAAACCAAAGCTCTCCAGTCTCCCAGTGCTGTAGAGCTCACAGTGCAATCACCTCTTTTGTCTATAAAAATGCAGCGAACACGGCAACAGTGCCCCGGGATTCTGAGTGAACAATCCTGGAAAGAATTGCACAGAAAAGATTTTTATCCTTTTTTTTTCTCTCCTGCATTCCTTTCCACTTTTCCCAAAATACTCTTTACCTGGTGCCTTTTTTTCATGACAATCCTGGTTTAACCATGTCAGGTATGGCTGATAACATGACAGAAAAAAAAGGCAAAAAGACAGAAAAAAAGACAAAAGAGGGATAAACCCAGAGCTATTCTGAGCAGAGCACTTTCAGTGGGTTGGGTCCATGGAAAACACAGAAATCTCTGCACAAAGTTGGAGGATTTTTAAACCAAACCTAGGCTTTAAAACCATTGCAGACATGAGAAAGGTACTGAATATCTGTACAGAAAAGCCACAAATACACAATTTCCACTGATGTGCTGTGTTGCTCTATGTAGAAATTTCTGAACATTCACTACAGTGTAATTTATCTGCTTATTTCACATATTTTTACAATATGGAGACTAAATACCAAAGTGTTTAATGAATGGGGAGCAGGCCTAAGCTTCTGACCCACACGGGGGCTTCTAAAGATTTTCTTGTTCGGATTTTCTCTGTTCCTCGAGTATCTCATCATTGCAGAATCTCAGAATTTACAGCTTCAGAATAGCTGTAAATTCATGAAAGATCCAGTTAACCTCATTTAGATTAGGGCATAGCTAGGCAAATTACTCCCACGAGCATACTTTATCCTGTCATGTTTTTTTTCATATCCTGTTACTGTAGCTAGGGGAGGTGCAGTGCACACCTGCCCCAGGTACATGTAAAGGAACAAATCTTTGTAAGGCACAGGAATAAAAAATGAAATCCCTGAGCTCACACAGTAACACCTGAAAAGAAGTACTTCTGTCACAGCTTCCTTCACTGGTTATAGAATGTTTTTTTCCTCTTTTGCATTGGACACCCACAGAATAATTGAAGGAAAAATGGTCCCATGGGAATTGGTCTTGAACACTGCTAAAAAAGCTGTACCAACTGCACAGCATGCACTCGAACTGCATGAAGATGAATGGAGGGGAAAAAATGTCCAATATTCCCTGAAAGTTTTCTGAAGTTTTTATGGAGAAATTCAAGCCCATGTATCTGCTAAAATATCCATTGTTGTGAGTAGCTCACCTCACAGAGAAGTTCAAATGCTCTTTTTATTTTGTGACAGGGCAGAAGTATTTACACCCATCAGGTTTACACACAGACATAATCAATTGCTGCTTTTCTGACAAAACTCCATCACTGTAAAAATGCTCCATTAAATGCCTGGTAATAACATTCCATAGATGTTTTATTGAAAAAACAAGTTTCTGTAAGCCAAACTGCACACAGCATACTGGTAAAAATGGGAAATAAAATGTTCATGCAATGGAAATATGTCCAAACCAGAAAAGACTAGTGTAGAAAACACAGAGAAGAGCTCAGTAAATAAGTTTGATCCAGGCTATAAAATTCTAGTGGTAATCAAAAAAAGCCTGGTTCAGGTGGTTGGCTGCAAAGATATCAGTGAGATTGGCACCAGGAAAATGACCTTTGGTGCTCTTTCTCCTTGAGAGCTGTGCTCCCTTCTCACTATTTACTGTCAGTAGCTCAGCTCCCACAGGATCTGTGTCGATATTTTTTGGAAAACATTTTTGTATGACTTTTCTTAACAAAAATTTATCTCAAACCCACCAAAATTCTTCCACTGAAAGTACACTGGAAATATTCCGTCTCTCTGAATTGTAAAAATGTTTTGGTTTTGCAGAAAAAGCTCCATGTTTTCCACAGGGAAAAATAAACCTATTTTCTAGACAGCTATCCCCCATCAGCTGTCTCCTCAGCAGGCCTCCCACCCTCCTGGGAACTGAGCTATAGGGGAAGACATAAAGCAGACAGACCCTTCTCTCTAGTTGTAGGAATTGGTTTTGCTATCTTCTCTTACTCTGCTGACAATTTTCAAGCTTCTATTTTAGTTTCTTTCTTCATCAGTCTTCAGGTTTTAGTGTAAATTGTCCCTGGTCTCCTAGTTTATATTTCATTCACTTTTTCCCGTGGTGGTGGTGGTTATATTTTCTCCTGTGTTGGTCACTGAGCCTTGGCTCTTCCATTATTTCTTACCTACTCCTGCCATAATAAATTACCACATAACCTTTGAATCCTTGAGACAGAAAAACACAGCATCTTTGAGGAGATTGTCTAGGCTGTCACCTCTTGGATTTAGGAATGTCTGCAACCTGCTGATTAAACCCCTGCTCTTGTCTAAGGACTTCAGGTTTGCCACACTTACCTCTGTGATCCAATTTTTAAAATTAAGTTACAAAACTCTGAATTATCTCACCATTATCCCCCTCCAAATCACGTATATATTTTTTCTTTTTTGGAAAACCTTTCCTATTTAATTTATCCCAGGAAATATTTATCCAGGGCAGTTCTTGAGAGAATCAGACTGGATGCACTGAAAAGCTAAAGATTAAGGTCCAGGGGACCAAGAGAGGTGCAAGGGACTGAACTGGTACTGGTGGCTCTTGAAATCCTGGACTTGGAGTAACAACTTAGACTCATTCCAAGGTTGTAGAGATTATTCCTCTGGATATTGCACAATGCAGCAGACTGAGCTATGGAGTGCTCCAAGATCCTGTTTATTCAGTGTATAAAATTCACCTCTGGGGGCTCCAGCTGAAGAACAGACAAAACAGTTTTCCCCATAAAGTTTTACAGCTGCTCCAAGGGCCCTCCACTAAAAGCCTCCACACTTGTGAAAAGGAGAAGAAAAGGAAAATGTGTATCACTTCCCAGTTATGAAGTGGGAGTAATCACATTTATTTTCTTTCCTTTTATTCTAGACTAACACTCTTTGGAATAGAGACCGTGGTGCCAGGGAGGTCCCTCATGATGTGCACGAGGCTCTGCTGAGAACAGCTGGGTTAGAGCCACATGTGGAATGAGAGAATGAACCCTTCAGTGCAACCACCACTATACACACCTCTGAATTTGCTCTGGCTCTGGAGGGAATTGGCTCTGTCATGCTCAGGAGAATGGCAGGGCCCAAGAATGTGCCTGTGGAGGTGCATCAGGATGCCTGGTCTTCATCAGCAGGAAAGATGATGATATTATGATGATATTAACCCTTGGTTTTCCCTGTGGAGACCACATTGGCATGTCCACTCTCCTGCTGTGCCCAACATTCAGCATCCACATTGTAGCTCCTAAATCCACACTCAGGTCAGGGGTGTTTGTAGGGGCTTTATTCAAGTGCTTGCTCTAGGAAATAAAAGCAGATCTGTAAAATCAGAGTGTATAATATATTAGAAATGCAATACAATTCTCAGGGGGATCTTCATTGAGACCAATGGGATGATCCAGGGGAATATGATGAATGGCTACTGCCCTTTTCTTCTTCCAAATAAACATTTCATCCCTCTCCACCAGTGCTGGGCAGCAGATGCAAAATTACAGTACAGAAAAAGAGCATAATTTGGCCATAAAAATGTTGCAATAAGTTGTTACATAACTGAAATGCCACCGCCTTTAGTGCATCCACCCACTCATTTTACAACCAGTTAATATTTTTCTGAACTTACATGTTGTATTCTATCCTGCCGCCTCTGCAATCTTTTTGCCTATTTTTCTGCCAAAGCCACAAGAATAAAGCTGTCAACACTGCAACTAAGCCATCTTTCTTGTCTGGCAAATTGTCTAGTGGAGACTATAACCTCCTGGATGCTCCACTGCATAATGTAAGTATCCTGTCTTAACAAAACAGAATTTAAATATTCTTTAGGTACAAGATATCTTCAGGCTTCTGTGCAGAAACAAGTTAAATATATTTTCCTGACATTTTTTTTTTACTTTTCTCCAGTGGGAATGGCACAGACATTCATATTAAGCTGAACACGTATTGACATGCTTAGAGAGATGTTATATGGCTTTTCAACTGAAATATCTCCAGGTATTTGAACTGCAATAATAAATATGGCTGCTCCTGAGGGAAGGAAGAAGCAGCAAGAAAATTCCCCAGAAGAGTGTGATTAAGAACTGAAGTGTGCCTCTGGCATACAGTAGTTATGCTTTGGATGTGATTGGGATTTATGAATTCAATTAATGCCGGAGCACAATTTTAGAAAGTTATTAGCAAGCTCCTGGCTGAAGAGAACATGGTTCATTTGTGCATTCATCCAGTTTAGCTTTATCATTGTGTTGTTTACAAACACAAGGCTGGATCCTCTGAGATGTGTTTTGGGGAGGCACAGATGACAGTTGCAGAGGAGCCACATGGACAAAAAATGCACCCTCATCTGTGGGGTAGCTTTAAGTGAATTGGAGGAGCTGTAATTTTCCATTTGACAGATCAAAAGAGAGAAACTCATAAGAGAAGAAGGACCAGTCTCCTTTTCTCAGCTTTTCCATTTTGTGTCCCAAGAAAGGCTCTGGGCTGTGTGTTCATCTGATGTGAATTTGCTGGATGTACATCACCAAGGAGCTGGGCCCTCCTGAGGTTCACTTACAATTTACAAACTAACCGAGGCCAGACGTGACTGTCTGCGTGGGCTTGTGCTGCATGCATCTATATACATTTACATCTTGGTATTTATATATGGATAAATATAAACATGTCTCAGCTTGCCTTTTCATTTTTTCTATAGACACAGCTCTCCCCATCTGCCTCCTAATTTCAGAATTTCAATGTCATCTGTATTTGTTAAGGCCCTGTCACCTCAGGCAGGGTCTGCTGGTGGGGATCTCCGCTCTGTGCACCCAGAGAGAGCCCAAGAGCTGCGGTCTGGGTCCTAAGCTTGTCTTGGATCACTGAGCTGAATAAAGCTATTCATAAAGGCAAAAAAAAATCAGGTGTAAGCAGCTGAAGGCTCGGAGATTAATGAAGCATTTGGGAGGGAAAGCAGCAGAGATTTCTCAGGGCAGTCCTGCCCCGGACAACCAGGGAGGGGCACAGATGCCCTGAGGTTGGTGTAGCAATCACAGCCAGCACCAGAACCTCCTTTCCCTCAGTCACTCACTGTCCCCTGCTTTAGTTAGACCTCTTCCACAAAAAGCAGTAAAGGCCACTTATTCACTTCTGTCAGGTACTAACAAATATTTATTCATGCCTCATTATGTAGCTAGGTCAGAGTAAATACTTTGGTTTCTAAGGATGGCAACAATCATTCTTTCTCAGGAGAAATACCAAAATCTCCATTTAGACTAGGGCTTACATAAATCCTCTCTCTCTGGGCTTGTATGGCTGAAGAACGAATGCAAGGGACAGCAGAATTACATCTCCTTGTTTTCCTATTGCCAGCACTGCAGTATTTCAGACAAAGCAGTTTTGTGTGAGAAGCATTTTCCCTTTCATTTCAAAGAGCAGCATTTCAAACCCTGTGCCAGGCTTGAACCAACACTGTGGCTGCCAGCATGACTCACAGCCACTTTGGCAAAACAGTATCTGCCAGTGAGGAGAAAATCTCAGTGATGCTTCAGGCACAACTCTGTGACAACAACAGAGTAATTAACTTTTGAAATCAACCATATCAATCCTGCACAAGAGTAGGAGAAACCTTGCACCTGCATTTTCTGGTGTGTCCCTGAACCAAGACATGCAAATGTTTTAAACTTTGTGAATTAAGGTTAAACTACAGAATACACAGCTGATCCAATGGAAAAGAGATTCTACTTTTCAATAATATGTTACTTGTGATTCCTTTGAAGGCTGTGGGGGAGGTAAAATCTCTGAGAAATAATCACTTCTTTAGAAATTTTGACATTGTGAGAAGCACTGTGTCAGAGAACTTACCTTGTGAAGTTTTGCCTTCAGTGGTCCTCACATGTGCAGTTCAGCAAGGCTCCTGGACACAGGCATCACAATTTTGGGAGCTGCTCTGAGGCTGTAAGTGTGGAGCAAGAGGGAAAGAGGCTAAAGGCAGCTCTGTTTCCTTCAGATCACAGGAGCCTCTGTGCCAGCACTGAGACACCCAAGACAAAGGTTTTGGAGTTAGTTGAGAATTTTCTGAAGAATTTCAGGGGTGTCTTTGGTTTTACCCTATAGAGCCACTGGAAATGGAAAGGAAAATGAAAACCAGAGCTTGTGGGCTCTCTTACAGTCGATGTTAGTCCTTCATAGCCTAAAGCACATTCTTATTATTACTCTATATTATGTTTTACAGTTTCAGAAAATTGTGAGTAAAATGTTTTTTGGCTTGTTTATTTTTCCATATGTCAAAGGCAAAACTTTCCCCTTTGCTTCCATTGAATCTAAAACTGACAAGGCTGCTCTTCTTTAGCAAATCATAAAGCACCTTATTCTGCCAAGACATCTTTGTTTGTGCACCAGCCACATCAGATGCAGTTAGTGCAGAGCTGGGAATACTGTTTATTAGTTAACCACAGCTGCAGAACTAGCAGATGGAGCAGAGCACATTTTTGTTGAAGATCACAGAAGTAATGACTACTGTTCTATTCTTTTTTCATTTTTACTCTGTCATTGCTTCGCGATGGAGTTGCAGATTTCGTTAGAGACTCCACAGACTGGTACAGAAACCACAGTATCCATTACATTTAATTACTCCCCCATTTGTTTAAACAAATGAGTGATTTTATTAAATTGAATTATTTTCCTCTGCTGCTAACATGAGAAAGGGGCATTATAATTACAATCAGGTTGGCATTTTAAAGTTATAACATTTGTAAGCTACAGCAAAATTTTCCAAAGCCCTGTCAAAATTACATGCATATTTAAATGCCAACAAAATTTGCCTGTATACCACCTTTAAAAATATCTTCTCACTCTGGGAGCTGAAACTGAGATCCCAGCTAAGGGGTAACAAATCAAAGTGACCGAGTGGCCAGCAAAACCTGTGTCTTCTGAGAGCCCCCAGAGCAAAGACAATGATGCAGTGCCAAGGAGACAGCAGTGACACTGGGGCTGCTCACTGTTATTTAGAAGAATTCCCTCTGGCTTCACTAAAAGCAACAAGCAAAACAATAACCAAGAAGTAAGAATTTTTAGCCTTTTCATTTCTAATGAAGCAAGTGTGCTTCATTAATCTTTAATCACCAGGATTTCAGGTCTGTTGCCTTACTCTGATGAAGTTCCACTTCTCCTTACAGCTTTTGCACTAGATCTTCCACACCTCCAGCTTTCATATCCACACCTCCAGCTTTCATATCCACACCTAAAGCTTCACAGGATCCAGGTTCTGTCCCAAGGATCAGACTACAGCTTCCTCAGAATGGGGAGTAGAGGGTCAGGGACACAGGGACTGATCTGGTGACCAGGACAGGAGCCAAGGGAACAGGATGAAGCTGTGTCAGGGCAGGCTTAGGCTGGATATTTGGAAAAGGTTTTCATCCAGAGGGTGGAAGAGGCTCCCCAGAGAAGTGGTCATGGCTAATCAAAACTGTTGCCACATCCTACAGTGCACGAAAGGCATTAAGCCTATACTCAAGGTCTACATGAAGAAATTAGTTTTGTCAGGGCTCTTACCACAACACACATCAGCAAAAATATTAACTCTGTTAAGGATGGAAGATTACCTCTTCTGCAAATGAAAGGGGGGATGAACAAAAGGTGTAACTGTGTGATGTGATTTTTCACTAAGGCTAACAGAAAAGTGGGGTGTAAGAAGCAGCTTTTTTCTGACTGATATATCAAAAGAGCTTGGGGTACAGAGACAAAGAAATGAAGGCTGGGTTTGGCAGGACAGTGGAGTAGAAGAGGGATTTTATTGCAGCTCTGCTTTTACCCAGCCGTAATCAGGTGGTTAAGACTCCTTGTGCCTGTGCTCTGCTCTCCTGTTTGCTCTGCCTTTTGGACAGGACCCTGCAGGCTGTGAGCTTTTCCACTTGTCACTCCACCCTACAGGACACTGGCCTTGGCAGAAGGTCCTAAAAGCTACCAAACCCCCCCAAAACTCACACCCAATTATGATGAGTTCTGATGATGGCATGAACACATTCCCAAGATGCATCTTTAGAAAATATAACCTGCAGAACTGCTCTGGCAATGGCACACAGCGGGGGTTTAGGGTGTGGGCCATGATTTCCTGACCAAGTCTGTCAGTGCTTCAAAGAGAAAATCATTTTAGTGTTTTACATCCTCAAGCAGATGAAAATGTTGAGAAATAAATGTCAAGTGACATCAGCCAGGGCTGAGTGTCTGTCTAGAGCTGAGACTTTATAAATCTTGAAGCAGAACCATGACAATGATGATAAAATTTTCATTGCCAGTTTGTCACTCGGCCACTGGACGAGAATCCCACCAAGATCAGTGGTGGGAGCATCTCTGTGGGCAGCTTTTATTACACTGAGATCTGTTGTACTGGTCAGGGAGAGCAAAGGTGCCGTAAGCCTCTCTCCCCCAGAATTAGCCCAAAGTGTCTCTCTCAGCTCACAGCAAGCCTGCAAGTGTGTTTCTGCAACACCTAAATGTCCCTCCATGACAACAGAAACCTTTGCTGTCCTAAAGCCTAAAGAGGCTTTAGCCAGCACCAAATATAGGCCTAACTCCTCAATAAGAAGATAATGTGTAGTGCAGGTTCCTTCCATGAATAACATTTTTCAATCTGAGTGTATTTCTCTGCTTGAAGGTACTGGTATCTTGAAGAAAAAGAGAGAGATTTCCCAGATGCAGAATTACTAGGAGCTGCCAGGATTGAGACTGTGAAACCAAGGCTCTGAATGCACAGAATCAGACTCTGCCAGGAAACTGCTGCTCTGCACTGTCCTCAGTATGCTCAAACCCAGCCCAGACAGTCACTTAACCAGAGTCAAGATTGCTTTGCTGTAAAAAATAACCTGCCTGCACCTCTGGCCTGCAGTGCATGGCTTACATCCAATATTAATGTGTTATTGATGTGAAGATTCACACCAATGATAGTCATAAAAAAAAACGTGGATCTTTTATCGCCTGATGAATTTGAAGGAAGAATGAATCCTCCAACCTCTCTTTGCCAGGCTTTCCCCCTCACCATGTCTCTGACATGCACATTGCAGCTGAGCCAAGTGAGGCATGAAGCACCACAGCTGCCAAAAAAGTTAATTTTAGTTAATTCCACAAACCAACTAAGGCAGCCCCACTTTAAGAGTGGGGGAAATGCTGAGGATGAAACCCTGCAACAGTGCTCCAAATACAGGTTTAGAGGTTTAGCCAGGTAGTTTCCACATCAAAGAAACTTTCCTGAGTAGCAGCTGGATGATCTCTTTGCTCTGTAGAATGTGGAGATGAAAATCTCAGTAGTAGGTTGAATCCATTCGTCTCTCTAAGATTATTTCTTGCAGAAACATGAAGTTCTTTTGAGCACAAAAAAAGGAGAAGAAAACATCATTGGGGTCAAAACACTCTTTGAAGACTCATGGAATTCAGACACAGTGCATTCCTTCTGTTTCTCCTCCTCATGACAACATTTGTCACAGACACACTCAGCCCACATCTCTCTGGATATGAATCTCTGTAGTGTGAATTTGGTTTGCATTCTAGCAACATGTCCTCAGCAGATATGCCCAACCTTGACTAAACCAAAGGAATCCAACAAATCAGTGGATCTACATCCAACTGATAAAAAAATCCTACATTTTTCTTCCCACAGACTGCTTGCAATTGCCACCCACTTTCTAACCTTTCCTGTTTTGAATCAAAAAGAAAACACAGTAGCCAGAGAACTGAATTACAAAATAGTGAAATAAGTCTGAAAGCTGCAAGGCATCAGTCAGAACAGAACATTGTCTGTGACACAGGAGATTTTAGATGCCTCATTCTCATGACAAAAAATGTGCACTCCTAGTGCCATCCAATGTTTTCACCGTGCACTGAAGAACTGTGTAACTCCAATAATGAGTGCTGGGCACTTCACCTGTCCTCAGACTGGACTTCACACTAGTAACACAAAAAGGGCTACAGCAATTCTGCCAGAAGTAAATTGTTCTCTCTGAAACAAGCACATATGCAGCAGAGGACAAATCTCTTCCATGTAGAAATCTGTGAACAATAAAACCAAATCAGTCAGCCTAAAACTATTTATGTTTTGCATCTGTGTCTAATAGGATCTCAAGTGTTTGTACAAACTGGGTTTATCAGTTTAAAGCATCTTTAACTCAGGAATTCTAGAAATCAATCAAAAACTAACTCAGTCTCTAGGGCAGACAAATCTTAGAGGACGTTTGCAGAACTCTGTACTCTTGAAATAAAATCATCTCATATATCCACCTGCCAAAATGGGCTACCATGTATCCAGAGTTAATGGGGTCTTGGTAGACAAGCTGGCATAGGAATATTTTCCAATCAAGATATTTATGTCTGTTTTTATCTGATATAGATTAACAGACATCAGATATTTATATCAGATATAGTTAGAAACACACACTAGAATTCATTCAATGAACCCACTGAAAGTTTTATAACTGCTCAGTGTTAGGTACATGCCATGCACAGCCTGAACATAAGACATCATCAACACATTCTCTAAAAGTGTCATTTTAAATTGGAAAATAATTACTGGCACTACACTTTATATTATTTTAAATAATTTAGGACATCAGCTAATTCAGTGCTCTCTTAAAAGTTATAGCTCCAGTAATTTCCAGTTCATAAAAAAAACAGCTGAAGGCTTTATTATGCTTTGGGCTCCCAAATACTGAGAATTTCTCCTTGCAGAAGGACTTAAAGGGTCTGGGATGAATAAGAGATATGTCTGATTTATTGACTTACAGAGGTGTTTGTAAAATGGAGTTGGCTGCACTGATTGCAGATATGACAGGTAGATTATTATTGTCAGAGGCATCCCCAGGCCTCCAGGTTAAGAAGGTCAAATGTATTTCTAAACTTCCAAATGTATTTCTTAGCACTTATACGTGCTTTTGGCTACTTGGAATTGCTCTCAGAGAAGGGAATCCTTGAAGGAGCAGTGTGGTCTTCCACAGAGCCCAAATCAATGGCTCTGGGAAGGGAACCTCTGACCTTCTCACAGAATCAGTGGCAGATGCTTGGCTAATTTGCTCCTGTAAACCTCCTACAACAGAGTTCCTCATCTCCTCTAGCTGGTTTTGCTTTGTTTTGCTTTCCCCACATTCCCAATTCGCAGGCTACCCTGGGATTCACCACCAGGATGCGCAGCAGTGAGCAGGAGAACAACTCTCACAAACCTGTTTGAGGGACGCCGCCTGCTCCCCTTTGCTGGTGCCTGCCAAGGTTTCGCCAAGTACAGACAGCCTGGGAGATGGGAATACAGAAAGCATCCAAATCCTTCCACAAAAGACTTCATTTGAAAGCATTTACCCAGTCTTTCAGGACAGGCATTTCAGAAGGTCAGGGCTCTTGCCAGTGACTCAAGCTGGGAACCCCAAAACGCAGCTCCTCAGAATGACACATACCCCCCGAGAGTGCCAGCCAGGGAGTGCATAATACGTGCTCAAGGAAGTCAATGTTCATTGAGGCAATTAAATATCATGCTTTATATTGCTGTCACTTGTAATTTAGTTATACTGGAAATGAAGAATGGGTTGTCTATGCAATTGCTATCATAAACATCACCGAGTCTGTGTGGAAAGATTCACAGTAAAACACTAAGTTGCCATTATCTCAGTGGCAGGTCTGTCCTCTCACTGAGCAGTAAGTAATAACTCTTTCACATTTGCAAAAGAAAGCAATGTTTGCACTGTAAGGATGTGTCCTGTTAGTTTGAAAATAATGCCAATAAGGTGCTCTCCTTAGAAACATCTCCACCATCCAATTGTTTCCCAATCACAATTCATTTACTCAAGGACTGCACTCTGCTAGAGAGAAGGAATGATCCTGCTCTCATAATTACTGCTCCTGTGTGCAAACATTGACAGCACAGAGGCAATTCTGGCTGATTTAGCCAAGTGAAAGGTTAATACTTAGGAGCTGCAGGCAGAATATTTCTTCCAGCAGGAAGACATTCAGTGTGCAATAAAACCTTCTCCCCAGCTCCTGTGGGCTTTGCTAAGCATGGCTTCAGAGAGACAACAAGTGCTGACACACAGGGACAGGAGCCTCCCTGGATCATCCATACCTGACACTGCCCGACAAAAAAACCCCATGAACCCACACAGTGAAAATTCAACACTTCTGATTCCCCCTTCTGCTCTGAAATGTACCTTGGCTCTGCACCAAGAGGAATTTAAGGTAAAAATATTTATGTTTTATCCATTCCAAGAGGAATTTCAGCCAGAGACAAGATATTTTATCAATTATTGGTTTGGTTTTTTTTTTTTTTTCTTAATTTGTGGCCTCAAATACAACACTCTCACAGTAACAAGGCAGTTACTGAACACTAGTTTACACTTTTCAAGATGCTCCATCGAAGGAAAAGCACTCAAGGGAGTCAAGTTACAAATTTCTTGGTGGACAGTTATTGATCTTGCTCAACTTTTAAGGTCATCATTGGAAGATACAGGGTATTTATCATGTCTGAAACATACTAGAGAAAAAGACTAAATTGAGTGATTTATAAAAAAGTAAAAATAAAGTAACCAGGTTCTTGTGCTGTCCCAGACTAAAAATAAATTGAATCAACAGCTATGTAGACAGAGAGGTTATATATCACAGACACTGGCAGCCCTCCCATATCACCTGCTGCAGGTACAGATATTCACATTCACCCTGGAGCTACCTTCACACTGAATTTCAGATGCTACATACAATCCTGTCCTTCGGGAGGTGAAGGATCCATTGGGATTTCATTCTAATCAACATTTTTTCAGGCAGCAGGAGATCTATGGTGCCCCACACGTGATGGTTTGGAGGGGACTGATCTTTGAAGAACATGATCCAGTTCTCTAAAAACCCCTTGTATCGTGTCTCACACTGAGAAGCCAAAAATGGATAGAGCTTAACACTCTTTATTCCTAAGCTGCATCTTGGAAGACAGAGGCTAAATCACATCTTGCCTCAGCAAGCTAATTCAGGCTGTTGTAAACCTAAATAAAGGGTAGAGGTCTAATATTTTGCTATGTTTATTGAAATTCTCAGCATCTTTTCAAGGAGGTGATGCTCTCCTTTGATAAAAGGCAACTTTAATTGCAATGGTTGTTAGGTGGCTGTCTGGTGTATCAATTGCTCCATCCTCCTCCAGTGAGATAAAGTGAAGGGAATTGAAGCTGCTAATGATCATGCACATGAATACATTAGGAAAGAACTAAGTTAGTCCTCATGTGCTGCAGCACAGCTGTGAGCAACATGAGCATTATTTTATTTTATTTTTTTTAACAGTAGCCCTATTTACTCTGCCATCAGGCCAGTATTTTTTTTTTTTATCATTCTTTCATAGCCAATGATAATTACCTAATATATTTTGTAAACTGCAAGTCTGTTTTCAGAGCAGAAAAGGCATTTAGGCACAGATTGACTCCAATTGGCTTCGCTGGCTGCTCCACAGAGGAGCTGCCATCACATGACTTTTAATCTCCTATGAAACAAAATGATTAAAGTGTCAATATCAGGATGAGCCACCATGACGGCCACCCTGATGGAATGGTGCCTCCAAACTGCTCCTAATAATATGTATGCAAGGAATAGATTTTTCTTTATAATGCATGTAATTAGAGTACAGGACAAAATGTTCTGTTCAAATTCATGACATGCACAACTAATAGAGAAGGAGAGAATGAGGCCCTTGGCTATTTATTTGCATGAAAAGGCTCTAATATAGGATATACTTTAGAGAAATTAGTTTTTAATCTAGGTGACTAGATGAGATTTTAACCCTGAACTGGTTTTGAGCTGACCTGGGAGAATTTATGCAGACATAAATGTGATGCCCTGGAAGCCAGACGAGTGTCACTTTTTCATTAATTTTTGAATATCTTGTGCAGTCAAGGGGAGCAGAAAATCAGTCCCTTTAGAGGCTCACCTTATGTGAATTTGCTCTGGTGAGACTGAATCAAGAAAAAGCAGATAGAAATTTTAGAAGGAATGTATTCTTTGTAAATTTGGGTGTTGGAGGAGTTAGGTACATTGATTCAGCAGTGATTCCCCCTGCTTGACCTGTATAAAAGCAAAACCTACAGCTGTAGCTTTCTATGAATACATTTAGTAGGGCAAGTTACTCTCCCAGCACAAGTCTATTACAGACACTATTGCTCTGCAATTTTAACATAACTGATCCAACAAGTCCTTGAAGAAGAATTTCAGAACACAACTGCTGCTTAAACAGCACTGCTCATTTAATGGCTGATGCAGGAAATGTGTGGTTTTTACTTTAGATTTTGTATCAGGGCAGGGGACACACCTCTCATCCCCTGGGAAAATGGACTTTGAGCACATCTGAAAAGGACCTACAGCTCTACCACCTCAATACTTGATGAATCAGTGCTAACAGCATGAAGTAGGGACAACTTCTCCTGTATTAGACTGTTAATCCATTGCTCCTTCGGCATCTTATTAGCAGCTCTCAGCTTGAGTTAGATCTTACAAGTTATTTTTATACAAAAGCAATGTTTTAAATAATCAGCAGGGACTTGGGAGGCACCCCAGTCATTGCTGGTGGTGTTTGATGTGCTGGGTGACCCTGGACATGCATCAGGGCTGGGATTTTTGCTAACCCATTCCTTTCCTCCCAGCAGAAACCCAGACCCCACCAATTCTAGAAATTCAGCATCTCACCCTTGGGACTCCATAGCACAGTTCTGGCCACTACTGGAACCTGCAGCCAAACATTTCCAACAGGGAAGGAGCGACCTAACTAGCATAGAAACCTCACAGCAGTGAAGGACATGGAGGAGTAAATTATTTCTGTAAAAACCACCACATTAATTAGGGAGAATGCATAATTTCTTTCTGGTTTTAGGCTTTGAGGAGAGCAGAGAAGAAAGAACCTTTGATGGCTGGGGAAAGGCAAGGGCAAAGGGTCTTCTAGTGGCTTGATGAATGAACAGGTCACAGCAGCAGGGGAAAGTCAGGGTTTCTGTGTTAGCTGATGAAAAAGGTGTTTCTGTGTGCATCTGCAAGGTGGGAGCAGGCCAGAGCCATTTTGGACTTTGCCTAAGGCTTGGGCAGTTTCAAAGGCAATCTAGCCACAAATTTCTGTGCTAATTGCTAAATCTACTTTTTCTGGGGAAGCCCAGCTTCCAGTGTGCCATTACTAAAAATTAATAAATTTTTTTCTGATATTTGCCTCTTACAGAAAACTCTTCCAAGTCAAGTTCTTCTGAAGACTCATATAAATGAATATTTTCACAAATGACTGGGAAAAATGTCCAGAAAATTGTGTCAATTCTCATTCACTTTCCCAACTTTATCTTCCAACATTTCTAAGAGCATTTATGAATATACATATTTTTTATCTTGGAAAATAAAAGCTAATAAAGATAATAGATAATTAGAGAAGATAATGCAATGATTGATTTCTCATAACATCATATACGGAAGATGAGTCCTGAAAGTATTTTTTCCTTCTTGGGGAATTGAGTCATGGCTTAAATAAGAAAATAAATCCATATAAAGGACCTAAAAAATGACCATGAAAGAAAGAAACTCTTCCCCTGATACTTTATCTAAGGATACATGAAGAGAAGGAATAAAACTGAAGTGTGGAATACTTAAACTATGTGAATTCACAGGAAAAATAAAAGAGGGGTGGGAAATAAAAGGAAAAAAAGGAAAATACCTGTAATCTATGTTGTTCAGGTGTTGTGAGACCTATGACTATCCAGAGCAAGGGTGACTTATTTCAGTTGGCCCAGAGAGTCCCTTATAGCAGCATCCAGCTCTTCAAACTGCCTCTCTTGAGTTCAGATTTTTATAACAGGCAACCCTTCAAAACTCAGTACAGCAGAGCAGTTCCATCACCTGGGGAACCAGAGCTGACATCAGAAAAGGCTCCTTTACCAGTATCTTTGTATTTGGTGGCTGTGTGTTCCCAGGTCGCTGCTCACCCTCTATTGCTCTGGAGAAGAAATGTAAAATAACCCAACAAAGTTACTCGTGAGCAAATCCATGTTGTGCAGAAACTGGTGGGCATTTCCCTCTAACCACATGTGCTGCCCCAGCCTGGGAAAGGTGGCATCCTGGATGGAGACAAAACACCTCCTGGTTGTTGTGAAGCCCAGAAGCAGCAGATCTGTGAGCAGCTCGAAGGCTTTCCTGAGTGCTGAGCACATCTGCACAGCACCTGGCACATCTGGGTAATTCCCTGCACTGATCATGCTCGTGCCACTTGACACAGTTGGACTTTTGGTTTGTGTTTCTGTTCTATAATTCTAAGATCTTGACTGTTGAAAATGGGAAACGCAGACAGAAATGCTTCTGGAGAATGGTAATGAGGGGCCATAAATGCATTGCTAATACAGTTGATGCATTCCTTGTATCCCCAGCTTTCTTCATGGGCTAATTACTATTCAGGCTCATGTTTTGATTTCTGAGCAGTTGGGAAACTTGTTGGAAGGTGTCTGCTGAAGCTACACTGTCTCATTATGCTACTTGCTTCCTCAGTTGGAAAAATCATCTCTGACAAGCCACTTTCCTGGGTGCAGAGCTCAAAAGACGCCAAGAGGCTTGGGGCTCGATGAAAGGTATTTGATGTCAATTGCACTTGACATATGCGGGTTTGATATGTTCCTGGCTTCTAAGTGATGCCAAAAATGCAGTTTATGAGAATAATATAAAGGCAGAGGACAGAGATCTAACCTCCTTCAGATAATTGGTCTGAGTTGTTGCAAGGTGACCTTCATCCCCACACAGACAGCTTGTTGGTGAGAGTGCAAAATCATTTATCTCTCCCAGTTTTCCATGCTCACTGAGCCTGTGTCTGCCGTGCTGGTGGGTGAGATGGTGACCTTTATCCAAGCACAAAGGGAGCTGTCTTCTGGCTTCCCAAACAGTTACTGAATGGGCTGCTTCCTGGTCCCCTTGGTAAGACCAAAAATTTGGTTTGTAAGGAGAGAGACCTGCAGCATGAAACCTTCCAAAGCTGTAAATCCACCTCTCCTGTCAGCCTTCTTCTGTCAGGCAGGTGTCTGGGGTCTGGGCAGGTGCTGATGGCCAACACAGATCCTTTTTCCTCAAACAAACAAGGAAGGAGGCTGTGAGGGGTGGGTCCTGCAGAGCTTTGCCTGCCCCTCACACCCTGCAGAGCCCCACTCCTGACTGCATCCCCTTCCAAAGGTGTGACTTCCCCCAGCTGAGTCCTGAACTGCACCATGAGTAAGATTAAACTGAAGGTGAGACAGGGCATTAATAACATGAAAGCACTGGGTGCCTGTGTGCTGAAGGCTCAGCCTCTCCCCTGGCAGAGACAGACACACATCAAGGGCTCCATTTCCCTGTCCCCAGGGCTGAGGAAACACTCTGGACATGGCATGGAAGTGGAAACTGGGCCTACCTAATTTCATCATGCTATTTGTCTGCTCACATCTTCCCTGTGTGCCCTGTGACAACACCATTCTCCCAAACACTCAAGGCAGAGCTGACAACCCCCACAATCCCAAAACCACCCCCATGTCTCCAGGGGGGAGGGAAGGGTCCCCAGCTCTCTCCTGTCTGCAGGACCCCATCCTCAGCAGAAAGCTGTCTGTCCCTGCAGGGCTGGCTGCCACCTCAGCACCTCACCCTGCTCCCAGGAGAGCCCTCCAGGGAGCCTGACCAACCGTGCTGACAGCTCTGCAGCTGGGACAGCAGCCTTGGGGATGTCCTGAGCAACGTGGCTCACTCAACCTCCCAGCCCCACACTGCTGACTTTGTCCCCAGCTGCCTCCTGTCACAGTCCCTGCTCCCAGGGCAGGCTCAATCCCTTTCTCGTGGCCCAACAATCACCACAGACCCTTCTGTGGCAGGAAAAGTGATCTCATCCCTTGGGATGAGGCTGAGGAAGGCCAGGAGCTATGAGTTTACACTGCCCACCCTGACCAGGCTGACCCTCACAGAGCAGGGGAGCACACACAGTCTGAACATTTGGACATTTCCACAGAATTTTGCTCCAAGGTAAAAAAAAACAGCTTTCCACACCGTGTTCCCTAATGTGGAAATCAACAGGAAAAAAACAAACTTCCCTTTTACTGATTCATTTTCCTTGGTGTCGAAGCAGCACAGGGCCACAAGTCAGGAATATTAATGATCTTCTGTCTGGGCTGGGCAGCACTGATGGCTCCTTACCAGCACCAGGGGGGAAGAGAGAGTGAGTCTGAGCATTTCCATAGGTCTTTTCCTTCTTTCAACACTCCAAGAGTGACCTCACCTCTCCCCGAATGTCATCAGCTGCAGTTTGTTCTCAGCAAATTGCTTTGCTGTTTAATGAGGGCAATTTCCATGCTTGCTTAGATTTTGCATCTCTTACTGTTGGGGCCAAAATTAATCTGCCCTTCCTCAGGGAAGAATACCTTCTGTACTTCCTCTGGGAAGAATACTTTCTGTCCTCCAGCTGTCCCTGTTCACGTAGAGCTGCCTGCTGAAAGCCCATCTTACCCTTGTGAGATGCAATTGTTCCCAGGAAAGACACAGACTGTTTAAATTTGTCTTCGAAGCCTGGTTCACTTAAGAACTTTGGAAAACTGCTGCCCTAAATCTCACAGCTGGAAGTCATGGATGGGGCTGGGATGGACCCACAGCTGCTTCTTAAAGCAAATTGTAAATACCACAGCCCACTTCAAAATCAAGTCCTGTACATGCCAGAAGTGGTACTGCATTCCATTTATTTTGCTAAAATCTCCAGAGCAGGAAATAGCTATTTTCTACTATAAAATTCATAATTCTAGTCTGTTTTTTGCAAGCTGCAATTCCCAGCTATTCAAATTCATGCCTTTTACCCATTTTACTGCAGTATTTTTGTGAGAGTGTGTATACTTGTAAATGCTATTTATCATCCAACTGTTCAGATTTGGTTTGGGCTAGAAATTACACGTGCACATAATAAGACATAATCTTGGTTTGAAAGATGCAGACAGACAAAAGGTAGGGTACAAAACTCCAAAGTGGAACTGCTTCTTACAGTTTATATATTTCACTCCAGGAGCTGGAAATGCAAACACCAAACCTGGAGATGACTTTTGAAAACACAGGCCAAAGAGAATGAAGAATTTGCCAGAGACATCCAAGGAATTTGCAAGACCACCGAGAATGGGAGCAAGATATCTCAAGTGAAATTTAAAATGCTTGTCCTAAATCTCTCCCTGGTATGACAATGCACCGCTGATTCCCTGCTTTCTTTCTTAGGTATCTCACTCCAACTTCTTAAATATCTTTTAGGAACATTAAAAAGAATGCAGGTGCTTCTATTTATGAAAAAGAAACTTTCTTAGAAGTTCACAAGAACAAGAAAAGCAATGTGTGTTCCCAAGCACAGTAAGATTTCTGAGCAAGCCTTTTTTATTATTCAATTTAAGCACAAGTAAAATATATAGCTGTTTCAGATTTGGTTCCTCTCTGGAACATGCCTTGTAGAACAATGTTTCTCTCCCCCTGTAATTCTGACTCCACGACACCAGTTTTATTTGCCAGGCCTGGCAAACAATGATCTATCCATCCATGTCATGCATATTATGTCAAATTTATTACGACAGCTTTCCAGCGTATTTCCAGTCAAGGTTTCATTCTTCTTACAGATTCTGCAAATGAGCAACAGTTTTAGTTACAAATGCCTCCCCATGAGGCAGCACTCCTGACAACAGAACGGAACTTACTGTATTTCTTGCAGAACTGTGACACACATACAACCAATCATTGTGACACACTGCTGAGGAACACTGTTTTGCTCTGTGGTTGATATATTCCCAACTCAAAATGAACAGGAGGGATACTGGGAGTCATTCAAGCCTTGATTAGTACTTGACTGGATCAGGCATACATCTTCATGTCCTGAGAGGAGAAGGCAACCCAAAGAATCAGCTGCCCACAGCCAAGGCCCTGAGCCTTGGGAGAGGTTTGACCACATGACAAAGGACATTTGTGGAGACATGAATATCAAACATGCACAGAGCAAACCATGGAGCAGAGAGAGCTGCAAGATGTTCTTGACAAATGGTGGCAGTGCTAATGAGTGTCTGGACTAAACAATTCTGTTCCCTTCTTGTTGGAAAGCACTTAGAGCTTTATGTTAGCTCTGACCCAGCAAAGCTTTAAGGCCTGCTGAGAGTGAGGCTCATGTGCAGGTAGATAAATGAACTGGGGTTTGGGCAGAAAAATGCCCTGTCTGGTTCTTTCCCATCTGGGGAAGCACCCAGTGCAGGTGGAATATTATTTTCAATCAGAAATGAAATTCAGTTCCTGCTTTGCAAATTCTCAGCTATGAAAGTTGCAAAGACCAGCTCTGAGATGTGCCAGGAATAAAAGAATTGTTACAGCAGCTTCCCATAACACTTACTCTTCTTCTTCTTACATCTTCTGCTCCCTGCTCACAGCACTTTTCCCTTTTTGTGCCCAGGAAACCCTGCCATGGGCTCACCTCTCCTTTGGTTTTGCCTGCAGAGGAGCCTGGAGCCAGCCCTGGCCACTCCTGTCTGCTGAATGCTGCTGGACAGCTGTGTCCAGGCACCAGGCAAGGCAAGAAATGTTTGGGAAAAGCTGTTTCTGCTTTTGCTGAAGTATTTCCCAATCCTTTCAACACTGCAAACCTCATAGTCCATGCAAATTGTGACAACCCAGGAATTTCTGTTGGCAGAGGTACAACAGGGGGCTGAATGTTTTGGAGCATTATTATCCATTCCATTCTCTGCTGCTCTGACAATCTGTGTCTCACAAAGAGAACAGAAATGCTGCATTATCAACATCAGACCCACAGAAGAGGATTAATGTGATTAGTCATAAATGGACCGAGAAAAACTCATTTTGGAGTTTAGAGGAGTTCTGTTGGAGAACTTGCAAGTGCAAAGATATTGAGCATCCAATAACTATTTAACTTAGTGTGCCAACATTATTCTGCTTTGGAAGTTTATACCAGCAACTGAAAAAAGCTGGATTTAAATAGCTGTCAGAGAAACTGAAAAGGCTTCACAGCTCTAAAGGTTTGAAGAAAATAAATGCAACCACTAAGGGTATTTTTTAAATCATGGAAAAAATGACATTGAATAAGGTAACAATGGTGAATTTCATACAGCAGTAAATAGGAATATCACTCTTCAGCCTTGGGTTTTACAAAAGAAACCAATGTCATTTGACAGATAGCAAGCTAAGGTACAAAGAAATAAAAAAGGGTTTTGTCCTGGTACCCCAGGAGACCGGCTGGGAGCCACGAACAAAAGACAGGTCTCCTGCACAGCACCCCAGTGCCTTTCTTAAGAGCAACACTGCCCATCCACACAGCTTTGTGTCTGCTGGTAGTGCCCAGGGACACAGCAGAGCTCAGGTCTGAAGGGGCTGAGCTCCTTCCCTGCCATGGCAGCAGGGTGAGCCCATGAACTCTGGTCCCACTCCAGCTAGAACCCCCTCATCAGAGCCAGCAGGATCAACTCGAGGGCTGACAGTGGCCAGCTCAGCCACAGGGCAGCACCGGTGCTATCCCCCAAATCCCAGTCATCTCAGGAGCTGGAGCAGGTTTTCAGCTGGCTGGGAGAGCCACTGAGCCCTGTGGATGTGCTCTGAGGGATGCCAGAGCACGGGGAGTGTGCACAGCTTTGAAGGGGACTCCCACCAGGTCAGGTCACCCAGCACTAAGCCAGGGGTGCAGCTTACCAGAATCAGTTCTACAGCAAAAATAGCACCAGGGTCTAATCCTGAAGCAGCAGTGCTGGGTGACAGCTCTGAGAACCAGGTCCAGGGGGACAAGGTACTCTTCCAGGCTGGTGTGAGCAATGAACTCCTCTGCGGGTGCTGGTTACGATACAGCTGGAAGTAGGTGAAAGTCTAATAAACCCCTCAGAGATAAAAATGAACTTAAAAAACCCATCAGCACCTCTCCATTGCTGCTCATGGAGCACAACTTCTCCCTTCCATCTCTGCTTACAGCAAAGCACATGCTTAAGTGGTTTCCTGCTGTGGGATGTCTTTGCTGAGCCGGGGTCTGCAGGAGCCATTGATCACTTCCAGGGGTAAACAACCTTGTTTTTCACCAAGCAGAGAGTACATGGACACAAAGATGCAGGCTGTGAGATAGAGGGTTTTGCAGCCAGCTAATTCAGGGAATAACTTTAGTATAAAATTAAAAAGAAAAAAAATGGAGGAAAGAAAAATGTTGACTCCACCTCTCTCCGAAATCCATCAGAACCCAAAAGCTTCTTTTCCAATAAAGGACACAGAGCAGCTTCCAAAATGTAACATCATATGCTGAGTACAATTCATACATCCAAAGTCTTTTTATCGAAACAAAACAACAACAACAGCAAAAAATTCTAGAAAAAAAAAAAAGGCATTGGCCCTACCACTGGAAAACTCATGTTTTGTCATGTGAGTCAATCAAAACAAGGACAATATTCCTTTGGTTTCAGTATAAACTGTTATTTCCTAACTTTCAGTGAATAACATCCATTCCAAATGGTCATTTATCTTCAAAAGCAAAAATAAATCTTCAACCACAGTACTTCAACAGGAGATTATTGTCCTCAGAGGGGAAACATCCAAGTCCCTTTTCTAGTCACCTGTGAGTAAAACAATTTGCTTTCTAATTCTAGAAAGGATTCTACTGAGCAGAAGGCTATGTGTGGCTGCCAGATCATGGATTTCCAATGGTTTAGGGTTTTTTGGTTTTTTGTTTGGTTTTTTTATTTTCTTTTTGTGTTATCTTTAATTTTGTGGTCTCTAAATGTAGTGTAAAAGATTAACGTTTCTAATTAAAACCCCCATTAATGGAAAATTAAATAACCCCATGGTCAGGAATGACTATTAATTTGCTGAATATAACCAGGATCATTCAAAATATTCTCAGTTTCTGAAACAAGGGAGAATTCTTGGCCTTTCAAATGATTTGCATCTAATGGGATATTTTTTTTTATTTTTTTATTTTTTATTTTTTATTTTTTTTTCATTTCTCCAGCTTCATATTTTTGGATATTTCCAAGAATGACCAACATTACCCAAAGTATGAGAGCTACAGGAAATAAAGGCCAAGGAAAATCAATTAAATCCATGTTTTCATATAGATTTTTTTCCCCTTCAGCTTCAGTGAAAGCAGGAGATTGACCTCTCACTTTAGCAGCCACTGAGTATTTAAGAGACCATCAGGAATTTAACAAGCCAAGTGCTGTATTTATCCTATAATTAAAAGCTGCCCTTCCCAGAGGGCACTCCCTTCCCACTCCCTTGAACACGGAATTTTTTTCAAAATACATATCAAGATGTTATTTTCTCTTAAATCTCCTTTAAACTGTCCCCATCTGTCACTGGGTGCAAGTCTCTCACACTCTAGGCAAAGGGTGTAGCTCTGTTTTGTTTATTATCCCTTGTTACACCAAAATTGCAATGGGATTAAACAGCAAAACACTGTGATTTTCTATTTCACATAGAAATTGGAACCTATGCTACTGGAAATTGGAACCACAGCATTATGGACAGGAACTTGGCTGAGTTATTCTTCTTTTGGTGCCACCTCTGATTTTCTCTAGTGGAGGTGGGGCAAATATGGAAATCAGAAAAAAAAAAAAAAAGCCAAAAATAGTAAAAAGAGAAAAAAATAAATCTCAGGTTTCTTGAAATAGATTCTGCCTTGCTTTGGGCTGGTTTTGATTGGCTTCTGTATAATTAGCTCTTGCTCACAGTTTCTGTGATAATTGCTCTCTCTATTAATTGAGCATATATTGTACTCCATGCAGTCAGCAAGTGATGAAGCTGTCACTATTTTGTTAGCTATTACACTGCCTGATTCTTATGGGCTGTTTGATATTGGTAACAAATTAGCCAATTTATACGTCATAAATAAGATTCAAAAGCCCTGCTTTCAAAAGGCCCTCAGCTGGAGAGAAAAATACTGTTATCTTGGTTGACAAAATGCTTGTACTAAGATTCCAAGTGCCTTTTGGCAGGAATTCATCAGAGCAGATGTATTCCTTCTATCAGGAACCATTTGGTTCAATTATTCTTAATGTTTAATGGCAGAATAATTGAACCAAATGGTAATATATACCCACATAAAATACTTTCATCAAATGCTTTAATTGCTGGTTCTCTATAACTGCAGTGTCTGAGCGCTTTATTCTGCTTATTGACACTTGACAGACCATGATGTTAGTACATTACTTTCATAAATCTCTTGATGGGCTTTATCAGAGGTGAGCACTAAACCCATGCAAACAGGTTCTCCACTGGTAAATGGGCTGGGGAACTGGAACAAACAGGGGAAAAAGCAAAGTGACACAAAGCTGCTTCCTCACAATCCCTCACAATCCCAGGCACTCCCGTGCAGCCACCCTGAAGGAGGAGCAAGGGTGAGGGTGGCCATGCCTGTTCTGTGCTTTCAAAACCTGTTCCAGACATCTCCCCCCTAGCTAGCATTTTGGTCTAAATGGCAAAGCAGCTTCTTGTTTTCTACTTACCAGGCATTGAAGTGCTTGTGCTCAAAAAGTTCTTCCTTGGGCTAAATCTCCCAAAACCCACAAGAGCAGTGACAGCAATAACGTGGGGTCTGACCCAAACTCCATGGAATTGGCAGAGGCTGAGGATGAAAACGATGGTTCAACACACTCCTGACCCTCCCTTGGCAACCTGGAATGCCTAGACAAAAGCAAGAGGATACCAGGAGATGGAGTGAGCAGGAGGGAGATGCAGAGCCAGGGGAGAAGTTGCAGGGAGGGGGTGGATGACTGTTTGCACTCCCTGCTGGATGCAGGGAATAAACATCTGTAAGTAAGGAATAATTGGAAATAATAGAAATGAATGGTTTACAGGTCAGGGGGAAGACTTATAAAGCAGAGGGGGATCTCTGGTTCCCCAAGGCACTGCCTGGCTCTAGTGTTGCATGTTTGGTTACTGCTGGGTACAGCGGTGGTCACTGACCAGGGCTCCTCGCTGCCAGGCAAAGGAGGCAAAAACCCAGGTATTGTGCACAGAAATTGCCAGAAGACAGTGAGGAGATGAGGCCACCTTCTCTGCTTCTGGGAAATTCCCAGGCTGTCAATAGCAACAGATTTCGATATTAAACTGAGGTCAGGGAAAAGCACAGAAACGCCTGCCAGCGTTACTGATTCATGCTCTGATCTCCCCATCAAGAAGAACAATGCAGGTACTGGACCTGGACACTCTGTGACACCCCAGAGAGCACCCAGGAGGACAGAGCAGCAGAGGGAACAGCAAGAAAAGTGAGTCCCTCCCAGGTCCCCAGAGAGCCCCACTCTGCTGAGACACCTGCTTTAACTTGCAGAAACCGAGCTAACACCAACACGGTGCAAAATCCCTTGTGGAGAATTCTGCTGGGATTCTCAGAGGATTAAACAGAGCAGAAGGAATGGGGAAGAGATGCATTTTTAAAGCTTCTCAATTAGTTTCTAATTGCTGGCATCCAGCCAGTCTGGAGATGCAGGGAAGGGAGGGGAACCAAGGGGCCACAGCAACTGCTTCCAGCCCAGTGCTCCCCCAGTGATCTCCCAGCAGATCAGAACCACCAGGGCTGCGAGGGCAGCCTTCACCCTGCACTCTTACATGTGCTTTAGGCCTGAGAAATGAAACATTACAGTATTTTGGACATATTTACTATTTTTTTTACCCATCTGTTTTTTTTTTTTCTTTTTCTGGGTAAAGACAGAATTGAATGAAGACTGAAGGGGTGGAGTCTGTGGAAAAATCCTTCCCACTGAAGTTTTCATCATGCTATGGCATTTATGTATATACAAGAAAAAGCCCCTTCCAGTGCCTAAAGGAGGCTACAGGAAAGATAAGCGGAGCTAATCATCAGGAAGTGTAGATTTTAAACAGAAGAATCTAAATTTAGATCAGATACTGGGAAGAAAATCTTCCCTGTGAGGGTGGTGAGGCCCTGGCACAGGTTGCCCTGAGAAGCTGTGGCTGCCCCATCCCTGGAAGTGTTCAAGGCCAGGCTGGATGATGCTTTGAGCAACCTGGGATAGTGGAAGATGGTTGGCAGGGAAGGTTTGACTGTATGATCTTTGAAGGTCCTTTCCAGGCCAAATAATTTTGTGATTCTGTGAATGGGAATTATTGCAAACCATTACAGCAGCACCTGCTCCTGAACTGCCAAATGAATGTTTCATTGTGATTCACATGTTCTGAGTTAGGGATGGGGATCCTGGGACACCATAGGCAAGCTGTACAGCTCTGTCCTGAAGGCTGGAAGTGATACAGACACTTTCTGAACCACCTGCCTTTAATACCCATCTTAGAAGGGACTCCAACACAGAGTGTGTGGTGGTTACACCAGTAAGAGACAGCAGAACAAAAGGAACCCTACATACAAGTCCTGCAAACGTGAGCTTTCCAGCTGGTGCTGCATTTTCAGATCTTTGAAAGATCTGGAAACAACTGGGGAAGAACTTAAGCTGTGAAGTGAAAAAGCTCAAGCTCAATCATTAAACCTGAAATCAACTGTCAGAAGGAGGCACTGCTCTGGCAGGTGCCTCTGTGTCCTTTCAAAGGGAGCTCTTTTCAAAGGGCAGCCTCATGACACGGAGATGGGAATTTCCCAACGTGAAAATCCAATGCAGCTGTCATGCAGAACAAGCCAGGTTCAGCAGGTGGAGCATGACAGTGAGAATCCTTCAGGTCTAAGAGCAGGAATTTCTTCAATGAATATGATCCAGATGATAGTGGGGAGAAAATATCAAGATGGCTTTCTGTTAAGGAAATCAATAGGATTGGAGCTTCAGGGCTGAGTTGGGCACAAGGATGACTGACAGTGACGCTGCTCTGCTGTTGCTCTCAAGAGTTTTGTCTTGATGAGGAAGCACTCTGAGCATTCTGAACACTGGAATGAAAACAGCAGTGTCCTGCTCCCACCACGGCAAACACAGAAAAAAGACTCATTCTTTTGCAAGTGACATTCTGCAAGTCTGAGAAAATTTACTTTCTGCTCTGAGGATTCTCTGAAGAGAATGTAAGGACTGACTGACAGATGTTCAGTGGACAAGCTGTGGAGGTGTGTTATGTCAAGCATTCCACCAGGGCTACAAGACAATAGGTATGGAAAATTAAATGCAAAATAATGTATTGCTTCATTTTCCCTGTGTTTTGCACATACTTGTTTAGAGCACAGCTCAAAAGGGATTAACATCCTCGTATGACATTCCTCCTGCTGTACAATATGGGAAAAATCACTTGGGAAAACAGCAGAAAAAGGCTCTGGCACTGAGGGCTTTCCAGCACTTCAGGAACACAAGATTTAGGCTGAGCAGTGCTAATCAATGAAGCTGAACTTCAGTGAATGAGGAGGATTAAGAAAGTCCAAGAGAAATACTGGGAGTTCGTCTGCCTTAGTATTAATACTGGATTATTTGGGCAAGCTCTAATAATTTCTGTTGACATCAGAAAGGAATGCTGCAACCAGAATTCCTAAAAGGACCTTATTCCCATGTCTGCCTCAGAAAGAGAAAAAACAAAAGGGGCAGAGAGAAAATCACCCACTTCACTGTAAGGAAAAAAGGGAGGGATAAGCCCACAGCTCATCTTGCCCAAATATCTCCAGGAACTCCTTGCACAGAGCTGCCAACACCAGGCCACTTCCCTGGCACCCATTTCAGGGACAAGTCAGGACAACCTATGCAGGGCCAGAGGGTTTTAGACATCTGTTGATGACAAAGAAAAGATTCATACCTTCCTGGGAAAGTCTGAGCTTGTCTGAGCACGGCACAGAGGCCACAAGGGCAGGCCAGCGCTGCTCTGCGTTCCCCACGCGCAGCCCATCTCCCTCAGCGCTGGTGCCAGAGGCAGGACGAGCCTTTGCTGCTCCTTGGGCTCCTGTTGGAGGGCAGCAGTCCCCCCACAGCTGCAGGGGGCTCTTTGCTCAGCACTGGCTCCCCCCCAGCCCAGGATATCACAGTGACGGCGGATCAGCTCCACGCTGCTGCCAATCCCCCTGGAACGAGGCCTCTGGTCCCTCACTGCTGGGCCTCAAGGCCGGTTTTGCTAAGCAGGCAGCCAGGTAAGGCAGGGCAGCAAATGCCCTTTGCTTGCTCAGCTGTGCTGCCTCCAGGGTCAGGGTTTTGAGTGGAAGCTCAAGGAAGGAGAGTTGTTACACGGGTTGAGCTGCTGAGTGCTGGCCCACACTCGGTCAGGAAGTCAAACAGAGCAGTGCCCCTGAACTAAATGGCATTTCCTACCCCCCTTTACTGACCCCACGGTGAAACAAAGGAGCAATACCCGTCCTAAGGACTTGCTGCAATGCCCTTTCTTGCCTGTTATTTTTTGTTTCTGTTTTGGAGCAGCAGTCGGCACCTAGCTCTAAAGAGGCTGCCACATGCAATTACAGAGGGAAGGTCTTGAAGGACACAGTGATGAAGCAGAGAGACATTTGAAATAAACTTAAAGGGAACAGCTTTGTTTAGCTGTGTGGCCTTTGGCTGCCCTGTAATTCTTTATGTCGATTATAATAGAAAGATCAAATTTCTCATTTCCTCACCTCTGTATCTAGACAAATGCAAAATTTCTTACACTTGATCTCTCTGAGCCCTCCTTTCCCAGATTTGCTTACCAATACTTTGTCACTGTCACCTCCTTGATGATGACCTGCTTGCATTCATCCGTGCATTCAGAAGAGTTGCTCTGGTAAATACAAAGGTCCCAGTTTCCAAATCCCATCATGCTGCACATCCCAACAGCACTTAATTCATGGAGCAACCTATTTCTGTCAGATGCTTCCTTCTCTCCAGGCTTGGCTATCTCTGTTAGATTTCATTAAAAATTAGCAGAGATTTAATTGTGAATTGAGGGCCAGGCTATTCCCCTATCTTTGAAACACAAGGAGGTTCAGAATGAGGCATCTTCTGTACCAGGGAATATTATCCTCATGGCATTGCTCTTACTTTCTCCTTCTTGATGATGTGTGAGGGCTCCAAGGCCGCAGCGGGGCAGATGTGGGAATCCATCACAATTCTAGTATGGAGGATTTTCCTTGCAGGCAGAGTGAGGTTCAGCAGGCATGAGAAGCAGAGCCCTTCCCAAGGCCCAGTGAGGATCCTGCTGCCATATCTGGGAGCTCCCTGGCTTTCTGCCCTCTGCCTGCCCATCAAGGTAGATGAAAGAAAGGCTTATGAAAGAGAATGTGGCAGGGGGAACTCAGTGGAAGAAGCCTGTGTCTGTCTATCCACACACCAGAATGGACACAGGTCCTGCCTCCAGCCTGACACTCATCCAAGAGACACAGAAACCCTTTTCCCTCTTCAGTGCTCTCAGTCCTGTAGAAGAGGACATGGGGAGCACCCCGTGCTGTGCAATGGTCCCTGTCCCTACACTACCCAGCACCCACCAACATGGGCAGAACAGAAATGCCAAAGGCCAAATTCACATATACACCAAAGATTCTTCTGCAATCTGCTACCAGGTCTTGGATAAGTCAAATCTTACCCCACAGCAGCTATCTCTGAGGAGTAACACACAATAATCCATGTATACTTTCATTTTTAATCTTTAGCTGGTACTTTGTGAGACTGAACAAAGACAGACGTGTTGAGGATTCTACCAAGGGTGCATCTGTCTCCAGATGAAAGGATCCTGACATCAAACTGACTGCAGCTGGGCTGGAAAAAGTTTTAAATCACTGCGATCAACACAAGTTTTGCACCAAAGTACAAATACACAAGCCATGATTTCCTCTGGGTGACAGGCAAATCCTGTTATTCTACTTATGAATGGGTCTCATTAAGTAGGAAAAAAATTGTTGGTGCAACCTGTTCCTTTTTAAATTAAATGTATTAAAGTTGATAGATACCCCTAATTCTCTGTTCAGCCCTTTATGCATTGCAATAACACTGCTCCCATTGTTAGGAAAAGTCTTGAGTTTGCATAATCTGCTTTTCATTTCCCTGGCAGCTGCAGATCATTCTTGGTGACTAAATTAAAAACAGTTTCTTTCAAGAATCCACCAGATCTGTCTTCCTTTTTCATCCCTATACCTACAAGTTAGGGAGAAAAAAAGAAAACAGAACCTTCCCAACAAGCATTAAATCCTATCAAATCAGGCTGGAAGGTCACCTCATCCATCCCTCTGCCCTGAGGCAAGAATCAACTCTCCTTAGGCCATCCCTGACAGATGCTCACCTAACTCTAAAACACATCCATTGCTGATTTCACAGCCCATCCCTTGGCTTACCCCATGCCTACAAGTCTGACCTCAGTGTCCCTTACCAGAGCCAAAGCTCCTCACTGCTTGTCCTGGCCACGCTGAACTGGGGGAGACAATTTCTCCTTGCAGGGATGACTGCTCCTCGCTTTGAAACAGACCTTAACATGGGTGCCAAGCTTTCCCCTCCTCTCATTTATTCCAAACATGTCTTTCTACAGCCTCAAAAGCTCAGTCCTGTTTCAGAGCACCCCAGAATAGGCAAGTCAGACACTCCTCAGCTCATTCCTGCTCCTTCTTTAATCCCTGTCCCACACAAATGAGTGTGGAGCTCGAGCTCTTTGCCTTTGGGGACAGCAGTGGCACTGAGAGGATTCCAGGATGGTTTTCAGGCTGGTGTGCACCACCTGCATCCTGCCACTGGTGCCAGACAGGCTGAGCAGAGCCTGCCCAGCTCCCAGCTGGCTGCTCACACAACTCCTGCAGCCCCAGCCCAGCCACACAAACCCAGCAAAACCCAGTGCCAAGGGCTCAGCCAGTTTTGAGGACAGCACCACAGCAGTGAGGAAACACAGGGAGTGAGCTGAGTGTGGGGAGAAGTGGGGAAAAACACCAGTAAGTTTAGAAGAGGGAGGGGAAAGAAGCTGGATGATAAATTGAAATGTGCAATGACCTTCTTTGCCCCTCTTCAGCCGTGCTAGAGCTGACCTTGACTACAACACACTCCAATTAATTTCCTGAAAGGCAGCAAGAAGAAAAACAAGGAATGAAATCTCAGTTAGCTGAGGCTTACAGCAGCAGAGAACTGGCATTCTACATGCCATGTAATAAAGCCCTAAGCTTTGAAAGCTTGGGGATTTCTGTAAGTTGAGTTTTTGCTCTAGGACACTGTTTGGCCACTGCCTGGCTCTGTGCACAGATTTCCTGGCTCCCCTAGCCCAGTGAGGCTGCTCAGTCCTGTGTTTTGGGCCACCCTTAGTACACCCAGCCAGTCCTGGGCTCAGCTCCCAGCAAGGGGGAAGCCTCAGGCCAGCCTGACCCGCAAGAAGCAGAGGATGTTATTGTAGGTGCTGAAACCTCAGGCCATGGGCAGAGCTCAGCTCGGAGGGCAGGGCAGGGAGCCCTGCTTGGCATCTCCTGTGGCGACTGATTTGCAGTGCCATGCTGTTCCAATCACAGCAATTCTGAGTGACACCAGCTGCTCTGCCCGATGCAGGGAGGCACAGCCCTGACAAACAGGGGAATAAGTGCTCCTTAAGGACATTGCTGCAGAACTCCCAGCTGTTACACTTCTGCTGTGAGAATTTAAAGGCATCTTGTTAAAGATGTAACACAATGTCAGCATTAACAGTTTCCTCCTGTTTTGCCTTCCAAAGTGTCCCGTCCTACAGAGTTTTATTAATACAGATTGAAATTTCCAGATTTAAAGGCTAATTAAATCCCACTTAAAGCTTTCACAGAGGGGATTAGCTGGAACTTACCCACTGCTTATGCTGCTGTTCAGTTTGTGTGGGGAAAATGCAACAAAAAATGCTTTTCCTGGGGAGACCAAACCCAACTTTGCACATTTGCACATGGAGAGAAATGATCCATACAAATAAAACATCACCACAGTGAGCCTCTGGTTACAGTGCACACTGCCTGTGAAACACCAAACCTTCAAAGACACCAAACCAGAGCTTAGGGAATTTTCCATATTACATCTGAAAAATTAAAATTGTACTGTTCCATTCTGTATATGGCTTAAGAGGAATAAAACTTTTATGTACTGTCATTGGCATACATATAAGAAAAGATATATAGAGATAAAATGATCTACATTTTTAGGTAAAAGGCAAATATGTTGGAGTATAGCAG
This sequence comes from Cyanistes caeruleus, assembly GCF_971803275.1. NCBI lineage: Eukaryota > Metazoa > Chordata > Aves > Passeriformes > Paridae > Cyanistes > Cyanistes caeruleus. The sequence continues at coordinate 5,565,617 of NC_141711.1, read as the reverse complement.
TATCACCCAATTGAAACTAAATCCCAATGCATATGATTTCACCCACCTGTCAAAAAATGCTGAATGTAAGAGCACAGGCAAATTAAACATTTTCTATTTTACAGTAAGAAGAAAATCAATAAACTTGTTCATTTTTACATTTATTTGACAAAATGGTGTACACAGTATTAACCTTTGCAAAATAATAATTGTGTACACAGAGTGGATGGTTTTGAGACCAGAGTTAGAGACACAGTGTGTGACAGCATTTCACAAACAGTTCTTCCACAGAATCTTATCTTTCCAGTATTAAAATATATTAAAATAGAATGTGACTCTTTTATTTATCGTGGTGAGGTAAACATTTTTTCCTTCAGAGCAGTGTGGCTTTTATGCACCTTCAAGAAAGCTGCTAACGATACCCTTCTCCTTCATTCTGTCAATAACTACAGACCTAGTGGCATATTTATTGCTGTTCTAATGGTCACATTTTTTCCTTGAGCAATATGTAGAGAAAGGAATGGAGAAGGAAAAACCTGCAGGAATTGATGATAGCAACCTATCTGCACTATTTGTGTCAAGAGCCAAAGATTAGTGCAGATAATTTATTTTGAATGTGACAGTTTTAATGGAAATGTCAAGAAAAATTTATTTACATTTTTCTAAGCAGAACATGGTATTGATTAGAGCTGCTCAAAAAATCACAATTAGGAATTTATTTCACAAATTTTTATATCTCTGCCCTTTTACAATTCCAGATCATAATATCCCCTCATTTGTTCACTGTTCAAATTTATTGACGATTTTCAGCACATAATTCCTGGGCAGAGCGAGATTTGTACGAAGTTCTTTAGTTACACAAGATATTTAGTATTGCCTTCTGTTCCCTGAATGAATGATTTGTGTAACTAACAGCTTGAATTTTGACTGCTGCAAAAGAGTATATAATCAAAATGAATCTTGGTCAATATCTGAGTACTGAAACTTAGGGTTTTTTTCCTTATACATAATTTTACTGATGCCTGCGAAGTCAAATACTTTAAAAATTGAAAAGTTCATTTGTGTTTTATTCCCAATAAATTAGAAATGGTTGTTGGAATTTAAATCAGATGAACAATTCTGCATGCTCCTGAGAGAAAACTGCTTCAGTTTCTCATCTTACTTTAGAACCTCACAGCAGTGACATTCTCACAAAAGAGGTTATTTAAAAAAAGTTAGCAGCCATTTCTTTAGTGGCAGAAACATCCTCCTGGAGCCCCTGTATGGCATTGTTACACCTGGACATACAGCAGGGCATTTCCAAAAACTAGAAAATAAATGAATCACATTTCAGTGGTTTATAGGCACGGTAAGAGTGGGAGTTCCTTTCACTACCAGCTACTCAATGCCTTTTTCTACTGTGAGGTATCCATTGGCATCAACAAAAGAGAATCATCTTAAGGCAAAGACAGCGATTTCCAAAAAAAGAAAATAAACATCATTCATTTGAATAAAAATAGGATTGTAAGCACAGCTTTTTACATTATTGTAAAAGTTCATAGAAAATATAAACCCACTGTTAGTTTGCTCTTTACAATATAAAAACATGAATGAAAATACTGTGAAATGGGTGACCTGAAAGTGTTTGATTAAAGAACAATTCTGTTGACAAAAGTCAATTATTACTTATTTTGTCTTATCATAAGTTTATCAGTGACAATTCTGGAAGGAGAGACAAAAAAGAGCTGAAGTATTACTTATTACAATTGTGACTAACAAAATTACCAAACTTAGATAAAGACATATAAACTTCTGAACACTGTAGCTGCAAAATTTCTGAAGCCCCACCTGCAAGCCTATGGCCTGGGTTGGCCACGTATCTCCAATTGTTATTTATTTTATTAGATGACAATAATTGATATTATTGTATTATTATATCAATTATTGTCAGCCAAGCCTGATGACTGCTTAGGAGAACTCCATTAATCCTCTGGAACAGCAGCAGGAATGATGCCTTGTGAAACACAAGTACTTTCCATGAGAATAATCTTCAAGGTGTTATTTTTTGGCCACACTTGCCACTGCCTTCTTTGCTGCATCCTCAAGGTCATTGGCAGATGTGATGGGGAGTCCACTTTCACTCAGAATACGCTGGGCTTCTTGGACATTTGTTCCTAAAAAAGAACACTGACTATAATTAGTAATTAATATTAATGAATAAATGAACATCTAGCACATCTCTGAAAAATCAGGTGATGCCTCAAACTACACATCAATTCAGTTTAGCAACAGATTAAACGAGTGCCTTAGACTCAGCTGAGAAGGAGCTCTTAATTCCAGAGACAATTGTGACAGATAATGCAATCTGATAATGGCACTTGTGTGCACAACAGGGGCTTTGTGAAGATTGGAGGGTCAATGCAGCATCCCCCAGAGTCAGCAGGGACATCCAGCAAGAGCACTGGATAATGGACCACGTACCAGGCTCTCTTTAAAGCATTTATTAGCCACAATCAGCTACAGCTAATCAGTGAGTCAACAATAACTAAAATTCACCTGTGATAACTGAAAGCTGCAAAATGGGCTGTTGAAAGGCAAAGATTTGGGTAATCCTCAAAATTTATTTGGGGTTAAGTTGGTCCTGAATATGCTTTTGCATTTTTATTAAAAACAGGGAGTACCAAGGTCTCCGAAGTATTCAGCATGACACCAATCCCTCCTCTGCTGCTTAAATTATTGTAATCACAGAAACATTTAGGTTGGAAAAGACCCTTATGATCTCTGAGTATGACTGGAAACCCAGCACTGCCAAACCCACCAATAAACCACCAATAAACTGAGTGCCACATCCACCCCAGCTCAAGGAGAATATGTGATTACACAGCACAAGGGCTCCAGTTTGTATGGAAAAAGCTCAACCTCAGTCAATAGACTAAAGCACAGGAAAGGAAAAAAATCCAAAACTGGAAAAGATAAATTTCAGGAAAATACATTTTCCCCACTTTTCATACTTTTCTAAAAGACAAGAGCATCACCTTCCCATTTAGTCGATCTCATTCTTTTTGGAAAAGTAAGACTAACAGAAAATCTGAATTCTCCAGAGCTTTCTGCAGCAAAACCAAGTGACACTTTTGATCACTGCTATGCTCTGCACCACAGAAGAACCTGGAGTCAGACATCCTACTGAGGAAGCAGAATCCACACTTTGGGATCACACACTAGTCACAAGCACAAGCACCCCGAGCTGATCCTCTTTAGAATCATTTCTATCCTCCTCCTCCATGTCATGTTCCTTGCTCATTTGCCATGTCAAAATGCTTAATTACTTTGTAATTCCTAGACCTAGCAAAATGAATTTTAATTATATTTGGAGCTATACACTAATTATACCCTTAATTATTAACCAAGCAAGAAGCATACTCTTTACTGTGCAACTTCCAGAATGCTCATTTTAAAGGATGACTTTTTAAATTTTTTTTTTCTTTTTTTTTTCAGACTTCATAAAACATCTGAAATGGTACCAGAGAAGCAGAGCATTTCAAAAGCCTGTTTCATCAGCATGCTCAAGTCAGGATTGCCACTCCTGGCTCTGAAAGGGACTGCAGACATCCCTGCCACAGCACTCTGTGATGGGAGAGGCAGGATCAGGAACAGGAACGTGGGACCCCATCTGCTCCCTCTGCAAAGGCACTGGCAGAACAGGTCATGCTTGCCATCCTTGTGCAGAGGACACGCTGTAGGGTTTGTGTAGGAAGGTCAAAGACATCTGAAATCTTTGACAGAAGGGGGATTTGGTTGCTTAGTAACACCCAGAACTGTACAGAACTTTTTCTACAGAAAAAAAAAATATTATGGACAAAAAAAGAGCATAATATTTGATTTTTGTTCAAGCTTCCTATATAACATAATGTGGAAGCTACTCCTTGTCAGCCCAGCTCTGCACAGGGGAGGCAGAAGCCATTCCCAAGGTTCTCTTCACTTTGGAATTCCTCACATTCCTACAGTGATCCCCACCACGCCTTAAAGGTTTTGTCTTTTATTTAGACACAAATGTGATAAACATTTAAAACAGTCAAGAATGTACTGATCTCTCAAATAGGATTCTACAAGACAAAATGTTATGAAGAGGAGAAAAAAGGAAAGAGGGAAATTTTCCTGGAAATTTTCCCACACAGAAAAAAATATAGTGCTGTTTGTGATAGCCATGTATTTAAAACTAACTTTTGCTCTTCACTAAGTGGCCAATATTAATTTACTAATGGGTCAGAGAGGGAACAATACATTGGATCTGTTCTGCACTGCATTGATTGCTCTCCACACCACTTGTCTAACATACATTACAAAATCAATACAAAACACAGGCCCCTGAGAAGGGAGGGGGAGTTTATGCAGGGAAATGAAATGATGAAAGCTGAAAAAAAAATAAAAATCTCACTGCAGTCAAAAGTGTATGAGTACATCTTGTTATTTTGTAAATAAAACACTTTTATAGGCAGGCCATAGAACTAAATACACTTTTCTAAATGCATTTTCTTTGCTGTAATTCCCCTTTTTTTTCATGATAGCCTTTTATCTCATTGTGATTAAGTATTTTAGCTATGTGGAGAATATGGAAATTATAATGAGCCTGCTAAAAGCAGAGGTAAAAAAATTAAAAATTAAACATTCCAAAAACACTGGAAACATTTTAGGAATCTACAAAGAATATCATCTTGTTGCAACAGATGTTAAAATAAACAAATAAAGAATCCCACTATTCCAGCATTAGCCTCCTGCCACTGGATGGTGTCAGAGAACTGTAAACAGAATTCCCATATCCAGGCTATCAGAATAATCTGCCCTTCACCTACCCTACAGACAACTGAGAAAAGGTGAAAATTTACAGGGCTGGAGGCTGTGGGGCTTTTGATGTTGCTGAGTTTTATTGTTTAGGGGTTTTGTGCGTGTGTGTTTTTGTTGTTTTGTTTTTTTTTTAACTGGATTCCATGAAGAGAATGGTTTTCTAATTAGAAGTTTTTGTCTTCTGACACATATTACTGTCAACAACACTCCACAGAAAACCTGGAAAGATGTAATTTTATCAGCATGTACCTTCAGGCTTTGTAATCTAAACATCCTCCTGCTGAAAATCTGGGTTCTGGAACAACCTCAGCCTGTGTAAATGCAATCTCACATTTACACTTCTGTGGACCTGAAATCTCTGCTACCAGTAGCAAAGCAAATGTTTCCAACTCATTACCAAAAAAATCCTAATGATAAATATTCTGTCTAAGCATGTGTCTACCAGAGGTAAGATTACACCACCACACACTGTGAGAGGTTGAATGAAAATCAAATAAAATATGCCCAGCCATTCTCCTAATGCAGGATTTGGATTATGTCCCCTTATTCACTTGGACTGCCATAAACCCATCAGGAACAGGCTAAATGGTCACTGTTTAATGCTGATGGTTAGAGAGGATGCAGGATTCTGCAGTGCCATTTCTGGCTTTTCAGGTAAATAGCTGTAAGGGGGTAAGACACAGTTATATACATTTACCATGTGCTAACAAATAGATTAATAATATAAAAATACTCTGATTGAACCAGAACATTCTGCTATGACAAAAAATGTCACAATATGCACAGTGTCAATTATTATTCGTGGCATGAGCAGGTTGTGCCCATGTTACAGGATCCCTAGCAAGGATTTGGCATGCTGCACTGCTGAGTGCACCGAGCCAGATCTCCCCCAGCACGGACACAGGCAATGCATTCCTGTCTCCCACAGTCTGGAAACTCGTGGCCTCTCAGGTCCCAGAGACAGGTACTGGATAATCAGGGCTGAAGTTCATCATTTGTTAACTTCAACAACATTTGAATTGAGGTTTGGCTGGTGCCAAGCTTTAATTAGTGACCTTTAGGTAGGGAACAGGCAAAGTTTTGGTGGCTTACACAACTCACATTTGTTGGCTCTGCAGTCAAGAGTAAAGCAACTTCCACTGCCTACCTGTAAGAGACAATTAAACTCTATTCTGTCCACTCCATTGGCCCTTTCCTACCTTAAACTTGCCCCAAAGAATATTTTAATCTCTCCCTCTGCCTCATGTTTACATCCTAACAGGGAAGGGCACATTTAAATTTGTGCTGAATGTTTAAACCCAAGGTGTCTGAATAGGCTGATCTGAATGAAGTTGCAAGTGTGACTTTGCCATATCCCATTCTTCTCTCTTGACAGGCAATTTGGGATACTAAAAACCAAAAAACCGGGCACACATACTAAACTATACCTGCCAAAATTCACTTGTGTGTACAAGCTTTCTGAAGATATTAGAATATTTTAGATTCTGAAGAATACACAGGGTCACTATCACATGAATGAAAAATTTATAAAATTTTGCATTCAGACATGTGAATAAAAAGCAACTTGTTTCTATCTGAATTTCAACATATTAAGTAGTTATGATTCCTCCCAGTCCTCCTTGCCCTATGACCAGACAAGAAGAGAATTCATTTTTTGAAAGAGAGAGAATGTCAATTTTCCAGCATAGGAAGTAGATATCTAATTCACAATTCTTTTTTATTTTTCCCTCTTTTCATCTAACTCTGAGCTACATAAATGAGAAGCAAGGCTTGGCTTCCCCTCAGCACTCCTAGTCAGTTTTCACAAAACTTAACTGAAGTGTATTACATTTTAAAGGGAAAAAAATCCTGCACAAACCCAGCAGCAGTTACTTTTCTATCTATAGAAGATGAAATCTGGAATATGTGGTTTTTCCATTTGTCCATGAGCTTTTTAAACAATAATCCTGTGTCTCAGCTGGTGAGTTCTCTACTGATAAGGCAAGCAAACATATGTAATTATAAAGTTACCATTTTCAAAGAGGAGAGTAATCCTTCCTTTATCCACTGGTAAAACGGCTTGTAATTATTATACAACTGAGAACAAAGATTTGTCCACAGAATCCTACTAAATCAAAACAGATTTGACTGATTAAAACTCTAGTCATCAAGACACTTGTAGTACAGTGCATGTGGGCAAAAAGTCTTTAAAGTGCAGGTCACAAATCTGTTAGATTTATGGGAATAATCAGAAACCTTCTGCTGGGAAATGTTCAAAATGGAAACCCAAAAGAGTGCTCGTTCCTTTTTCTCTTTTTTAACTGTAAAATGTTATCAGCAATGTTTTAAAAAGTCTTGGGTAGTCTTATTACTTCCACAGTGCTCATTATTAATTCAAAATCCTTATAAGTTTAAATAACATGTTGTGAGTTCAAAGAACAATGAAGGATCCAGAGGGACTGATTTCTGAGGACCAAACATACATGTATTGCTTGGTTAGGTGATTAAAGAGGCAGAGAAAACAGCAGTGACTTGCTAACAGCTCCAAAGTACAACATCTGAAGGCTGTAAACATCATAGCTCTTTGTTTAGGATGAACATGAGGAATAAGAAGAGGAATTAAAAAAACTTTTGAGATAAAGATTATGCAAAAGTGGGAGTTTGCTGTATTATTCTGGGAGAGAGCTTCCTAAAGAAAATGTGGTATTGCCATTTCCAGAGTCAGCAGCCAGTCTAGGAGAAACATTATTACAGCTTTAGGAAAGAGTGAGCAGTCCTGGGAGGATGGTGACACAAGGATGTTTGCATTTAAGTCTGTATTTGACACTCTGAAGATTCAGCTTCGATCTCTGTGGATGGAGCAGTAAATGACTCAAAGGTTTCAGGCACAAGAGGAACAGGAACCTCTGCAGGGCTTTCACTGTTACTTCTGTACAATCATGGAACTATCAAAATTACAGCATGAAGGCCAAGCAAAGGCAGTGGCAGAGACAGCAGACTGCAGATTAAAATGACCAAATTGCTCTTGTTTCTTTTATAGCAGTATCACAACAGAAACATCTTGTTCATAGGAATGAACTAATGACTTTTTCAGTATCTTTGCCTAAAAAGCAGCAATTACAACAGTTGAGAAGTCTCACAGATCTGACAGATAAACTTTTTCTCACTTGTGAAAGACAGGAAAAGTTTTTTTGCTATGACAAAAAGTGAAACAACATTGCCTAGAGCTGATAAACAATGAGATTTTATATAATGAAACTTTTCTGCTTCTAAGCAACAACCATCACTCTCTCCTTCATCCATATTAAACTTTTTACTCAGTCTCTTAAGGTGTTGACTGGTGCTGAACCAGCCAAAAAAAATTTTCACAATTTATTTCTAAAATCCATTTTAGGGTATTTAAACTTCCCTGCACTCACCACAGCAGAAGTCATGGAAGCACGTGCAGTGCAGCATGAGAATGAGGGAGAGTAAAGCTCTGCTTTCTCCTGAAACACAAAAGGAGCATCCCCCTAACCACAGGGCTCTGTGGGTACTCTGCATCCTCAGGAATCCTGGTGAGGGTCATTTTTGAAAAGTAAAAAGCTTGATGTATTCAGAACATATTTTCCTCCCCTTTCTATCACAGTGTGAAAAACCACCTCAGTATTGCATCTCAGGTCCATAAAGGGATGCATTTCCTCCTTTCATCACCAATGCAGAATGACAGGACATTTTATGCACTTTACACACACACAAACATGAATATGGATGGTTTTGAGTAAGAGGCCGTAAAACCCACCCAGAAATTTCTCTGTTTTCCAAACCTACTTGGCCAAGAAGAAATATTTTCAGTTTACCAGGGCTGTGTGCTGATTGCAATCAAGGCACTTTTCACTCAGTGGCAGAAGACTCTCCCTCCTTCAGGGCACCTCTCAGAAATGAGAGGCAGAACTCCACACCAAACTGCCATTAAAGTCTGTAGCTGCCAAAGAGTTCTTGTCCTCCCCTCTCTATGGCTTTTTTGTTTCTTGTGAAACAATGTTGGATGCACTAAAGAAAAAATATTCCTTACCATTACCAAATCTTCTGGTTTTTGTTGGATTTTAGCTGGACTGGGGGTTTGGGCGGAACACATTACGGTAATTTCTCTCTCAAAAATATGGTTTTCTAACATCTTTCTTTTAATTATGGCACTGGTGTAAATTTAAGAAAACTATATTTTGCTGCAGGTTTAGCAATAATGGAATTGCATTCAGTACCAAAAAAAAAAAAAAAAATTTGGAAAAGAAATAACCTTCCAGTAAGCATAAACTTGCATCAAAATAATTCCTATGTGCACTGCAAATCTTACAGGCAAACTCATAACACTTCCATTGCAAAATTTGATTGCTTCCAGTACCATCAGGGACCATAAATGCAGAAATATGAGTTTATTGACTTCAGGTTGTGCTATGGCAGAAGAATCGGACATGTTCTTGTTGTGTGAGACTGAGCTGTTTAGGAGAAGAAGAAATTCTGAGTGAACTCCTGAGAACCTGAGGGGTGGTTGTGGTGTGAATCCAGCAGTGCTCACCTTCCAGTCTGACCACCAGAGGCACTTTCAGCTCCAGCTCTTGGCAGGCTTTGGTGATGCCATTGGCTATGATGGCACAGTTCACAATCCCACCAAAGATGTTCACAAGGATTGCTTCAACCTGTAGGAAAGAAACCAAGGAGGAATTGAGTGAGGTCGTGTTTATGTTTTGACTTTGTTTTTTAAATAAACACATCTAAAAGATCCAAACCAGGATACTAATTTCCCTCTGTCAGGCACATTCTCATTTATGGAAGGTACAAGCCTCACCTCTGCACTCAGAGAACTTGAGTCTGAGTCTGTTGTTGCTCCAGTGTACAGCAGTGATTAATTGTCTTGGTCTAAACTGGCATGGTAATTAATGTCATAATTAATTTACAAAAAAAAGGGGAATTTTTACCTATAAACATAAATAAAAAGACCTTAAACACTCTATAGTTTGTTTATTTTTAAAATGTAATGAATAATCATCAGAGGTCAGAGCTCAGAAAACACAGGGTATGAATTTGTGATGCACATGCAATGAAATATTCATGTGGACACTTCACAAAACAATCTGGATCTTCACTTTATCACAAGCACGACAGAGGAAAGCTAATATACTTGCCCTGACTTGATAAAGAGGAGTAAAAATCCCTTCTAATTAACAAGGAGAGGCATGTAATGAAGAGCATTCATTACAACAGGTTAACTGATAACCTCAAAAAACTGCTATTCATCAGTTTGTGGAAACTGCAGTTTCTCCACCCAATTAAATTGCCCTTCACAACATACAAGACATTAACACATAAAAGATATTAATATGATTTCTTTCCACTTGGGAAGGTAGCATAATACTAAGCCAAGCCCAAGGCTCCCAACCATGGCTCATCATTTGGAGGATGACACTGCAGGGATGAGCCCTGCTGCTCCTCACTCCACACTGGGGATAATCCACAACATTTGGGGTGCCCTACAAGAAGCTTCTCTGGGTGTCACAAACAAGCTTTGCCAGACTTGTGTTGACTCAAAACAGGATAAAGAAGGGATTAGGTGTGAAGGAATGAAATATCACTGCACTGCACTGGTGCATGATGTCAGCTGCAATTATGCTTAACTCACTGCACCAGAGGAAGGGATTCACTTTGCCCAGCTCCAGGTAGCCAGGCTCATACCAGCACCAGGAAAATTCCCTGCAGCTACACACGTTTATAGCTCTGCACAATCAGGTTTTATATCTCTCCACAGACAAAATGTGACAATTAACTCCTGTGATGTGCACTCACACATGCAGAGCTCAGCACTGGCACTGCCATCCACAGTACGAAAGGAAAACAAAGCATCTCAACAAATGCTTTACTTCCAATAGGACAGGGACACCTTTCACTAGGCCAGGTTGCTCAAAAGATGATGCATTTGCAGTTCATGGAGCCTGTGTATGGCTCATGGTATGGCTTCATCATCCCAGGCAGAGCACAGGCACCAGAAGGAAATTTATAACCCAGTCAAACAAGAACATACAATTTAATTGATTTTATAACTCTTCCTTACAGTCATGTTAAATACATGCATTTACCAGTTAAGGGTTTTCTGGATTTTCACTTGGTGATGCCATTGAAGTTATTTATTTCACCTCTGTGTTATAAAATCCTTAACCCTGCAGAAGCTACCAAAAGAAGGCCCCTTCTCTGCCTTGCTCCCATTGCTTGTGCACACACAAACATTCCTGGTGTTAGGAATTAAAACCCAAGAGGAAAAACAGGGCCCTTCCAACTCTTACCCATTAACCCTTATGTCCCAGATCTCTCCATGCAAAACACTTTGGTGTTAAAACATCCTGGTGATGGATTCTAACAGTGCCACAGACAGCACTCCACCCTTACTAATACATCCATCTAATTCAGGGACATTGCACCAGACACGTGACAGATCAACTTAACCAAGTGTGTTCACATTATTAGAGATAAGGAGGAGGATTTTATGCCCACTACAGATATTTTAATTCCTAGTGCAGACTTTTTCATTTAGGGATCTGCTTTTCAGCTTTCAAGCTGAATTCTAATCATGTCTTCTAATCCATTGGCAGCAAAAGGAAAAAAAAAAATGAAGGAAATTAGATGCAGCTTGGATAATTGATGTTTGTGTGCTTGGCTTTAATAAAAATACACTGTTAAATTAGAGAGGAGTCTAAAAGGATTCAATCAATAAGAAACTGAATCAGGTAGGGAATTCGATCTTGGGTTTTATCGTAATCTTCCAAATAAGCCAGAAGATCAGTTCAAATGATGCTGAGATTCACTTTAACTCTGCTGAAATCTGTGAACATTGTTTATATATGCTTCTGTAGCCTGACTCGATCTTGCATTTCCAGCTGAAAGAACTTTAGCATTCAGACACAGTGGATGTTTCAGTGTTTCATGTGCACAGAGAATGCACTATCTCTGTATTATTTAAGTCTGTGAGAAAAATAAACCTCCTGTAGCATATCAGAACCATTACATATCCACAAGCTCAGCATCTAATGCCTATGGACTATTAGATATATCAAGGAGAGGGCAAACTGCCTGCATACAAGACAGGTTACTAAATAGCATCATTATTCTAATAACCATTTTTAACTACCAGAATGCCTTATAAATGTTTTTCCTTTTAATTTCAGCAACATTACTAAGGAAACAAAAGGTAGTAGCATATCCATGGGTCAATTTTGAATGCAGCAAAACAACTGACAAATGTGAAATCCCCACAAAATGTACTTGCAACTGATTATGGATTCCTCTGGAAAAATAAGGGAACCCACAATGGCATGGAAAGATCACCACCAGTGTTGGTAAAACCCCACAGTCTCCCAGGCCTCAGCACCAATACTGGAAAGCCAAAGGAATAGAAACTGAGTTCTGCACTGTCACTGTTTTCATGTCAGATGTGGTGTTAAATCTTTGCAAATACTGGAACAGCCATTAATCCCACAGCTCCTAAGTGCTGTATGAACAGCTATGCAGACACAGAGTATTTTCTCTAGATATGAAAGTAGATATATTTATGGATATCTGTATCTATGTAAAATCTATGTCACTTTATTACTAAAATGAATTGTTTTAATTTCCAATCACTTTTTTGGTAAAGTCATCCTTGACAAAGCCTGCAATTCTGCTTTGAATATTTGGCACCAAAAAAGCCCCACACTGCAAATAAATGTAACTGTGTAGTAACCAAAGTAATGGTGTTAGGAGATTACTGCCAGAATTTCATTGGATCACCAACATGTTCCACAAGGCTGCCAGGTTCCACAAAACTAAGAGCATTTCAGGTAGAGCAGAAGTAGCTTTAGCATAGCTGGCTGCTTTCTAAAATCAGATAGTGTGTGTGTGTGTGCATTTATTATATTCTCTTATTATTAATATTTTCTCTAAAAATGTTCCCAGCCTTAACAGAACGCATGCTGAGATGTGATCATCACACACTCAAAGGATGAACAGAGGCAGCACCATAAGGCATTTCACCTTTCCCATCTATAAATCCATACTGGGGATGTCTTGGCTGTCTGCAGCTGCTGCTTCTCACTCTGCTGACCTTCTGAGCCTGCACCAACCACACCAGCACGCCAAAAGATGGAGCACAAAAGCTTGACACTGGCAAGTTGTTGTTCCTCTTTGATTTCCCACTTTTGCTGTCACCACAGAACAACTACAGCAGGTGTAGGATTACAATGTGCTGCAGCACCAACAGGTCCTTCCTGCAAGGCAAACTCTGAATCTCACATAAAGCAGACATCCAAACATGGATGAAGTTGAACTGAGGTTTCATCAGCCTCATGAGGAGATGACCCAAACATGGGCAGCCCCATAAAGAAGTTGTCCTGCTTTCCCTCTCCCACTCCAGCCCATAAACAACCCCTCTGCTGTCCCTAATTTCTGCCCCTGTATTTCTGAGAACCTTTTTCACAAGCCTCCCCACATTATCTCATCTGATGACATCAAAGACTTGGGACAATTTCCAATTATTCACAGTGTCCCGTGCATGCCTTGAGGCTTTGTACACATCTTTTCACACAGATGCATGACCATTCACAGAGCGAACTATAAATATTATAAAATCACCAATATAATCTCTGACCTTGCAGGAAATTATGACTTTGAAGTTCAATCCGTATATTTTAGATGAAAACAAGCTATTCAGCAACTGTCAGTAAAACTACATCTGCAGCACATTAAAAGCTGCACTGGCAAAGAACATGCTCATGGTTTGTCTGATTGAAGTCTGAAAAAACCCCACCTTTTATTTCAAGCAAACTGAATTAATTTATTGACCCCTCCTAGCTCTTTCATCAGCTGGAAGTGTACCCAGACAGTCCAAAGCAGATGATATTAGTCAAGTTTTCCTCTCCAGGATGCCACAGGGCACATCTATGTGGAAGACAGTGGGTTTGCATGGTACAGCTGGCAAACATGTTCCTGCCTGGAGGTTCCTAGCATTTCTTGAGGTTAAAACATGCATTGTGTCTCCCAGTCTTTCTGGTCAGCAGAGTCATATTCTGTGTCTACAAAAGCACATTCTTTTACCAAATGAAGTCATTAAATTGCCAGGAAATAAGTAAGAAAAGCAAGTTGGCAGCTCACTGCCAGGCATTTGTTTCTTCCCTCTTCCTCCCTTCAACAGAATAAAGAGCAGTGGAAGGATGGTATCTCAGACCACTGAAACATGTCACAGGCTGGGGGGATGCTCACATTGCTGGATGCTGGAACACAAGCAGTGAAGATCCAGATGCATTCCCAGCCCATGGAGGGAAAGCCAAGGTGCTGCCACCTACACCTGGGTCCAGACATCCAGTACTGCAAACATCCAGGAGTCTGACAATCACTGCCATGTAAAACTTTTCATATTCCCATTCTGATTTTCAGAGATGTTTTACACCTCAAATCCCAGGAAATCCCAGTTAAAATAAGATTAAAATAAGTCAAAAATAAAATAAAATAAAATAAAATAAATTAAATAAGTTAAAAATAAAACAAATTAAAATAAAAATACCTTTTAAGAGGTAGATAGAACTATTAAAAAACCAAACCACTGGGTAAAATGGGATACATAAGCTCTTCACTTTGAGTCTAATGTGCATTGAATCCTTCCTACGAGCCCGCTGGTGTTTAATATTCATTCATTCATAGTTTACCAAATTTGTTTCAATGTGAAAGAAGCAGATTATATCCAAGTCTCAATACAAAGTAATAAAATGTAATAAAAGACAGATGCCCACGGTTGTGTCTTCACTCTTTATCCTTCTGCTCCAACAGATAAGTCAGATGCAAACATTTTTATAGATCTCTGTATTATTACAGCTTGGACCACAGGTCAAATGTAACTTTTTCTTATTTGGTTTTGAAATATTACTGTAATCCTCTATCTTTTTATATCAGATAACATTTATGGTTCATTTGAAAATAAAGATTAAGCTTTCTATATCTGAGCAGTATGAAAGATTTACAAACACAAAAACATTTGCTTAAAACACCCACTAGAGGACAGTGCAATTCAATGTGGAAAAGGGATATAAAAATCTCTGGAGAGCAGAGCAGGGCTCTACTTAAAGCCAAACTCTATGAGTTAACTTTATAAAAATTATGCAAAATATCATTCTGCCTCTTTGGGATGGAACTTTGAATGTCTGAAAGTGATAAGTTTAAAGAGGTTGAATCAACAAACAGAAAAGTAGGAAAGCTTGCAGTCATGTGAAGAAATACTGGTACAATGCAGTTTTGAATGTCTTGCACTCTTCTAAAACAGGTCAAGGTTTAAAATTCACTGGCAGTGCACCCTGTTGCCCTGGCAGGGAAGGGACTCTGATCAACCTCCAAAACACAATTCAGATTTTCCTATCTGGGGCACCCCAACTGCTAGGTAGAAAAAGCAGATTAAGGATTTTGTCCAAAGCTAATTTTTGGTCTGCATTCAAGAGGTTCCTGAGCAATGCAAATCTCACTGAGAGCCAATACCTGGTTCTGCCACATCCCACGTGAAGCCCCATTCTTGGGTGACAGGTGAGAGGGCAGTACCTGGCTGGCAATGAAGGGAAGCCTTTTTGAAATGCAACTCCTTAGTGCCATGCCAAGAGTCCCAAATACCACATTTTTGCAAAGTCAAAACATTGTAGGTCCAGTTTCTGGTGTGCTGAAACAGCCACCTACAGTTTCAGCCCTTCCTGCCTACAGCAAATTCAGGATCTAGAACAGGACAGGAATTTTATGGCTTTTGCTGATTTGAAAACAATTCAGCAACAATCCTCTGGTAACTGATCAGATTCCAGGTTGTGGCCCTTCCTTGGGGTATGAAGAAGAGGCCAGGAGTGGTCTGGAGCAGGGAGAGCTCTGGTACTCTCCAATATTAAAGATACCCCCCAGAACGGACCACCAGGAACATCCCTGCTGTGGGATTTTGTCTTAATTCTCTGTAGCACTGACACAAAAATAAAAATTAAGGGATCAGAGCTCATTAATGGAATGAGATGAAATGATGACTGGCAAATTACACATCAGAGTACCACAGCTGAAACAGTCCCCAGAGACTTTCCTTCATTCCTTTGCTCAGCCCCAAGTAGTGCATGTTTTGGGAACAGAAATATTCCAATTCCATTCATACAGCCTCCTTCAAATTCCAAAACATCATGGCAGGCAGCAGTGTGATCTCAGGAACCTGCACTGCAATGAATTTTAGTGAGAAGTCTCACGCCAAGCCTCTTTTGGGAATGTTTCCCCATCTGCAGGACACAGACTGTGCCCACCCTGAGCCTGGCACAAACACAAACACACAATAATCCATCATTCCCATGCATCCCTTGGTCTGGGATCAACTTGAGATGTATTTGGGAAGCTGCAAACCATCCCCTGCTTCCTGTGCCTGTGCTCCCACCTGGCCAGGCCTCACTCAGGTCCTGTCCACATCCACCCCACGTTAATGCAGAGCAGAGTTAATTAATCCAACCATGCAGGCATGTTCTTTCACTGATAGAAAGCACAACCAGCTCCTAATATAATCCTTATTTATGATAATAAGGGAAAAGAATAAAGAGAGGGAAAATAAAATGTTGAGACGACAAAGTACGATTCTGAAGTATATTTGAGAAAAGGAGAATCACCTTTAGTGCTGTTTTGGGGACATAATGCAGCAGGTAATTGATAGAAAAAATGTATTTTTGGTGCAAAAATGGCAGTATAACTTTTCTATCAGATCATGGGTATTTGGAATAAATTTGTTCTAACTCTCATTTAATGTGATGAACCCCTGGATGAGCAGAGCAGACTTCAAAACAATCTAGGGAAGACAACCACCTACACAACCACATATTGCAAGACTGAAAAAAACACACATCATCGGTTCTTGTGCATCAGATGAGAGCACAGTATTTCAGATTGCCTTTAAATTCCTCTTTGTGCACCCAGAACCAAGGGCAGTTGCATGTTTGGGACTGATTTGAGGGATATGAATCCAGCAAAACCGAGATGCACCCACACCTCCCCTCTTCAGGCACAGGCAGTGCACACTGGTCATTAAATACTCAGGGAGCTCCTATTGAATGCTCCATATTAGCATGGTAAGTTATAGACACCCTCCAAACCCACTCATCCAGGACAGTTTATACAGCAGCATGACTGCAGGTAGTTCTTCCTCAACAGCAAAGTCTATAAAAATTGATCCAATATTTGCTGAATTTTGCCTCTGCACTTCAGATTAATTTCTCAGAGGCACACCATACACTTTCTCTAATGTTTTTACTGTCTGAAGTTTCAATTAGATTTTTGCTAAGCAATAATCAGCTTTCTGAAAAATAATGCAGCAGTGTCATCATTATTGAAGCATGTGACACAGGAGGCAGCAACGTGTCCTTGCTATTTCAACAACGTGTTCTGCCCCGGGGTGCCTCTGTGCACAGTTTCATCATCCTTTATGGTGTGTTAAAAGGCAAAAAGGTCAGACAAGTTTAAATCATTTGAACTAAAAACAATATTCCTCAAAAGAGGGAGCACCTGGAGAACATGGATATATGATGGAATGGAGCTGGTGCAGGACACAATCCACAGTGTGGGCTGCTGCCAGGTGAGTTGTTCAAAGAGTAAGTTACACTGGATGCTGGCACACACCTGGCAAATTACCAAAGCCAGTGCTGTTAAATGGCACAATCACAAATATCCACAAGGATTGGATAAACAGAACTGCTGATTTGATGAGTTTCTGTTTAATTCAACAGCCAGTTAAAAATGTATGTGTTATCAGTTTGGAGACATCTCAAGGTGTGCCTTCTCTCTTCCTTCAGGTTTGACTTTCTCCCAAGTCCAGCTAGAATGTGCCTTGCTCCAAAGAGACAGTTACTTCATAATTCAAGCAAGGAAAAACCAAAGCCCCACTATGATCTGAAATCTTGATGTGTATAGTATTTGAGGTCCACTAGTGAAATTTATTTTCTGAAAGGGAAAGTCATCAGAACCTATCTTTATTTCCTCTTTAGAAACAGCCTTGGAAATACAAATACTATGTTTATTTGGAATATCAAAGTACTAAGTAAAAGCATCCATCACATGGAAAAAGAGAGATGAGGAACACTTATTCTTGTGCTCTAAAAAGTCTTGGGATCTACCTCTTTGTCACCTGAGAAACATCCCTGACTTCTACTCCCCACGCAGAAGAGAATGAAATGCTATAGAAACTATCTAGGTCAGGCTGCTTTTCTTACTGAGACAATGGAAACTTTTAAAAAGGAATTCTGTACTTCAAGAAGCTTAATTAAAATACAAAAATGCATTGTCATGGGTACTGAACTGCATATACACGTCTGAAATCACCAAATAATTAAAACTCGTTCTTTTACAGTAACATTGTAGTCATCAAAAATGTGAAGTGCTGTCCTCATTAGGT
The DNA here is from genome assembly GCF_971803275.1 of Cyanistes caeruleus. Lineage (NCBI taxonomy): Eukaryota > Metazoa > Chordata > Aves > Passeriformes > Paridae > Cyanistes > Cyanistes caeruleus. Next base: position 5,547,400 of record NC_141711.1, on the reverse strand, counting down.
TCCAAATTACTACCACATAAAATTCAGCACACTTTCAACGTGTTGTAAACCAAAGCAGAACTAGTAAAACTCAGAAAGGTACTTAGGAGAGTGATAAAGACACTGGACAAACTTTGTATACAGAATATTCTAAATAGACCACAACCTTCCATCTTAGGAAAAGAAACAGAAGGAGGATTCAGAGCCAAGCCTTCAACTAGCAAGGGAAAAAAGGAACCAGGTGCAACCATTTTGTACCTGCCTCCAGGTAGTTTTATTTCTTAGTCCTTAATTCTTGTAACAAGACAGTAAAAATACCAAAGGGGTCCTTTTACTGTTATTTTCAAATAGAGCATACAGCTACAGTTAGAAATACTGCCACGGGATATTGGTTATGTCAAAAAGTTATATGAGTTGAGAATATACAGCAACAAATTCCTGGAAAGAAAACAACCAAATACTTGTAAATACAAGAGTATCAAAATCACTAAGAAGCATCCTCAGACACTTGTCCTTGTCTTGTGCTCCTTTTTACCTGCCTCTGGCTGCTGCTGGAGAAAATAGATCAGATCAAGACAGGTCCAAATCTTACTCAATGCAGTTACAATCTTCCAGGAAAGCACAGCTTATGTTTCTTTAATATATCTGTGCTATGCATTTCCAAATTAAATCACAAAATAGTTGGTGTCTGAGTCATATGTTCCTTTATCAGTTTCACTGATTGCAAAACTGTCTCATCTCAGCAATAACCACTTAGCATCAATCAGGAACATGGCACTGGACAAGTGATTTGTGATTTTGATTACTTCTCCTTTTTATTTTAATGCAATTAATTCCTTGCTCCTTCCAATCCTTTCGAGGATCAGATCCCTGTCAGAAGATGGGTACAGAGGTGAATGCCAGTGACTTTGTCCACATAAGAAAAGCTTACATGTCCTATTCCTCTTGCTTCATCCACCTCTGGTGCTCAGCCAGAGGGGAAGGAGCTTGTTCCTGGGATATTCCAAGCTTCAGATGGAACACAGCCTAAGTAAAATTAGGAAATTCTCCCACCACCTTGCTGAACTCAGCCTGCACCATTCCCTGACCACCCAGCAGCTCACGCTTCTCCCAGCAAGCAGGACTTGCTGCCACCTCAACATCAGTGAGAATTTTAGTTCCAGAAATGCCTCTTCCAAAGGCTGCCCACTCTGGCATTACATATTAAAGACATTTGGCTCTGGACAGGACTGATAATGATCTTTATCTTCCGCAAGGTTTCTATAAAGGAATTTATACTAAAAAAATAAGTGACAGTTTAAAAATTAATGACAGTTATAACATCCCCACAAATAGGATGCTAAGCTAAGATCTGAATTAGTGCAAAATGGGATGACTCAGGAGTTTACAAAGTGGTTCTAAATACTTTTTTGGACTGTCTTGCTACTTGCAAAATCATAAAATGCAATTTAACATTTTTTTACTTATAGCAATGGGGAAAAGATTAGTCTGAATCTTTGACAAGTAAAAATCAGTGATGCCACTCTGTCTTCCTAATAATTTAACTTGTTGTCTTCATCTTCACTAAACTTTTTTCACCTATTTTCTGCATTAAGAAGGGAATCACCTTCAGAGAAATAATTATTCGATAATAATCTCCCATCCACTTTTCACAAGTTCATCAAAGTATCTTGTAATAAAACCAGAACTGAATGTTTTAGCCACAAACCCAAAGTGATATAATCAGCAAATCTGAACTGTGAAAGAAGTTATAGAGCTACATTAAGAAACAGATGGAGTGAACCTAAAACAATCACAGATAAGCCAGCATAAAGGAACTTAACTTTAGATTAATCAAGGTTGAGATGCTCAAGGCAACCATGGAGAGTCAAGCACATTAAAATTAACAGGAGATGCATGTAAATCACAAGATGCTTCTTCTATCTCACTCCAGCTCTGTACAGAGCAACACATGGAATTGTAGGTGTCCCTGTTAACCATATTCCCTTGCTTTACAAGTGATTTTGCAGTATGATCAAGGAAAGTATCTATCAAAAAATGGCTCTCTAAGACTTGTTAACTTCAATGAGACCTGGAAAAAGCTTATGAGGATTTAAAACTCTCACATTAAATTGCAAAAAAATGCCAGAACAAGCCTCAAATGTATGCTCTCATAACACTTGAAACTAAGCATGATGAAAACAAACAAATAGCCAGCAAATACTCAGTTATACAACCAACTACATTTCACACAGGCAAAAGCTGTCACTTGGATTCAGTAGCACTTTTTCTAAATTCAGATTTTCTGCTGGTATTGGCAACTTAAACGTAAATCCTTGGTGTAGGATTCCAAAGATACAAAGAGACAACTCACAAATAAAAATTAATTCAGAACCTTAATATAGTGCAAAATTCAATGTCAATATTTAATGCTAAGCACACAAGTCCAGAGGTGTCTCATACCTTTTAATGTCAAAATCAGATAAGCAAGTACATCCAAAATATATCAACAATTTGAAAGCATAAAAATAAAGTTGCACATTTATATCTTCTCATGGTGACATTATTTTATTTTTTTAATTTCCTGCTGGATGATCCACAAAAAGGAAAAATTCACATTGTTAGAATCTATTTCCTCACCTGAGAAACACACCTTGTTTTGCAGTACACACAGTACCAAGACAAACTTGTCATCTGGTCTAAACTGTACAAGTGAATTGAAAGTCCATATTTCAAAAGAAAACAATGCAAATGGTAATAACCAAGGAAATTATTGCAGGCAGAAACAGTTTAATGCACACATTGCATGTAGTTTTTGTTAATTACTTTTTAAGTACTTAGGCACAGTGGTGGCTAAAGAGGAATTACATAAAAGGGAGATTACATAAAAATGTTTCAGTGGGTGTTTCAAGCTGAGCCACAGTCTGTAATAGCAGTGCTGATTAACCAGGACAGCCTTGGCTTCACTTCCAAGCCCCTTAATGTCCCACCATAATCTCATTCATAGAACGGCTTGGGTTGGAAAGGACCTTAGAGCTCATCTCACTCCAACCCCCCTGCCATGGCAGGGACACCTTCCACTACCCCAGGCTGCTCCAAGCCCCATCCAACCTGGCCTTGGACACTTCCAGGGATCCAGGGGCAGCCACAGATTCTCTGGAAAACCTGTACCAGGGTCTTGCCATCTTCACTGGGAACAAGTTATTTCTTATATCTGATCTAAAAGAGCCATCTCTCAGTTTAAAGCCATTCCCCGCTGTCCTGTCACTCCATGCCCATGCAGAAAGTCCTTCTCCAGATCTCCTGGAGCCCCTTTGGGCACTGGAAGGTGCTCTAAGATCTCCCTGCAGCCTCCTCCTCTCTAGGCTGAACAACCTCAGCTCTCCGAGTCTGTCTTCATAGCAGGGATGCTCCAGAATCAGATCCTCTGGCCCTCCTCTGGACTTCCCCACCTTTTCTTTTTTCTAGCATCAACAGCATAGGTTCCTGCCTAGATTCTGTCTGGACAGATGATGACTGAACTGCTCTGCTACAAATCCCTGTTCCAGATGTCCTTCCTTTTTGCATGGAAAACATCACAAATGATGTGTGAGCCATCAGCCCAAAGAATTCTACCACACTTTGGGGAACCAACACATAGTCAAGGAGCTTGAACTGAAAAAGGGTTTCCTGAATTTGTTATTTGATTTGATAAAGCCATCTCCCAATGAAGTGTGGACACTACAAAGCTCAAGCTGAGCACTTTTCAAAGCCAAGATACCCTGCAGCACTCTCAACAGCTCTCACCTCAGTGACACCTTCGAGTGTTTACAAAGCGCAAACAAAAGGACTCTGGTTTACTTCTGCCTAATTAAAATGTTTTAAAAGAATTTAATTATAAAATGCCAAACTACACAAATGCAAAGATCTTTCCTACAGAGAATTAGTGATGAATCGAATAATTTATTTTTTTTATCAAACTGTTGGCAAGCGGTGTGGGTTTCCTGTTAGTAAACAACCATATGAATGCTAAACATATTTATTCACAACTTGACACCAAATACAGCTCTGTAATTAATCACTTCCCTATCTAAGTCAGAAAAAATAAACCCCCAAACTTGTACCCCCTCTCATTATGAAATAGTCAGCTACACATAAATGAATAATTATCTGAATTATCAACTATCTACAGATGTGCAGCTCTTTTCAGCCCAGACAATGGCATTCCCCTGATGCAAACTGCTAATCCCACACACATTCTCTTATTTTTTGTTTAAAGTGAGAAAATCTTTTTACTTATTAAATATGCTCAATCATGGGCTATTAAAACTATTGTTTCAGGTTATCTATTAATTGCAGGCTTCCCTGTCTATATTCACTGCTAACATGCCACCCCTCTTATAAATTGAAAAATGCCTGCCTGAGAGGGTAAAATGTTAAAGGCCACAGGTTAAGACTAATTCTGAAAAATAAGGTAACTCTTAAGCTGTGAAAAGTTGTTACTGGAATTAACTGCTTGAAATTCTGTCTTATTTTGAAAGGCTGAGTTTCAGATATAAAAAGTACTCACTAGAACTTACTTAATTTCAGGCTTAAATAATTTGAAAGAATATTGTTTTCTATATCAACAAGATGTTTAGATCTTGCACTCCCTGTAAGACCTTACTTTAATCTTCTGAAATACTAACAATTACCAGTCAATATGAAGACAGAGGAAACAATTTTGCTCATGGGAAAAGACTAAATTTTTATGGGAATATTATATTAATCCAAAATAGACCAGAAATGTAATCCACTGCTTGAATATGGTTCTGAATATAATGGCAGCATTTGTATGCTTTTTTTCTCCAATAGGAAAAATAAAGGTACAAGATCTTTATATGATCAGTACATTCAAATAGAATAAAAGTCATATGCAGTCATAGTGACCAAGTGACATCTTTGACAGACAAAAAACTGCTGATAAAATAAACAAACAAAAAAACTATGACACACAAAATGCAGGACATGGAAGATGTGCCAAGACCTGGACTAGAACAGCATGATGCCACCTCTGTCTAAAAGGTCTTTTTCATTATAGTGAACCTTGAACTAACAAAACACCAAATTTCTTACAGACTTGATCTGAGATTACTCCAGAAATTGAATACAGTAACTTAAGAATCAATGATTTTGTTTAAATACCTGTAACTCAGGTACAGTATTGTCTTGGTGTTATGGGAAGAGAAGTGGGGAAGGTGGAGAAACAATTTGACTTTATAATCCATGAAGTCAACAAGAATGATTCTCGAATAACAACAGATAATAAAACATTCATTATCAAAGTTTCACTTTATCATTTGTCTTCAGTGTCTGCAGCTGACAGATACACTCATTTATAATCCTCTGCCAGTTGCAAACCGGCAAATGCTTTTGAATTACTCCCTCGACTTGAGCCTACAAATTTAATTGTTTCCACAAACAACTGGGCAACGTTTCAAGACTTTGCTTCAGGACACCCAAAAAGTCCCATATTTTACCTAACAGAAAAACCAATGGGCTTCTCCCTGGCATGTCCTGGTTCTGTTCAGAATTAAACACAACCATGACAAATTTAAGAAGTATCAAAAGTTATGTATCAAGAAAATCTCTCTGCCCTAAAAGCTTCTGACTAGATCCAAATTTGATCCAAATTAAAAGCATATCTAAATCTCCAAGGACTTTCATTAGGTAGTTAAAAAAAATGGTGTGTGTTTAAATCTGCTCTACTGTATGTAATTAACCAGAAATACTTTGAACAGAGTGAAAACTGCTGTTCATATCAATGAAGAAAATGCTGTCATCAGTTTTGTTACAAAACTAAGAGTGAAACACTAAACTGCATAAAGAAGAGTTTATACTTAAACAGGAAAAAAAAAATCACCAAATTAAAGCCAAGGTAAATGGTACAGTGATTATTGCATTGCTCCTTTCATTTGGGACTATTCTGTTCATATGGAATTAAATAGATTGCTCACAAAATCCTCTATGAGCACATGATCAAAGCTATCTCAGAAACAGGATGATTACCAGTCACAACTCCAGGCAACACATTGCTGCAGACAAAATTGATGTAAATCAGAAATGAGAAGCACTGGAAAAATGTGATAGGTCCTTGTTGAAACAGTCAGTACATCTCTCATAAATACTCAAACACTTCACAGTCATTATTTCTTGATTTTTCCAACCAGAGGACAAATCCCAAATATTTGATTAATAATATATCAAGAGGCCTTGGAATTCAGAATTAAAGAATGAACTGTGTCAGCAAATTATGGCCACTCATGCATTATGATTGAAATGCACATGCATTTCCCCTTTACAAGAGGTTGCCAAAGGAGTAACTCAATGTGGAAGAAATAGCTTTGCCAGAGAGTAAGAATAAGACAGCCTGGATCTGGAAAACAAAGTAGGAAATGAAAAGTTTAATTTAAAATATGTAATATTCAGTTCATCAGAGATAAGAAAAAAATCTCATGCAGAACTTCATTGCAATGGATTCAAATGTAAACAGGTGTGGTACTTGACAGACAACATAAATATACTTGTATTTCATTAATCCTTAGCCAATGAATATATTCACTCATTCACATAAAGAAAACATTATTTTATAGTCACCAATATCAAAAGTACAAAGATATATGAAACAATTTAAAATAATCCATTGCTATTAAATTATAATCTTACATCCATCTTTACAAATATATTACACTTTACAAATATATTTAATCACTCCAAGCATATGGATTTTGTAATTGAAAAGTCAACACAACATTTTAGCAAATTAAAAAAAAAAATAGAATATTTTAATTTTTTTTTTTATTTTTGGTTTATAATTGCCTCTTCAGGGGTTTCTTTAACCCTTCTCTTTTAATTAGCCATCTGTTAAAGGTTATCATCAGAGATATAATAACTAGTAGAGATGACAATTCTGCATCAAATTGGCAATATTTTTGCTCATGTCCTGTGTTTATTGATTTTGTCATTCCTTTCCTTCAAGGATGGACACTTGGAGTACAGGAAGCTCATTGGTGTTTCAAGGGAGGCTTAGACAACATCACCCTTTAATGCAAATTTCCAAGGCAAGACCAAGGCCTTGACTTTCACCAGGATGTTTGGATTCTTGGTTTAAATACACCTCAAACTGGCCATTGTTTTTTGCACTAACTTACAAAGAGCCTTCATTCAATGTCATGACCTCAGTTATTTTCTGGCCTGGTCTTTAAGTTTCCATAAAATCTCCCTTCCTGCAAAACAACTATGGTTCAGTTAATCACCATCATAGCCAGCCTTTATTATTACCTGCTAGGCTTTGATTACCAGGACTTCAGCAAATCCAATATCCCTGATTTTCTCTTATGGCTGCAGCTGTGAAAATGACTTCTGGAGAGCATTGGAACTGGCAGAAAGTGCCAAAGTGGTTCTACACTGAGAGCTTGCTGCTCTCCCTCTGGTATACAATTCACACACAAGTTACAAAGCTACTTCTGAAATAATTGTCCACTCTTCAGGCTTTGAAATCAAAACCCAGCAAGTCCTTCTTGTGTCTGCCCAGAGCCTTTCACCCCACCCAACACTGAGGAATTACAACCCTGCTTTATGCCCCACATCTTTTATTTGCCAAATGAACTCCACAAACCCACGTAATGGCAGAGCTGTGAATGCTCACAGTTAACAATGCTTCATGTGAGGAATGAACTGGAATTCTTTCAAACATTTTACAGCCAAACAAACAAGGATTGACTTATTGTTCAACCACAAACTGTGTAACTCCTGGGTCAGGATCTACATTTAGCTACAGCCACTGGTTGCAGTGTAGGCAGGACAAACTCTTTTAAAGCACAGAATAATGCAATAATTCAGCCTGCATATTGCTGAATGTGGATGTCACTAGGATGTTTGGTTTTTTACTTCACTCACTGGTTATTTTCAGGCCTTCCCATGTATGGCAAGCATTTGTAAGAATTCTTCTAAAAGCATGTTGGTCCATTCAAAAAAAAAGTAAAAAAAAAAAAAGCATGGACACTGTTCAATGCTGCACACAGCTACAAATGGTGAAGGCTTAAATGTATACAAACCCTCAAAGAAACAAAACCCTTTGTATTGATTTCTGGATAGCTATTTTGGTTTCCCAATTATGAAAAAGCTACAGGTAGCAGTTTTCAGTATAACGTGATGCTGCAATTGTCGCCTGTTTCTCATTAATTTTTCATTCCTACAAGAAAAAGCCTTTCCTGGGAGCACTAAGTGTCAGTGCAAGTCTGTTTCATTCACTTTTCAACACCAGACACGTATTTATGCCTAAGTTTTCAATTCCATTGCATAGCTTGCTATGCAACTTGCACACATCAACCCCAGCAGCAGACAGCTTTTCACCAAAAACTTGTAACTTGACATATACCTTGTCTTGCCTTAGGCTTAAATTGATTAATTCATCTTTCACTTGAGGTAAAGTCTCCCATTTAAAATGTTTTAGTGGGAAAAGGCAGATTTTACAAACTGAACCAGAAAAAGGACTTTCAGCATCTTTGTCACACCTTCAAATTTGATATTATGCATAGCTTTTAAGGAAGTCTTTTCCTTAATTTTGCTCTTGCTATCTACATGAAGTTTCTGCTTTCTGGATATTCGTTCCTGTGCAAAATACGAGGACTACAAAGCAATGGCTGTCTCAGTCTTTTCTCCTCTTAGAATTCAAGTCTCACATTCTCAGATTTTTGGCAAGAAAATGGAGTCAGAGTATCAAAAACTCACTTAAGAAACTCAATTCTATTACACCACTGAGTAGAACAGCACAGAGTTACTTCTGACAGGAGACAGTGAATAGTTCAGAGGTAACAACATCCTACAGTAGGTTAATGATGGAAAAGCTTCCAGGAATATATGTGGTATTTGCCTAATATAATGCTAAAGGCTGAGAATTTCTTCTGAAAAAGACATATGCTAATTCAATCACAGAACTCTGACCTCAAGGCAGGGATTTTTGGTCAAATGTTTGTGGGAATTCAGACTGGATGATCTTAAAGGTCTTTTCTAATCCTCCAATCT